>NC_133618.1:290613317-290954561 GCF_048593235.1 Sminthopsis crassicaudata
CTCCCTCCCTCCCTCCTTCCTTCCTTCCTTCTTTATTGTACAGAGCTCTAAAGAAATGCAAAATTTATATCACATACAATTTTTGACCTCATGGAGCTTAAAAATCAATTACATGCCTTATATAAAATGATAAATAAAAATACATTGTATTGTGTCTAATCCAAAAATATTTACTTCCAGTGGGCTCATCCAGGAGAGAAGGTGTCCCTGCCCATGTTAATCTCTCGGCATCTTCCATGTTAATGATAGCAATGCAGTACACATCGAACCCAGGTAGGTAGAATGTAAGCTACTTCCACTTCTCTACAAAGCCTAGATCCCTAAGTCCATCCCCAAAATAATCATCAAATATTCTTACGACTCTGAACAGGCTGTAAATTCATTCTATGAAAGATTTCTTTTGGTGAACTAGAAAGATGTTAGGAATCTATTGGAAAACAGGCGTTAGAATCAAAATAGAATTTTCTCCAGTCTCCTAGTGGAGGCGAGAAAAACTTGCTGGCTCATGATGCTTTCAGAATGATTAAAGACAAGCTTTCACTGAAAATATGTGAGTAGAAATAGACATTTATATTCACATTAGAATGGAATTTATTCACCTAGTGGTTAATAGACTTGTATTTAGTGTGCTTTTTGCATAGGTGAATGCTGGAAAATGACCTTAAAGGGTAAATTGTTCTGAGTCATATTCTATATGTGTAAAATCAGGTTTTATTAAAACTCATTTATGAGAAAAAGAAAAACTATGCAGAGTACCCAGCTTTTGTTATTATTCTCTTGAAGTATCTTCAGATATAAAAAATAAGATGAATTGTGTAAGAATTTAACTGAGGAATGATTTGTCATATTTCACTCTATCCATTGCAGAAGATGAATAAGGTAAAGTTCAGGTAGGGACTTTCTGTTACTAGGTAGTAATAGGGTATTTATCTCTCCATTCTTTGGTCATTTGAATTTATTATAAGAGTAGCAAATGGCAGCCTGACTGTTGCAACTAACCGTCTGGTCTTGTAGCTTTATGGGATGAAATTCTTCTCTTACTGTTATCCAATCTGCATGTCGTCATTGAACAATGTGCAGGTTTTAGGCACTGGAATACAAAAAAAGACTTAGGTAACTTTCTAAGTTAGTCCTGGAGACAAAACATGTGGTAATGTGGTATGAAATGGGTCCCAAGTGAATTGAAACAAGAGCAACTGGGGGTTGGGATTTGAAAGAAGGTAGCCCACTTTGAGCTAGAGTAGTAAGTGAAGGGTTCAGTTTGATTTAGCTTGTTCTATTAAGACTCTGCTTTTTTTCCCCCCTCCAGGTATTTTATTGACATTCTGATTATCGGAAGTCCCTTAAATTGCACTTTATTAACATGATAAAATAAATGTTTCTGTTAGATAATAGAATACAGCTTTAGAAACTCTAAGGTCATTTCTATTCTTTGAAACTTTGACAAAAGAAAAATGAATTTTTTTTCTAATGTCAGTTATAGAGTAGTGAATTAATCCTTGACCTGACAGTTTGGAAACCTGGTTTTGAAACTGAGCTTTGCCAGAATTTACTTTGTGGTCTTGGCCCAGTCATTTGACTTCTCTTTGTATTAGGCCCTACTTTATAAAACAAGAAGCCTGAACCATATAATTGTTAGATTGCTTTCCAGCTTTAATGTTTTATGTTGCAATTTTCTCAGATCTTTTCTAACTATGGGTATGATTAATTCATTGATTAATTTTAGTTGTATAGTCTATTATTAATGTATTTAAAGTTAATTCTATGTTAAAATTGCCTTTTCCTTCTTCTAGTGTATCATTGCCAGTTATTGGAATGCCTCATGAAATATAAGCAAGAAGTCTGGAAAGTAAGTTTTGGACCAAATGTATCTGGCAGATGCAAATTGAATTTGAATAATATTGTAAAATATGATCGACAAATACAAGTTATTGTGTAAATCAAATAAATCAAAATCCTACTCTCTGACATGATAGTCCCCATAATTCTTCCCTCAGTAGAGAATCTATTTCTTAGTTGGGACAGAAATGATGCTCTAAGGACAGTATGTTGATAGAATAAGTTGATGAACATGTCTTCATTCTGGGAATTAGTTTATTCCTGTTTCTCTTATTTTTCAGATGACAAATTATTTAATTTAAATAAAAAAGTTGCTTGGTTCCTTTTTTCATAACAGATGTGCTCTTTAAAGATTTTATATCTCTAAATAAGTAAATAAATGTGTGTGTGTGTATGAGTGTGTGTGTGTGTGTGTGTGTGTGTGTGTGTGTGTATGTGTGTATGTGTGTGTGTAGCTGTAATCCTTCTAGAATATTAATCTTTCTGGAACAGAATTTGGTCTGAGACCAACTCAGACCTTGCATTAAGATTTTAAAAATCTAAGTCTGAAAGACTTTTTTGTAAGGTAGTTTCACTATAAGATAGATACACAGTACATTTTTAGGGGATGTTTCATTATGGAACGCCAATAAAATGATTTCTACATGTTTTTTATTGTGTAACTTATTACAAAATCTAATAATATTTCTTTAGTAATGTTGAATGGCTACAACATTCCGTGATGCTGAGTGAATTTTTCTCTTTCTCCTTAGGATTTGCTGTACGTTATAGCATATGGGCCTTCTCAAGTGAAACCACCAGCTGTGCAGATGCTTTTTCACTATTGGCCCAATTTAAAACCTCCAGGGGCCATAAGTGAGTACAGGGGATTACAGTACACAGGTAAGAAAAATGGTTTCAGTGTTCATTTAGGCCACTAGTAGGCCCATATGCAGGCACTTGCAGGCATCCAAAAGTAATGATAGGACACCCCAAGATGTAAGTTACTGAGAGTGGTGAGGGCCTTCACTTGGGACCTCAAAGTGCCCAAATGGGACAGTAGCCCCAAATGTTCTAGTGGGATTTTGGCCCTGCTCACAAATTGGTTGTATGGTAAGTGATAACTGACACTTAACTAGGAGGTCATTGTATTATAGTGGGAAGAACACTGGCAGTCAGGAGTACTTGCATTCAAATCTTGGCTCTAATGCTTATTAGCTATGATTCTGGTCAAGTTATTGACCTCTCTGAGCCCCAGCCTTTTCATCTTTAAATCGTGACAATAATACCTATATTACATATTTCAGAAAAGTGATTTATAAACCTTTAAGTATTATGTAAAAAGAGACCAGTGGTGCTTTAGACTACCAAATATAAGGCCTGTTTGCTAGGTATTTTCAAAGCTATATTGTTTTATATTTGTACTTAATTTATATTTATAATATATGATGATATTATATTTATATTTAAAGAATTGAAATGGCTATACACAAGTATATAGAGCAGAATTAATGTACATGTATTCCCATCCCTCTCAATAGCTACTGCTTTCTTTAAGTATTTTAATTGCTGTAATATAGAGAGATTAGAATTGTTTTTGATCTAAAAGGAAAGAATCAATGACTGAAAATTATATAAGTAAGTGTTGGCTTCTTAAGGATTAGAACTTTTCAAAAATGGAAGAGATTCCTTCAGAAGGTAGTCATTTCTCCATCCGTGGTAATTTAAGCAGAGGTTGAATGATGGCTTTTTGTCAGTTATGGCACAGAGGGAATTTTTGCTCAGATATGGTTTGGGTTAGAGGACTGCTGAGGTCCCATCTGCCCTGGACATTTTTGGATTTTAATGATTTAACTCCTAATGGTTGATTAGGATTTGTGTATTTTGATTGATACTTTGAACAAATGAGACTGAAAAATATTGATGAGTGGAATGGGTGTTCGAGCATTGCTGTAGTCCTCAACTGTCTCAGCAATAATGCTCACATCATAAAAACATTTCTTAGACTTATTATTAAAAATGAGGTGATCTCTTTGGATAACAGCTCTTAGAAAATCATGCAAAAATATCCATCTAAAATTGTATAATAAATTTGTAACCTGGAATCTTTTTAAATACTGTTTAAAATCAATTATAGATAATAAAATCATTATTCTGAATGATAAATACAAGTTAGATTTTTAATTCAAGGGAACTATAAACATTTTAAAAATGCTTACTATGCTCCTAGCCTTGCATTAAGAGTCAGTGTCATATAATGGAAAAAGTATTGGATTTGGAGTCAAAGGACTTGAATTTTAATTCCAGCTCTGACACTTTCTACCTTTGTATCCTTTGACAAACCATTTGATCTTTCTGGGCCATAGGCCCAGATGTAGAATGAGGCAATTGATCTAGCTGACCTCCAAGGAACCTAACATCTATGATGCAGTTGTATACAAAGATAAATACTTATCTGTGAAGAAATTCACAGCTTTATAGGATGAAAATGTGGCACCTTTAATTCTCCTGAAAATAAACTTGTCATTGCCTTATTAGGAAAAAAATTTTTGAAGTGCTTTAGGCAATAACACTGCAGGGATAGTGATGATTCTTAGCTGAACATTTCATTCTCATGTGATCCCACTGGCACTGTTTCTTGGCTTACTTGCTGTGTGTCCCAAATTAAGGATGTAGATAGAAACAAACTTATCCCTTTCCCCCTTCCCAAAACAACAACAAAACAGCATAACAATCAAACAAAGAAACAAGCAAAAAAAAAAAAAAATCCCAAGCACACCAGGGGCTTAATCTGAATAAAGCAGACACAATTCTGAGTGGGGTTAGAGAGAGAAGGAGTATTTTTCTTAGTCGAGATATTGACCCCTTCCTGTTTCTATTGTACATAAGAAAGAATGCAGGATTTAGAATCAAAGGACTTGAATTCATGTTCTGCTCATCATTTTTTGCCTTTGGAAGCAGGGACAAATCATTTACCTTCTCTGGGTCTTGGTTTCTTCATCTATAAAAAGAAGGGAGTAGACTAGACCAATGTCCTTTCTATCACTCAATCCTATAATAGCATGGGTTTATGATCCTTCATGATTGAGGAAAGTATTTAACTCATTTCTTAAGTATTACCATATTGGGATATTTCCACAGGTCTAAATCTGAGACTTTTAGGAATGTGATTAGTAGAAAGAATGAAAATCAGGAAGTCTGGAAAGTAGAGCTCTCCTCAACCACCAGCTAATTGTGTGCATTTAGATAAATTATTTAATCTCTCTGGTTTTATGTTTTCTTGTCTCTGAAATGGAGATGACATTTGTCTTACAACAATTGTGCAGATCAAATAATACAACAATTTGAAAGATTTCAACAACACATGATAAAATGCTTTGTTAGATTAAAAAGACTGCACAAGTCTGGTGGTAATCTCATTCTCTAGGATGCCTACTTTTAGCCTGTTGTCACCTCTGAGAAGGATGATATGAGTGTAATTTCTTTTCCTAGCTTTTGAATTGTTCAGACATTTAAATGATTAGAATATGCTTTGAGATCTCCCAACAAAGAGGATATTTAAACATGAATCTAATGAAAAAACTGACGTGTTGGTGTTGGGGAATGTAATAGTTATAATGAGTAAATATTGATCAATTGTGCTTTGCTTTACAGCCTGGAATCCCATCCACTGCCAGCATATTGAATGCCATAATGCAATTAACAAACCAGCAGTGAAGGTACTGTTTTATTTGACTGGGGGCCATATTGTTCTGCCAATGGTCAAATTACTGGAAGCAAATTACTCTGTGAAATAGAGCAGAATGCAGACATTCTTTTCTGAAATTCACAGACTTGTGCTCTGCAGAAACCTTGCCTCTTTCCATAAACCTTTGCTCTCACTTGGTATTCAACTTTACTGCAAGTTGACTGGAGCTTGGCAAATTAGATTAAGGAACAGTAAAATCTGCAGGTATTAGCCAAGCAATTTACAGCAAATAGTGCAGAGATAAGATAATTATCACAATTATTCCATTGTAAACACTTATCTTGACCTTTAAGGGATTTTGCCTTACTTTTTATTATTGTGGTAGTAAATTAAATTCTTACTGAATGCCACATTTACTATTCCAGAGGGCATTAACAAACTGGAATGCACTCAGAAGTTGATGAGTAGATTCCAGACAAAGTCATATAAGAACTGGTTGAAGCAATTGATAATGTTTTATGTAGAAAATTAATGGGATGGGATGGAGTCAGGTTGTAATGTGATTTCTTACACCCATCAGGTATTTAAAAGTTTGCCTTTGCTCTTCTTGGTCTAAGAAAGTTGAAATAGGAACAATAAATGGAAACTATGAAAGTATAATGGATTGCCTCTCTATATAATGACCTCCTATCTTTGGCAGTCTTTTTATGAAGGCTAAATAGGTAGTTGTCATGGATATTGTAGAGGAGGGTTCATCCTTCAGGTGGGGAGTGACTAAATTATCTCAGAGGCTTCTTCAAATTCTAAGATTCTTTGAATTCACATTTTTATTCCCCCACAAATGGGGGAAATCCCATTCCATTTCACAAACTTTTAATGAGCATTTGCCTTGTCTAAGGTACTAGAAATATAAAGGTGAAAAAAATGACCTAGTCCCTGCTCTTCAGGAGCTTACATCTGGTGAGATATGTATACAAATAACTATAATGCAAGTTAGACAAAGTTCATATGCATGAGTCACTATGGTCTGAAAGATTTCAAGAATGAAGAGATAATTTTTAGCTGAATAGTTTTCATGGAGAAGGCTACATCTGAGATAGACCTGAAAGGAATAAAAGATTAGGAATATTTTTTTTCCTGGTATGGGAAAAATATAGAGGCATGAGAAAGGAGATTTCAAGTTGATATCAGGGAAGTATGATTTTTTTGTTGTTCTCACATTTATTTCAAGGTGAGATGTCTGCAATGGTGTTATGTAAAACCAAAAAGCATAAGCAATAAATAATTACATCTTGCCTAAAAAACAGTGATGATTTATGATTAGTAACAAAGATACAGTAGGATAGTAAACATGATGAGATTATTGGGTTAAAAGGAATTGCAGGAAATGGGGGAATGGAATCACTGATTATTTGTATAGAAATGACAATCTCATTTGTTAATTCAGCAAACACTTATTATTTACCTACTATGTGCAGGGCAATGTGCTAAGATCTAGGCAAGAGACAAAGATAATTATTTTACACACACACCCAGAGTGACTGCTCTTAAGGAGGTTCTATTTTAGTAGGAGAAGAAAAGACCTACAAAAATAAGTGTAACATAACTTATATAATTTAGAATAAATTCTTAAGAGAAATAGAAGCTATGAGGTCAAATTATGAATAAGTTACTTTTTGTTGGAAAGGCTGAAAAAGCTTCATGTAGGATATATAGAAAGTGCAAGAAACTAAGGAAACCAATTGATAAAAATGATTAGGTTATAATTAAAAGAGCAAAACTGAGGGAAATAGTATTTCAAGATATAACAAGTGCTGTTTGATATTGGCCAGACCAGGAAAAGCAAGAAAAAAAGGAAAAGCCTTTGTGCATGATGTGCATTTTTTGAGATGAAAAAATTGATGATGAACATAATGAATATACTTCTATTTTAGCTCTTTTAATCTTTGGGATTTTAATGACTCAACTGTTTCTGAGACCCTAAACTTTGAGCAAATGACTTTAAATAAGAAATCGTAAAGGGGATTTATGTTGTAGGTAAGGGTTGGATTTGATGACTTTTTAAATTCTATAATTTTATGATTTTCAAAAGTTCTATGATTCAGAGGTCTAAAAAGTTACCTTAATTATCAGTTTATTTTCTTTTAACGTGTTGTTTTCGTCAGTATTTTTTTTTTTTGTGTGTGTGTGTCTCCTTTTTCAAGCTTTTGACTCGTTTTTCATGATTTTCTTGCATTATTCATATTTCTTCCTGATTTTCCTCTACCTCCCTTAATTGATTTTCAAAATTCTTTTAAAGCTCTTGCATAGCCTGGGACAAATCATATTTTTCTTGGAGGCTTTGAATGTAGAAGTTCGGACTTCGTTATATACTGATTGTGCAGTTTGATCTTCCTTATCACCACAGTAACTTTCTGTGGTCAGAATCTTTTTCTGTTGTTTGCTCATTTTTTTCAGACTATAACTGGACTTTTAACTCTTTGTTAAAGAGTTCTGCTTCTGGGGTAGAAAATTCACTATCTTAAGCTTTAGGGATTTTGCGCAGTTGTTTTCAGAGATAATTCTAGGGACCTGTAAGTTTGCAGTTCTTTCAAGATGGTACGATCTAAGGAGAGTTCCTTCCAGTCTGTGCTCTGATTTGTGTGTCACCACAAGCCTTCTTTTCTGCCCTGGAACTGTTGAGGAGGGTCTCTCCTCCATTGTGATTAATGTGCTGGTGCTTCCCCCTCACCTAGGGGTTGCCACCCAGCACTGCACTGAGACAGAACTCTGTTGCTTTGCCCATACTTCAATCCCAGGGCTAGAAAAGACACCTCTGTAATTTCCTTCTGATCAGTTGTTAGACTCCCTCACTACTTCTGGAATGAGCTCTAGAAGCTGCTGCTGCTGATTCAGTGGTTTCCAGGGCCTCTCCCGGTCGGATGGAATGGGGGCAGTGCTGTTCTGTGCTCCACTCTCACCTTTTCTAATGACTTTCTAAGTTGTCTTTGGCTGGAAATTTGTCTCATTTTATCTTTTTTGTGGGTTCTTCTATTAGAATTTGATCAGAGCCATCAGAAAGGGACTCTTCTCAATAGTTCCAGGACAGAAAAGAGTGCTATGGTCACTCACAGACTGAAAGAACTGATAGCACTTTGAAAGAACTGAAAACTTATATGTCCCTAAAAACTGCTCTGAAAAAGCTGCACAAAACTCCTGAAACTTAGGACAGTGCATTTTCTATCCCAGAAACAGAATCCTTTAAGAAGGAGTTAAAAATCAAGTAATAGGCTGAGATAATGAGCGAACAACAGAAAAAGATTCTTATCATAGAAAGTTACTATGGTGATTTGTTTAAAGTCATTTTTGGAAGAGTTTGGGGGAGAGCTTAGGCTTTCCCCTGCCTTTACTCAGCCATTTTAGCTCTGTCTTCAGCTTATTCTCTTTTAATTTTCTTTAAAAATTTTAAGTAAAGAAATTAATCTGTCCCTCTCACTATCTCACCTCCCCCATTAAGCAAAATAAAGACAACAGCAATAGAACTGTAATACTTATCTAAGCAGTTTGGCAAAACAAATTCCCATATTAGCCATGAACAGAAATGTTTATCTTTATACACACACACACACACACACACACACACACACACACACACACACACACATTCATTTAAAATAGTATTTTTTTCTACTTACAAAACAACTTTAGCATTTACTTTTATAACAAAAGTTTAAGTTCCAAATTTTATCCCTTCCTCCATCCTTCTTCTCCCTCTTCCCTAAGCAGTTTTATATGGGTTATATATGTTCTTGCTACATTTTAAGTTCATTACTGTCAAGTTTCATTTGTCATAAGACTAGTCCATTCTTTTGGACTTTTGATTTTTCATTTAATTTCATTGATTAGAATTCTAAAGTTTTTCAAAGTAGTTTTTTCTCTGTAATGTTATCATTATATGAATTGTTTCCTCAATTATGCCCACTTAGTTCTGCATCAGTTCATAAAAGTCTTATCAAATTTCCTCTTATATTGTCAATTTCATCATTTTTATGGCACAATATATTCCATTCCATTCACATATCACATGTTTTTAGCCATTCTCCAATAGGAGGATACTTCTTTAGTTTCTAATTTGTGGCTACTCCCAAAAAAATAACTGCTATAAATATTTTTATACACCTAGGACATTTTCACTTTTTAAAAATTTCTTTGGGTGTAGACCTAGTTGTGGTATAGCTGGTTGAAAGTATATACAAAGTTTGATAACTTTTGGGGCATGGCTCCAAATTGCTTTCCAAATAGACCAATTTATAGTTCCACAAACAGTGCACTAGAGTACTTCTTTTCCCAGAGTTTCTCCAACATTTGTCATTTGTCTTTGTTATCTTTGATAGGTGTAAAGAGAAGTCTCAAAGTTGATTTAATTTGCATTGCTATAATTATTTGTGATTTAGAACATTTTTTTCATGATTGTTGATAACTTGGATTTATTTCTTTGAAGATTATCCATTTGTGCCCTTTAACCATTTATTTATTTGGAAATGGCTTCAGTTTTTTTCTTTAATCCTTACTCTATGCCATCTGTATATTTTCACTGATCCTTTGAATTTTTTCCCATCTCTTATGTTCTTCTCCCTCTCAAGAATCATTCCTTTAAAAAGTATGAAGAAAGGAAGGAAAAAAATTCCATGAAATTCAACCTCATGTTAAGAGTCTGACTTTATATGCAGTATTTGACACATAGTCTGCATTTTTACAAAAAGAGTCAAGGGAAATATCTTTGTATATAGCTTCTTTGCGTCCAATTTTGATCATTATGATTTCATAGCATATAGATTTACCAATCTACTGTTCAGGTCAACAATGATTTTGATAAATTTTATTTTTTAATAATTCTTATTCTATTTGACTTCTCTGAAAAATCTAAAGCTGTTATTACACCTGCTTGAAACTTCTTCTTTTAGCTTTCTGGTTCTTTTCCCTTTAATTGTTCTTTCTCGATATTATCTTTCCATTCATACCCATAGGTATTCTACAGAGCTTAATCCTTGGACCCTGTCCTCATAAAATTCAAGTTAATGGAAATATTCTCTTGCTCCTCACCTGGGTGCTTTTTTTCATCATTGTGCATTGCCTATCTTTTCTCCCAAACTAAATCTTTCTATTCCTATCTTCTCCAAAGGATATTTGGATTTCATTTCAAAGGATATATCGAATTTTAGAACTGGAAAGCATTATAAAAAGATTATGTAGTTCAATCTCCTTAATTTAAAAATGAGGAAATGGAAGCACAGAAAGGTAAAAATGATTCACCTAGATCACATCACTAATCAGCTGACAGAGCTACAATACAATCCTAGGTCCTATGAGTCTAAATCTACTGCTTCTTTCCCTGCCTCATGCTGTTTCTCTTTTTGTTAATATACTTTTTCCTGTGAACCTAATTGAAAATCTTAGTGTCATTTTGTGTTTTTTCATTTCTCGCATTAGCCATATCTAATCAATAACCAGAGGCAGAATGACACAAAGATTAGAGAACCGATGCTGAAGCCACAAAATTCTGGATTCAAGTCCTATCTCTGACATTTACTGGTCATGTAGCCTTGAGCCAATCATTTAATATTTCAGTGTCTAGACTGTTCTCTAAGACTTTAAAAGTTGTTAAGAAAATGCTCTCAGTGGGGAAGTGTTTCTTCACTTGGGAGTTCCCTATTACCATGGAAATCCCAAGTCTAGTTCTCACCACTAATTAATCAATCAATGTTTATTAAGCACCTACTATGCATTATGAGCTAAGTACTACTATGTGCTACTGTGCTAAGCCCTTCCCTTAATCAATAACAATATCCTGCCAATTCTTTTTTTCTAAAAATTTCAAAAGCAATTACTACTCAGTTATGAGTTGAACAATATTTGACTATCAAGGAAAAGAACTAGGAAAGAGCATGATGAAAAAATCTGGTTTATAGTCTCATTTGACTAGAATATGGACGATAATGGAATTAGGAGAAGGATAGATTGGAGCTAGATGGTGTATTGATCCTTAAACATAAGAATCAGGATTTTATAATTTATTGGGTGGGTAGTGGGGAATCTTGAGGATTTCTGCACAAAGAAATAACAGTCATAGTGGTACGTTAATAAGGTTACCTAATAAACTATGGAGTGGAATAATCACTTAAGATAAATATTCTTTTTATTTAGTTCTTACATCTATCAAACAATGTATAAAAACTGTAGAGGAATATGAGATAGAAGTGACTGTGGTGTTAACATTCATGATCTTAATAACAAGGAGGAGGCAAACTAATTAAATAAAGAAAATGCATTCCTGGAAAGTGAATTTTTAAAACTTTTAAGTGATAAGGAAAAAAAGTATAAGATGTAATTAGACAATCTTCAAAGAAATAATTCTATAAACATGGTAAAGAACTGGAAAAAACCCAAGAGTACAAAGTCAGAAGGTTCAATATAGATTATCCAAAACAGGGACTTTAAAAAAGCCAGCTGGAATCCCATAAGTGTAAACATTTGCAGACAGAATAAAGATTAAGATTCATTAATTTGGAAGACAGAATTTGAGGAATATTATTAAAGCTCAAACAATTATGGATAGGGTAAGTAGATTTATTCACCAAATTCTAGGAGACTAGAGTTCTTCCACTTTGAAACTTGAAGTCTAGGACAAATAAAGGAGATTTTAATTCAATTTAATAGAACATTTATTCAGCATGTTTTATGTTCAAGGCATTGTGCTAAGTGCTCTGCATACCAAGCTAAAAAACAAAACAGTCTCTGTCCTCAGAATCCATAATTGATTAAGAAGATATGACGCCTAAACAACTAAGTAATAATAGTCAGAGCTTAGATTTATAGTACATAACACCTGCCAAAACACTTTCCTCAGTGCAGTTCTCTGAGGTAGGTAATACAAGGTAACACACATGAATAAATTGAGACTTCAGGGTTATACAGATAGTATTGGAACTAAGATTTGAACACAAATCTTCTTAATGAAGGGCCTGCGTTCTTTTTCCTCTTTGGCTTGAAGAAACGAAAAGTCTAGAAGAATTTAGTGGGGAGAGATCATGTTTAACTGAGGGGTGTACGTGAATGTGTTTGTGTGTGAGACAGACAGACAAAGATAGAGACAGAGATACAGAGAGAGAGACAGAGAGAGACAGAGACAGAGAAAGACAGAGAGACACACACACAGAGACAGGGAGAGACAGAGACAGAGACAGAGAGACAGAGAAAGACAGAGAGACACACACAGAGAGAGACAGAGACAGAGAAAGACAGAGAGACACAGAGAGAGACACACACACACACAGAGAGACAGGGGGAGAGAGAGAGAGAGAGAGAGAGAGAGAGAGAGAGAGAGAGAGAGAGAGAGAGAGAGAGAGAGAGGTAAAGGTAGATCTTGGAAGCTTTATGGAAAGCATGGCACCTTAGCTGGACTTTAAAGGAATGGGCAGATTCTTTGAGTATTTTGTAAGCATTTTGGGATGATAGACCTCCTCAAAGTTCTTCAATTCCTCACTGTGACAAGGAGGTGATTCTGGGTTCTTAAAAGCTATTCCAGTAGGGCACAAGTTCTGGAAATGTTCTATCAAGCTGGAAAGGCATTGAGTATGATTTAGGAAAGAAGGAAGAATCATTCATTTAATAATAATAACTAATAACATTTGATAATATTGTGTACCAGACACTGTGCTAAGTGCTTTACAAATAAGATGTCATTTGATCCTTCACAATAACCCTAGGAAATAGGCATTATTATTTATCCCTGTCTTGCAACTGAGGAAAAGGAAACAGACAGAGATGAAGTAATTTGACCAGAGAACTAATATGTATGGTCTTATTGAACTTGGGACTTCATATATCATGTCCAGCTTTCTCAATGCTGTGTCACCAGACTATCTATATATAGTTGTGCTCATCAACTGTAGGATGACCATTAGGTGATAAATTTTTTGGAAGGAAGTAATCCTTCCAAATACAAATAAAATACAAAATGGCCCTTTCCCGTGTAGTACAAATCACCTTCTGCTTGAATGGTGGCAGAGCAGTCAAAAGAGGGGAAGGAAATGATAAGAGCCAAATAATTTTAAAAAGTTCTCCAAATATTAACTTATTAGTACCCTAAATATGTCACTTTTGTCAAGTGATCACAGAGTGGATTTATTACTTCGATAACCGATCTTGTCAATATTGACATTTTCATAATAGATGAAACCCAAAGACAAAAGGAAGTTGCAACTAAAAGGATGACTCACAAATTCTCTTTAAAAATGTAGACAAAGGAGTTGTCAGAATAAATATTATTGTGTGTCTGAAGGGCAGAAGAAAGATCATTTTATGGGATACGTGGTCATCTTATTCTGAAGTGCTTATAATGTGCTTCAAAGATAATTGAAGCTATTGTACCATTTGTTCTAAGGGTTGAAGACATAGAGAAATTCTGCAGAGAAATCAGTAAGATTCTCTGAAGTTTATTAACATATTCTTTAAAACTCAATAATTTCAAGAGGGGACAGTAAAAACTATTGAAATGTAGGCTCAGGAAAAAGAAACAAAAGAAGGCAAAGGTTATCTTAAAGTTTCATAAAAATAAACAAATATTTGATATATATATATATATATTTATATATGTATGTGTGTGTGTGTGTACTTTTTTTTTTTATTTTTTTTTTAAAGAAGCAAACTTTGAGGTAATAGACTTAATAGAATAGTAAGGACCCAATGACATTTTCCAAAACAAAATGAAAACCATTATTTTTGGCCAAGAAAACATCAAATGACCTCACAAAGAATTGCATTCAAATGAAAAATAACTGAACAACACAGCAACGATCGCAACTCAAGCACAGAGGCATTTAGCATTTGGGGTCCATAACTCTTGGACCTCTTGTTTTTCCATTTTATTATGACTAGCTACTTTACAGTAATTCAGCTACACATTGCAAGCTCAGCCATTTGTACAAAGCTTTTTTTGCCATGATGTGAAGAAATCTTGGGATATATACACACAGGCAGGTCATTTATGGATCCATAATATATTCATGTAATCCAACTTGACTGAGCTTAGCACAACGGTGAAGCTTTCACAACGGCTTCCTTCTTTTATTGCCTAGTTTTACCTCCTGCCTCACATTTATTGTCCACTTAATTTTATACAAAGAGACAAGAGACTTTCAGTTTGATTTCTGTAGGTCTCTAGATATTCTCTCAACAGTGACCTCTCATTCTGGACAAGAAATTTGTTCTTGTTCTATCTTTACAGTTATAATCCTATCCTGGAACTCTCCCTAGTTCCAGAATACTTGACCCAGTATCAGTCTTTCCTTAGGGAGGCAATAGGGGATGGAATGTCAGAATATCTGGGCTCTAATGAAGTATATGTCATTGGGCAAGTCACAACTTAAAGCTATTTCAATACTAGTTTCCTCATCTGTGAAATGGGGATAATAATACTTCTACTACCTTCTTCAAAGTTTTATGAGATTCAAGTGTGTTAATGTGTGTAAAATATTTTGTAGTTACAAGATGCTACAGAGATTTTAGCTATTAGTATTATTTCCTATATCCATATTTGTATAAGAGTACTTGTGAGATCAGCTTTTGGAGGTCTGTGATAAAATAGACTATAAATTAGGAAGAGAAATTTTTCCCATTTCACTACTTCATGGAAAGTCAACCTAGAAAGACAGATGATGTAAGGGTTTTGTGACCTCTGACCCTGGCTGTACTGAGAAACTGGGAAAAGCTCAGAAAATTCTGTTAAGGAGACAGCTTTTTCTGACCTTGTGATAGGGAGCCATAAATCCCCAGTCTTTAATTGTTTTCTTAGTCCAAGATATCAGGTAGCTTGAATGGTGCACAAGACCTCCCTAGGGGCAAATGCAAAAATAGGAGAATATAATTACAGAAAATACAAGGAAAGCCCTGGAGAATATTTGACCTCTGGAGCCAGGTTATTTTTCTACTAAAAGTTTTTCCTTTGCTCTTTTACTTTTCTTTCTTCTACTTCACACCCCTCTGGGGACACACAACTAGAGTATAATAGTTTAGTATCAACTAACCCAGAAGTGATGATTCTTCCTACTTTTACCTGTGACCTGCAATTAGCTGCAGAAGAAGAGCTCAATGGATGCTTTCCTTAGAGCTATGAATAGCAGTAAGAGCGTAAATATTCTGTCCTTCCAATTGTTAAAAAAGATGATTAAAGATGTTTCTTTTCAAAAATCTAACTTAAGTAGTTTAGATGAGGGATTTCCAACATGTAGAATTTAGCCTATAGGTAGTTCTCAAAGCATTGAATTGCAGAGCTTTATTGGACAGAACTTAAATATCACTGAGTCATACCTCTTAATTCTACAAAAGGAAATAAAGCTTAGAGATATTAAATGATTTCTCTCAGGTCACAAATTTGGCAATAAAAGACAACTTTTGTGGTTTGCAGACCAGTACTCTTTCTTCCACAATAAACCACAGATCTCGTGCTCTGCCCCTTTCTTTATCTGTGGTGCTAGTATTCTTAATGCAGAGGGAGAGCTTAAATGGCAGTGACATCTCACATAGATTTTTGAGTTGTGTTAGATGACATCTAAGGTCAGCTCCTAGCTCTGGCAGGCTACACTCCATTATACTCAGGAACTTCCGGTTTCCCATCTGCATTTCCTACTTTTAGATTTTCAGCAGTGCTCTCCCATGGACTCCCTCTCCCAATTATTTCAAGGTTTTGAGAAAATGGAAAATAGCTTTTTCTTCACGACATAGTTGGAGTCCTAATTAATTTACCTAGAGGCAAGGATGTCCACTAAAGCATTCTGACAATACTCCAACGTGACATGGAAGTGACACTGGGCTCTTGAAGTTATGTTACATAGATATTCCTTGACAGCATTCTGTTGTCTGGTCAGTAACCTAGCTCTGTGACAGTGATACTTCCAAAGGATTGACCACTAGTTCATGAAGATTTTTCGCCTGAGGTAATATGAATAGACCATCTTACAAAGGTTATAATCATTGGAGGAAGCCATAACGCCAATAAAACCAGAGTCCTAAAGCACTGAAATAAGAAGTATGAGGAAATGGAGCATTATAACCTTGTGAATTTGTGACATCTTTTCCGGTCTTTGATTTCATCATGCTGCCAGTGATCCTAAGTAGGAAGGAGATGCTGTTCAATGGACAAACATGACACTAGTTCCATAAAAGTAGAAGTAAAACAACACTTGTAAGACTTCTTTGGCTTAGTTTAATGTGGATGCCTTCAAAAGGATTTATGTAATATAAATCCACTAAGAAGCAATAAATTGGGATGAAAATGGCACTGGAACTTGAATTGGGGAAGCTGGGTTTGAGTCCTAGTTTTGCCACTTTCCAGCTGTATAACTATATTAAAAAGTATTTAGTCTTCATAAACCTCAGTTTCCTTAACTATGGAATGGAATTTATTTCTATTTTTTTTTTATTATTTCTATTTTTTAACTTGGAGGATTATTGTGAGAATAGTGCTTTACAAATCAAAAATACACATAGATGTTTGCAATTATTATTATGTGGTGGTGGGACTTAAATTTCTAGAACAAGACTTGAAGGGGGTGATGATACTGATATAATCAGATTTAAAGCATTGAAATAAGAACACTATACTCTTAGAATTTCATGATACCTTTTTTTTTTTTTTTTAAACTCTGATTCCATCATGCTGCCAAAGGGTCCCAAGTGGAAGAAGGAGACTACAGTCTACTTCTTCTCACCTCTTACACCCTTAGAATATTATTTTTAAATACATGAAATAAAATTACATTACAAGGAAACCAATTGTATTGAAATACTTATCAAAATTGTTAAAAAAACAAGTTCACAGAATCTTGGGTCTAAAACTTTTGATAAAGGGGAAATTGGGTGGCTCAGAGGCTAGAGCACTGGCTTTTGAGTTGGAGTTCAAATGTGACCTCAGATGCTTGATGTTTGCTACATAATACTGGGCAAATCACTTTACCCTGATTACTTTGCCAAAAAAAACCTCTGATATAGAACTTAGGGCTAAGAGATAACTTGCAAATGTTGACTTAAGAAAGATTAAAGGGAAAGAATGGCCTTTCTGCAGACTCAAGAAGGTGTTATGGAGTAGAGGGATATATAGTAGATTAAAAAAAGTTTAAGTTAATGAGATTGTTATGTATCTATCTCTTTCATTAAGTTCTCCTAAGTTTATCATTTTATTTGGTTTTATCTGGAAATCACCTAATGAAATGCTTGAATATAGATAAATATTTAATATATATGGCAGCTGAATTTAAAAACAATGAACAGCAGAAATGCAAAATAAATGACTTTATATAATACATATGTTTAATAAAGTAATACTTAAAAATCTGAATATGGAGGTTCTTCAGGTCCAGAAGGAATCTGGGACAGCTGCATCTTTCCTGGGAATAGAAACAATAAGAGCAACTGAGCCTGTGGATCCGTTAATTTGGGGAAGGAACAGTCTAGTCTTGGCAACTCTCCTGACTGAACTGGAAAACTCTCTTAAAGTCTCTTAGGACATTGCATCCAGCTGTGTTGACTTAAATGTGGGATACATCCACAAATCAAGTGTAGTTAGTAATAGAGGTGCAGAATAAGGGATGTCTCTGAAATCAAGAACATCTGAGAGCTGATGTATGTACAAAAAAATCAGAGAATCTTCAGCTACCTCAGAAGCCATGTGGTGTATTCTATACCTGGAAAAGAATCTGCATTAGTACAACTGTTACAATTATTCATCCAGTTTCCATTTATAGATCTCTAGTAACAGAGAATATAGAGCACTATATGTTACTACCTCATTGAAAATCCACCAACAAGCATTTATTAAATACTAATTATCTGCTATATTTCGGTGCCAATAGGAGTACAAGACATGAGTGAATCACTGCCCTTTTAGGAATATATATATATATATATATATATATATATATATACAGTTTTGTGAAAAATAGAGAAAATATAATTTTTTGGGGAAGGAAGGCAAGGAATTAGGAAAGAAGGTGATATCTGAGCTAAAACTCTAAAGGGTTTTAAAGGATGGAGATGAAGGACTACATCTAAGAAACAGAGTACAAAAGTACAGAAATAGAAGATGAAGTGCTGTGTATGAGTAACAGTAATAAGATCAATTTGACTTTACTGTAGAGTAAATAAGGGGAAATCTCACCTTTTATTGGGATCAAATAGTGGAGGACTTTAAATATTAAACAGGAATTTATTTTTGATCCTAGAGATAACAGAGAGATCCTAAATGTTACTGAGTAGTGGAAATGATATTGGTTCTGGGTTCAGGAAAATCACTTTGGCAGCTATATGGAGAATGGAATGGAGTGGAAAGACACTAGAATCAGAGATCAATTAGGTGTTGATTACAAGAATCCAGAAAGTAGCAATAAAGGCTTAAACTAGGATAATGTTCATGCGAGGAAGATAAAGATGGATGTGAGAGATGGTTTGGAGATACAAAAGAAAAGATTTGGCAATTGATCAGATATTTGGAATGAATGAGAGTGGTGAATCAAGTCTGATGCTAGGGATGTAAACCAGAGAGATTGGAAAGAGGATGGTGTCTTTAAGAAAAAGAGAGTGGGAAATAGAATGGATTCTGTTTCAGATATCTATAGGACACCCAGTTCAAACTAGTTAATGAGCAATTGATGATGTGGGATTATATTTATGGGAGAGACTAAGGGGAGGGGATATAAATCTGAGAATAATTAGCATAGAGGTAAAAATTAATCCATGTAATCTGATGTGAAGAAGACAGGGCAGAGTCTTGGGGGTATTTAGAGAGGAAAAAATGAGGTACAGATGATGATTAAGCAAAGGAGACAGAGAAAGATAGGTGAGCTAGGTAGGAGAAAAAAATAAGAGTGTCATGAAAAACCAGAGAGAAGAGATTATTTGGAAAAGGTAATCAAAGAGGTCAGGAAGGTTAAAGACTGGGGGAAAAGTCATCAGATCTGACATTTGGCAACTAAGAAATTACTAATAACTTTGGAGGGATTATTTTTAATGTGGAGGCAGCCAGATCTTGGGTGACCCTTATTGTGGCACCTTGGTATTTAAATTGTTTTTTTCTAGCTGCTTGCAGGATTTTCTCCTTTGTGTGGTAATTCTGCAGCTTAGCCACAATATTCCGTGGTGTTCTTTTTTTAGGGTCTATTTCAGAAGGAGTTCGATGAATTCTTTCCACATCTACTTTCCCTTCTGTTTCTATTATCTCTGGACAGTTCTCTTTGATAATTTCCTGTAAAATAGAATCTAGGCTCTTTTTTTGGTCATAGTTTTCTGGAAGTCCAATAATCCGCAGATTATCTCTCCTAGATCTATTTTCCAGGTCTATAGATTTTCCCAGTAAGTATTTGACGTTGTTCTCCAGCTTCTCATTTTTTTTGTTTTGTTTGACTGATTCTTGGGTTCTCTGTGAATCATTCATTTCTATTTGTTCCATCCTGACTTTTAAGGAGTTATTTTCTTCTTTCACAGTTTTTAGTTCTTTTTGTAAATGCCCAATTTCGTTTTTAAATGAATTATTTTGCTCTATTGAATTTTTTTCCATTTCCCTAATTTTTTTTTTGAGAATTATTTTCTTTTTCCAGTTCAGAAATTCTATTTTCTTGAGACTTTTTTATCTTTTCCAATTCAGAAATCCTACTTTCCTGTGTTTTTTTAACCTTTTCTAATTCACTAATTTTGTTTCCCTGCATCTCCTGTGAATTCTTTATTTTTTCCAACTCCAATTTCAGGACGTTGTTATTCTCTATCATAGCTTCCCTTTCCTTTCCCCATTTTTCTTCAAACTCCCTTAATTTTTTAAGAGCTTCTTCTAGGAGAGAGTTATGTGATGGGGGGCAGGAATCGTTCCCCTTTAGGTTGTTATCTGCTGACTCTCTGCTGTTAACTTCCTCGGGGTTGGATACCCGCTCTTTCTCTGTATAGAAGGAATCTATGGTTTTTCTAGCTTTTTTGCTCATATTTAAAAAAATCTTTTGGGGTCTGTCCCTGGGGTAGGAAATTATTTACTTCTTTACCAGCTTCCTCCCAGACCGGATGGATGCAGGGGCTCCTGCGCCTGAGCTAAGAGAGAGCTCTGGGAGAGAGTTCCCCACCCCCTCCCTGGAAGTGCCTCAGAGGTGATTAGCACTACAGTGCTTTGAGGACGTAGAATAGTAAAGACAGCACGAAGCCCAGCCTATGTGTCCGGGTGAGGAGTGGATGTCTGCAGCAGGTGACGTGAGAAGCCCCTGTGTTCAAACTGGAAGTGTCTGCCAGAAACCGCGGTCCCTAGTTCAAAGGTTCCGCTTCTCTGGGACTTCCTGGAGCTGAGTTCCACTCCCTCCAGCTAAGCTAGGCAGTGTGTGTTGCCTTGGGCCGTATCCACCCACTTGTCAGTCTCTTAACTATTCTCAGGTGGTAGCTGAGGCCACACCCCCTGGTGCCGAGTCTGTTGAGTCACCCCCCAGGGTCGGGGAAAATCTAATCTGAGTTTTAAAATATTTTGGCTTTCTCTTCTGAACTGCTAAATAATTAGCAGAGAAGAGCTAACAGCCTGTGCCAGATTCCTTTACCTCAGTGGCTTCTCTGATCCCAGAGCCCTTCCCAGCGCAATGGGCGCAGTGTGCCACTACCCCACTGTCTGTGCTGGTCTCTCTTATTCCTCCCCTGAGAACTGACCTTTCCTGTTGAAACTCCAGATTCTCTTCAGCTGGTAAGTCGTGCTTCCAGTCCTTGTGGTATCTATCAGTCCTGAGCTAATTCTGAGACTTAATTTATCTAATTGGTTGTGAGGGAGTGAGGACGTTCACAGAGTCGTGTGTTTCTTCTCCGCCATCTTGGCTCCGCCCCCGGAGGGATTATTTTTATTTATGAAGTCAGAAGCCAAATAGTTTACCCAAAGGATTGAGGAGTGAGAGGAGAGAAAGTGGAATTAAGAACAGTAGATACTTTCTTTTAGGAATATGATTGAGAAAGATAGGAGACATAGGGCCTGAGGGGAATGGTATGGTCTAATATGGGTTGGTTTATTTTTTTTTTTAATGAATGGAAGAGGGGCAACTAAATGGTACAGCGGATAGAGCTTCAGCCCTGGAGTTGGAGGACCTGAGTTCAAATCTAGCCACAAACATTTAATACTTTCTAGCTGTATTATCCTGGGCAAGTCACTTAACCCCAGTTGCCTCCCCAAAACAAAACATGGAGGAAATAGCCCTTTTAATACAAAAGATGAGCTTATAAACAGATCTTTCAAATAGTATTCAGATAAGTGATTTCACTTAGTTGGATCATGGGTCATTTTCCTCCTCCCCATAGATAACAATTCCATAGAAGTTAAAGCTTGAAATCACATAGTCTGTGGATTTATTCTCTCACAAGAATGTTTTTTTAAAATAGCTTTTTATTTTTCCAAAGACATGCAAAGATAGTTTTCAACATTCATTAAAAAAAAGAAATAAGGGCAGCTAGGTGGTATAGTGGGATAGAACACCAGCCCTGAAGTCAGGAGGGCTTGTGCTCAAATTTGTCCTTAGACACTTAACACTTCCTAGTTGTGTGACTCTGGCAAGTCACTTAACTCCTATTGACTCAGCAAAAACAAAACAAAACAAAACAAAAAAAAAACACTCCAAAACGAATCTACTCAGTCAGTGCTTCAGACATTTTGGTACAGATATTATGGGTTTCATGCAATTTAAAGCAAAAAGGGGCTGTGAAGATTATTCTATCATTCTTTTTTTTTTTTTTTTAAATTTCACAAAAGGAAACTGAAGCTTGTATAGGGTAAGTGATTTGCCCAAAAATGTGCAGCTAAAAAGGAGCACAGCTTGAATTCAAGTCAGCCTCCAAATTCAGCTCTCTTTCTTCTAGGAATGAGGTGAAACAGTAATCTTTAGCTCAAGTGTTAGGGATCACTGTTGATTAATCAGGAATCAAGGTAAAATATTCCTAACGTTAAAGTGTAAATAGATAGGAAAGTAGCACTCATTGGCAAAAGTTCAATTTATAGATAACTTTTTTTTGGCCTTACCTATAAATTTATTTATTTAATACTTTTCTCCAGTTACATTCAAAACAATATTATTTAAATTTGTTTTTAATATTTTTGAACTCTAGGTTCTCTTCCTTATCTCCATTCACAATTAAGAAACCTCATATGAAGTTATGCAAATCATTTCTATAAAAGTCAAGACCTTTCACTCTATTGAACATAAAGAGCTTCAAGAAAAATCAAGTTGAAAGAGAGAGTAATAGAGAATGCTTCAATCTATATACAGACTCTATCAGTTCCTTCTTTAGGTATGGTAGGATTTTTATCATAAGTCCTTCACAGTAGATGTGGATGATTGTACTACTGAGAATAATAAAGTCATTTATAGCTGGTCATTCCAGAACACTGCTATTACTTTATATACAATACATTTCACTTTGTTCATGGAGGATTTTCCAGGTTTTTTTTTCCTGAGAGTATCCTGCTCATCATTTCTCAGAGAACAATAATATTTTATTACAAACACATACCATAGTTTATTGAGCCATTCCCCAGTTGATGGGCATCTACTCAATTTCTGTTTATTTTCTGTTCTGAGAAGAGAGCTACTATGAATATTTTTGGTACATATAGATCATTTTCCTTTTTTTTTTTTTTGTTTTTTTTTTCCCTGAATCTTTTTTGGTATTCATGTCTAATAGTGGTGCTAGGTCAACTGATATGCATGAATTTGTAGCCTTTTGGGCACAGATCTTTTGATCATTTATTAATTAGGGTATGGCCCGTATTATTATTATTTTTTATAAATTTGACTCAGTTCCTCTGTATTTGAGAAATGAGGCTTTGTCAAAGAAATTTGCTTCAAAATTTTTTTTATAGTCACTATTGCTAATTGTATTTCTCCCCATTTATTTTCTCTCATTTCACCCTGTTCCTCTTTAAAAGTGTTTTGCTCCTGAGCACTCCCTCCCTCAATATGCCCTCTCTTTTATCACCTTCCCCTCTTCCCATATCCCATTCCCTTCCTATTCTCCTGCAGGTAAGATAGATTTCTCTACCCCTATTGAGTATGTATGTTATTTTTCTTTGAGCCAATTCTGATGAGAGAGTAAGGTTCATTAATCCTCTTCTCCCTCTCTTCCCCTTCACTGTAAATTTTTTTTCCTGCCTCTTTTTTAATGGCAGATAATTTTCACCATTCCATTTCTCATTTTTCCTTTCTTCCAGTACATTCTTCTCTCACCTTTTAATTTCATCATTAAAAAAGTGTATATGGCTTAATATATGAGTTGTCTAAAATGAGATGCATCTATAAGAACTTAAAAATATAATTTTATCTATCAATTAGTTCCCAGTGACAAAAATACCTACTTTTTCTAGGAGGAAATTTAGTTGTCCAATTGTTAAAGCAAAACAATAAGGGTGAGCTGAGTTCAGGCACTGGCAAGTGGTCAAGTTCTATAATGTATGCAGTACCGTAATGGTTCTGCTAAGATCATTATCACAAATCTCTTACTTTAAGGGATGTAATTTCTTAACCATGGTGGAGTAGGATGCTGGTGTGCTTAGTAAAACACATGTACATCCCTAAATCTGGAATATTTACGTGAAGGATGGCATGATGTTAAGGAAAGAACACCAGATTGGGAATCAGGAGACCTTGGCTCTGCAAAAAGTTCACTGTGTGACTGTGTAGGCAAGTCCCTTCCCATCTCTGGGCCTCAGTTTTCTCATCTATAAAATGAGACTGTTGACATTGATCAATCAATTCACATACACTTATTAAGTACCTGTTACTTGTCAGGTTTTGGGACAGGTGCTGCAGACACAAAGATAAAAAATGAAGATTTGTCTACAAAGAGCTTATGTTTTATTTGGGGAAATAACATGTAAAGATTGGAGTAAATATAAAATATATTTTATAAGACATAAAATACTGGATAAAAACAAGATAATTTTTTAGGAGAAATGGTAGTGAAATAGCAAATGGGAGATCAGGAAAGACTTCAAGAAGTGCTTAAGCTGAGTTTTGAGGAAAGCTGAGAATTCTAAGAGATAGAAGTGGAAAGGGAGTGATGACTTTAACAAGAATGTCTATTCTCTGCAAAAATGGAATCCACGGTGGGATAAAATCACTATCAAGGGAGGACTTGGGCCCTTACTCCTTTCATCTAGATAGATGAGACACCCCATTTATCTTTGAAGTTGTTTTGTTCCTTTTGCCTGCTTACACAGTAGCCCATCTAAGTTTTTGGAGATATATCACCATTATAAGGTTTCATCCAAACTTTCTAAGGGTCCTGGGAAAATATACTTACTCTAGTGATCACTCTAATTCTTCATCCCCTATGATTAAATGATTTTTTAAATGATGAAATTTAATTTACAGAATTAGCTACTCACAATAATAATTCTTTTGGATATTAAACATAAGTAATAATTTAATAAGGCAAAATGAATATTATGGATATTAAATATATTAAATCAAATACTTAAATAATATATTACAACACACATGTAAACTGGATCATATTTTTTCACCAAAACACTCATTAGCTATGATGAATATTCCTAAAGTTAAAATATAAATGAATGAAAAAATTGGATTCAATGGCAAAAGTTTAATTTATATATTACTTTTGAAGAATGCATCAGTTTAAAATGAGATCCATCTACAAGGATTTAAAAAAAATCTATCTTTATATATCCATTAGCTTCCAGTGACAACCTGCCATGGAAAATATCTGAGGGAGGATAATTCATGCTTTGGGCAATTAACTCTAGACCTCAGAATTCAATATGATATGAAATTGCTTTTCTATTCATTACTTAACTGTTAAACCTCATCACTCTTACACTGGGGAAATCCTCTATTTGACCAACTAGTTGACTTTGAGCTTCACTATACTACTTGCAAATTGAAGAACTGTCTTTTGCTTAATTTTGTATACATGGAGCTTCGCACAGTCTCTGGCACATAGCAGGTACTTAATAAATGTTTGATTATTGAAAAAAAATGTGTCATTGAGAGGCTGTTTAGGAAGTATTAATTTTTAATATAAATATGATTTTTCTTTAAGCCTGTCGACTACAGTATTAATGAAACTATCTCTGGGCCATGTGGACTAGCCTGGCCAATTATTTACTCACTTGGTACTGTTCTGTCTAATCAGCAATATAAGTCCTCTCATCTCCTTCTGCATTTCCTTCTTGAGCCAGAGGTGGCTCAAGCTCTAATGAAAAGCATCTTTTCCAAATCTTTTGTTGTTCAGTTGTTCAGTGGTGTCTGACTTCATAATTCCATGGACCATACATTCTAGGCCCTTCTACGTCCACTGTCTCCTGAAGTCTGTCCAAACTCATCTTCCTTTCTTCCATGACACTATCTATTCCATTTCATCATTTGCTGTCCTCTTTCTTTAATCTTTTCCAGCATTAGGGTTTTTTCCAATAAGTCCTGTCTTCTCATTATGTAGCCAAAGTATTTAAGTTTCAGCTTTAGTATTTGACATTCCAATAAATAGTCTGAATTAATTTCTTTAAGTACTGATTTGATCTCCCTCTTGTCCCAGGAACTCTCAAAACTCTTTTCCAGCACACAGTTTGAAAGTGTTGATTCTGCAGTGCTCAGCTTTCCTTACAATCCAATTTTCACAGCCATATATTGCTACTGGAAAAACCATATCTTTGATTATATGGATTTTTGTTGGCAAGATTCTGACTCTGCTTTTTAGCCTGCTGTCCAGATTTGCCATAGCCTCCTTCCAAGGAGCAAGCATTTTTAAATTTCATGGTTGCAGTCACCATCTGCAGTGATCTTTGAGCCCAGAGTATAAAATTTGATGCTGCTTCCATTTATTTTCTCACTATTTGCCAGGAAATGATAAAACCAGTTGCCAGGATCTAGGTTTTTTTTTTTTTTGATACTAAGCTTCAAGCCAGCTTTTTTCTTTCTCCCTCATCAAGAGACTTCCTAATTCATCTTCACTTTCTGCCTTCAGAGTGATATCATCTGTATACCTGAGATCATTTCTCTGGCTTTTGATTCATCTAGCCTGGCCTTGTCATACTCCTTTTACAATCTTAAACTAAACAGTTGTTCCATGTTGAGTAACTGTTCTTTCTTTATCCGTATACAGATTCTTTAGAAGACAAGTAAGATGATCTGGTAATCTCATCTCTGAAAACTTGCCACATATTGTTATGATCCACAGAGTCAAAGTGCAATCAATGAAACATAACTGAACATTTTTTTCTGGAACTCTCTTGTTTTCTCCATAATTCAGTGAATGTTGGTAATTTGGTCTTTAGTTCCTCTGCCTCTCCAAAAATCAGACAGCTTTTCTGGTAATTCTTGTTTTACATATTCCTGAAGGCTAGATTGCAGAATTTTAAGCATAACCTTGCTGACATGTGAAATAATGTTTGGTAATTTAAACATTCGTTGGCATTGCCTTTTTTAAAATAATTTTTTTCAAATACATGCAAAGATAGTTTTCAATATTCCCCTTTGCAAAACTTTGTGTTCCAAATTTTTCTCCCTCTCCTCCTCCCTCCTCCTCCCCAAGACAGCAAGCCAGCCAATATAGGTTAAACATGTGCAATTCTTCTAAAGATATTTCTATATTCTTCATGCTATGAAAAAAATCAAATCAAAAGGGAAACATATGATAAAGGAAAAAACAAATGAACAAAAAATCAACAAAAAGAAAGGTGAAAATGTTATGCTTTGATCCAATTCAGTCTCCATAGTTTTCTCTCTGGATGTGGGTGGCACTTTCCACCACAAGTCTGTTGGAATTGCCTAAAATCACCTCAGTGTTGAAAAGAGCTAGCACAGTTGATCATCACAAAATCTTATTGTTGCTAGGTACAATATTCTCTTGGTTCTGCTCACTTTCTTTAGGATTGGTATATAAATTGATCTTTTCCAATCCAGTAGCCATTGTTGGGTTTTCTAAATTTGCTGTCATGTTGAGTGTAAGACTTTAACAGTATCATCTTTTAGGATTTTAAATATAAAGCTCAGCTGGAATTCCATCACCTCTACTAATATTATCATTAGAAATGCCTCTTGACTTAATTCTCTAGAATGTTGGCTCTAGATCAGTTAACCATACCATCATGATTATTGATGATGTTAACTTCTTTCTTTTGCTTTCTTGTTACTTCTTCTTAGTATCTTCTGCTTCTGCCAAGTCCCTATCATTTTTGGCTTTTATTATACCAATTTTTTCATGAAGCATTTCCTTGATGTCTCTAATTTTCTTGAAGAGATCTCTGACTTTCTCATTTTGTTGTTTTTAATCTATTTCTTTGCATTGATCATTTAAGAAAACCTTCCCTCTCCTTGCTGCTGTCTGGAATTCTGCATTCATTTGGATACATCTTTCTTTTTCTCATTTCCCTTTTGCTTTCTTTCTTTCCTCAGTGATTTATAAATCTTCATTAGACAGGCATTTTGCTTTCTTGTTCTTTTTCTTCGAATTTTTTTTCATTGCTACCTCTTGTACAATATTGTGAATCTCTGCCCATAGATTTGCAGGCATGTTATTCACCAGATATAATCCCTAAAATCTATTAATCGCTTGCACTTCATGATCATAAGGGATATATTTAGGTCATACTGAGTTGGTTTTGTGATTTTCCCCATTTTTGTTATTTTAATACTGGATTTTGCAATAAAAATTGTATGATCTGAGCCACAGTCAGCTCCACATCTTGTTTTAACTATATAGAGTTTCTGCATCTTTGAATGCAAAGTATATAATCGATCCAATTTTGATATTGACTATCTGGTGATGTACAATTGTAGTCAACTTTTGGGTTGATAAATTCTAGAGGTTACTAAGGACAATAGTTGTCATGGGAGCTCTTGACCAATGACACAAATTCTATCCGACCTCGGGAATCATTCAGTTGAAGCCTTCTCTTAGATGACTTTCCTCTACCTCAAATTCCCAGAAACAGTTTTTTAGCCCTTCTGCTGTCTTTACCTCTGTATCTTTGCAGCTGCTCTCTTCTCTGTATCTTCTCCTCTTGTTCTTAAATGTCATCCCCAGTGAATTGTCTTTTCCTTATAAAATCAAACCAAATCAAACCTGACAACTTCACAATTCCCTTATCCAATCCTTTAAATCTTTTAAAATTCTTAAAAACCCAGAATATCCAGAAAGAGAAGATGGTTGGAAGTGTCCTAGATGCTGTTGAGAGCTCAAAAAGGTTGAAGGGCCATTGTATTGGACCATTACTAGTTGATTGATATTACTGGAGAGAACATTTTCATTTGAATGATGAGGTTGCAGAACAGAATACAAAGATTTTTTTTTTGTTTAAACATGTATATTCATTTTTTTACATATTTCCTTATGAATCATATTGGGATAGAAAAATCAGAATAAAAGGGAAAAAAGCCACAAGAAAAAAAAACAAAAGAAAAAAGTGAATATGATGAGAGTTAGGAAAGAGGCAACTCCTTTTGGTTTGGTGCAAGGATAATCTAATGACAGCACAGAGTCCCCTGTAAAGGAATTTACAGGCCTGAAAAACTAGATTGATAAAAAAAAAGTTTATTGTAGGTATTTGGAAGTAAGGGTAAAGGTAGAAAGACACCAGGGCCAGAGCTGGTAGCTGGGCAGATAGGAACCTTTGGCATGGCTGACGTACGAATGCTATGTTTGGGCTCCTGCAAGGAGTGGACTCCAGAGTTTCCTTTTTATGCACCTTGAAGATGGGTGGAGTCCCAGGCTCCTGGCTGGTTTAGGCCAGGGTTAGCATTGAATAGAATTCAATAGGTTTTTAGATAAGGAAGAAGCTGTTTGTGGGGGTTGGGGAAACCTGAGCAGATAGTGGGGGGCTGGGAAAGCCCAAGTTAGCTCAGATCCGGTGGGGGCTGGGAAAGCCCGGATATCATTGGAATTCAAAAGGGTGCTTTTGACCAGGATTTGTGAATCAAAGATGCTAGCTTATTCAGCAGGGCTGGCTGGGGGGGGGGGGAGGGGTATTGGGACGTCTCTGGATCACTGAACCATTGAGAAGAACCAAGTTTCTGACATTATTTTCCAGTTTTCCTGGCAATTTTTGTTGAAATTGTTCTTATCCCAGAAGCTAGAGAGTTGGGGCTTATCAAACACTAGATTACTGTAGTCATTGATTATTGTGTCATGTGTATCTAACCTATTCTACTGATCCATTCTATTCTTAGGCAGTACTATATGTTTTCCATGATATATAATAAAGTTTTAGATCTGATACTGCTAGATCACTGTCCTTTGTATTTTTTTTTTTCATTAATTCCCTTGAGATTCTTGATCTTTTGTTTTTTCACATGAATTTTGTTATTATTTCTTCTAATTCTAATAAAATATTATTTTTGGCAGTTTGATTGAATAAGTAGACCAACTTAGACAGAATTGTTGACTTGCCCATGAGCAATTGATATTTTTCCGGGTGTTTAGGTCTGATTTTATTTGTGTGAAAAGAGTTTCATAATTGGGTTCATGTAATTCCTAGATTTGTCTTGGCAGGTAAACACCAAAATATTTTATTTCATCTATAGTTATTTTAAATGGAATTTCTATCTCTTGCTGCTGAGCTTTATTAGTAACATTTAGAAATGCTGATGATTTGTGTGGATTTGTTTTCTATCCTACAGCTTTGCTAAAGCTATTAATTGTTTCAAGTAGGTTTTTGGATGATTCTCTAGGATTTTCTAAGTATACCATTATGTCATCTGCAAAAAGTGATAGTTTTAACTCCTCATTACCTATTTTAATTTCTTTAATTTCTTTTTCTTTTCTTATTGCTAAAGCCAACATTTATAGTACAATATTGAATTATAGTGGTGATAATGGACATCTTTGTTTCACCCCTGTTCTTATTGGGAACTTATAACCATTATGAATAATGCTTGCTAATGGTTTAGAATGCAAAGATTGAAGAAGAAGGGAAGAAGTGGAAAAAATAAATATAGATGATTTTTTTCTAGGAGAGTTTGGCTATGAGAGAGAGGAGAGATGATCCTTAGAGATTTCTAGATTAGATTCACATGCTAAATTCCTTTTGACATTCTAATTTCACTGTCTTTTTCAGTAGGCAGTTGCATATTCAAAATTCAGTTTACTCATAACTTTTTATTACCATGCAAATTGTTTTAAATGTAGATTATATGCAAAATCTTTTTTACTTAAAACATTTTAAGTGGCACATGGTCATGTATTTGGGAAATGAGACGTTAATATTCTCTGGGTAGAAATTCATATACTGGTGGGCAGACAATAGAAGGCAGTTGCCTAGGTTGCTATATATTGTGGTGGGAGGAAAGCAATGAAAGACCTTGCTTATATTTTAACTTTTTACCAAATATACACATTAATACTAGAAAATTATGCTCTAGAAAATAGAAAAAAATAAAATGTTTTTATTTTGGTATGACAATAAACATTTATTAAATACCTTCTAGGTTGTAGGCATATGCAAAAAGAGGCAAAAGACAGTCCCTAATTTTCATATATTATGGTGAAAGTCAAAGTCAACTAGTTGATAAAGTAGCATTTAGTAAGCATTTATTGCTTGCCAGACAGTAGTTAGGGAGAGATTGAAAATGAACAGAGCATAAACTTGGCTCCAGTTAAGTAAAACTAACCAAGGCAGCCACAATGGCTGGCAGCAATTTTTGGCACTGGTAATCTTGCAACTCTCTAAAGAAAGGAGGGAAGTATGTTTCCTCACTTTGTCTAAAAGACAAGATTGGTCATTGTAATTATAGAGCACCCAACATCATGTCAACATTCTTCTTATTTACATTATTGTAGTCAAAAATTATTTTATGGAGAATTCACATAGGGCAAGCGCTCACAAGGTGATCAGAAAAAGTGATACAAGGACACTCTGAAGGTATCTATTAACACTTCAGAATCAATTGTATGACATGGGAGACACTGGTGCAGGAGCACCAAGCATGGTGTGCCCTTATCAAGAGATGCTCTATGAGCAAAGCAGAATTGAATTAGCCCAAAGGAAACGTGAGATGTGCACAATTAGAGAGTCCTCCCCAGATGTTCATATTAACTGTTTGTGTCCCATCTGTGGGAGAGCACTCTAAGCTTGTATTGGTCGGATCAGCCACAGTCGGACACACTGTGACTTGACAAAGACATAGTGATGTCATTTTGGTCCTCTTCAAGAATGAAGGACATGAACCAGCTGACCACTACCCAACCAGTTCTAAACCAGGCTATGCATATTTTTCCCAACCAACAATGCATATTGTTTTCCTGTTTCTTCTCACTTTTTATCAGTTCATAAAACTCTTTCCAATTTCTTTAAATTACTCATTCATCATGTTTCTTGATGCAATGATATACCTTACATTTGTATATAATTCATGTTCAGCCATGATCCTACTGATGAGCATCTACTTTATTTCTAGTTTTGTTAGTAGCATTTACATTTCCACTATTTTTCCATATCATCGAAACTCCTTCAGACTTAGGATTTTAAATGAAAGGCTGATTGGGTTAATATGATCTGGTACCCTTTCTGTCCTCCCCTCCCCCCAAATCAGCAAGTACAATTAAATAAAGCAGCTTTGGTATGTTTTTATAGTTGCTGAGTAGAAAGAAATTTCAGAAGACTTTGTTCCAAGCACATTAACTGCACAGCAGGGGTTGAGTATATTTTGAAGACAAGGAAGAATTGAAAATGACCTTGAAAAATTAGACAAACAGACTTTCTTGTAAATTGTTCATTCTTAGAACATTTTCTTGAAAAGTAGCAAATTCAGTTGGCCTTCTGGATGTTTTATCTATGAAATGCTAGAAAATGCAGACAATTGACCAGCTGGGTTCCCAAGACAGCTATCTAATAGAGATAGTCAATCAGAGCAGAGGCAGAGTGTTATAATTAAAATGGTTAATAGATCTGATTTCAGTCTAGGTCTTGCTCCTTCCTTGCTATATGACCTTGGGCAAATAACTTCTTTCTGGAATCAGAAATCAATTTTTTTTCTATGTAAAATGAGCAAGTTGGCAAGATGATCCTGAAGGTTCCTTCTAGAATCACAGTCTATGATTCTTATTCTGGAGGGGGAAAACCTCTTGGTCAATGAAATCATAGCTCAATTGTAGTTAAAATGATCCAATTTCTGAATGAAAATGTTAAAAAAACCAAAAGATTCCATATTAGCATCTTAGAAAAGAAAAATGGGTCCTAATTTTGAGAAACAAAGAAAAGCCAACTGCTTAAAGTATAACTACCTTACATTGTAGCACTTTCCCAAACCATAACTATCTTTACAAAAAATTATATTATAATTACATAATACAAAAATTATATTTTCCTCAAGAATGATCAATCATTTTCCTTCTCCTGAAGAGATATTATATCTGTTTATTACTTTAGAAAGTTATTTTCAACTCCAGTGATATTCATATTCAACTGGGAAGATCTATTGTAATATATTATGGCAGTGGGTAGAGAACTCTGGGCCTGAACTCACAAAGACCTGAATTCAAATCTGGCCTCTGACACTCATTGACATTCAGAGAAGTCACTTAGTCCCCAGAGAAGGAAATGGCAAACCACTTTAGTATCTTTGCCAAGAAAATCTCCAAAGGGATCATGAGGAGTTGGACACAACTGAACTACAAATTATATACCCTGTAAAAATATTTTCAGGGTCTGTGCAAGATATGGCTGTTTAGACTAAAAATTAATAGTAACAATGAGGAGTTATAATAGCTAATTTAAGCTTTAAATAAATAATATTTATAGCCTCTCTAGATTTTCATGGAAACATTGGGCTACCTTCTTGGAGAGAAGTGATTCTATATAGTAGAAAGAGACTACTTAGAGAAAGAAGTGGGCCAGTTGCTTGCTTTGCCAATGACTATTCTTGAAAAATTATTTGGTTTTTTCAGGCCTTATGTAAAATAAAGATCATTTTTGCAAAGGGTTTTGGCAATATTTAAAATAGAGGAATGTGTGAAAGGTATTAATGTAAGGAATTATTAGTTTTGTTAAAATTAATCAGTTTATTATTTTAGCAACAAGGAAGCTATTATGCATGAAGAGAAATGTTCACTTGGCCTTCTCTTTTTTGTTTCAGATGTGCATAGACCCCTCTCTGTCAGTGGCTCTAGGAGATAAACCACCACCATTATACCTTTGTGAAGAATGTAGCCAGCGCATCGCAGGGTAGGTAAAATCATTGATGTCACAAATGAAATGAAGAGTCATAATGAGGTTAGGAGCAAAGTCCTTCTGGCATTAGCCTTGTATACCATGAGCCACATTTCTCTAAAACTTGTTCAATAATTAACTTTAAAGTTTTTGTTGTGTACCATTAAATGCATTCCTAAGCTTCCTCTAGAAGCTCTCTACACTGAACAGTTGCAAAGTGACACTATAAGCAGCAAGGGAAAACAATAATGCTTAATGAATTTAGCCTTAGATTTGAAGTAGTCCCTTGTCACCAAGTCTTGGTTTTAAGTAAATGGAATCTAAACCATGGCTTCCAAATTTAACATGTATTTCAGATAGGTGTTTCTGCTTAGTAGCTTTGCAGCAATCACAATTGGCTCTGCACAGATCATACTATATTTTCTCTGGCCTAATTAGCATCTGGAAAGCATCATTTAAAAATAACTGAACATGATGAAATGTCTATAATTTTAAATTTAACCTCAAAGAAGCAGACATTTTAAATGTTTATTATGATAGGACTCTTAATTATGTTCCATTTCTATAAAAAGGATTTTAGCAACAGGGGGTATTCCAAAGCACTCATTTAGAGGGCAATGTTGAAGTGTATTTAAAATGTGGAATATGGTGTTTTTTCTCTATAGGGATCACAGCGAATGGCTGATTGATGTTCTCCTCCCACAAGGTAGGATTTACTCCATCTAGGATAGATAATGAGTAATGATGAATAATGCCATTTTTTTGGTGTGCATATTATTTATTTATTTAAATGATTTAATTAAGATAATAATGGCCTAAAATTTTTGACATACAGCAGGAAGACCATAGGAATGTGTAGCCTGGAGAGATAATATAATTTTTAAAAAATATTTAAAAAGCTTTCTCTCAGTACAGGTATTAGAAAAGGGATTGTTCTATTTGGTCCCAGAAGGCAGAATCAGGAACAATAGATAGAAAATGTAAAGATACAAATTTAGGCTCAAAGAAAGGATAAACATCCTAATGATTAGTCTAAATGATTAGTCCTCCAACAAAGCACAATGAGCTTCTTTGGGAGGTATGAGTCCCCTGTTCTTTGAAGGTCTTAATGAAAAGGTTGAATGACAACTTCTTTTGGAGGTTTGTCCAAGAGAAGATTCTTATTTAGATGGCATCTGAGAGAGATTTGGTAATTCTGGAGAACAAAGGTGTCAAACATGGATTGCAGGCTTCTGTGGTTTATTACACTCCCCAGTGAGTTAGAATCAGATTAAAATGCAAATTTAAAAAATATGATAAAATATAGATGATATAAATTTGTGGTATTCTAAGTCAGTATGTGGCTCATAGGGATGTTTTTGTATACTTTAGTGATCGTTTTTTCTATTTGAGTCTGACATCTCTGCTATAGAGCAGGGTAATATTGTGGGAAATGCCCTGGAGTTGCCATCATACCACTTAACTCCTCATTCTGCTACTCACTAATTATGTGACTATGGACAAATCAAATTATCTTTGAGATTAAATTTCCTTACAGATAAAATGGAGATAACAATTGTGCTATGCACACCACAGGATGATTTTGAAGAAAACTCTTTGTAGGTCATAAATTGCTTATAGAAACTTTAGCTTTATAGTAGTAACTATAGACATTATTGTTCTTTTGACCATATTTTTTTTTCTGATATCAGATGAAAGCAGGTTTTGACCATGTTGCATTATTTAAAAAATTAGTACTCTTGCTTCATACATATGATACAGACTATGATACAGAATACAGAATATTGGCAAGGAAAATCAGGTTAATGAGTGAATCAGTTTCTTTGTCTAAGATCATGACTTTGCTCATATGAGTCTTCCTGTATAAAAGTTGAGTTTTCAGTTCTTTGGACCAGCAGAAAGGAAAAGGTAGTAAATTTAACAGAAAGGAGGAGGAAATAGTTGAGTTCTTGGAAAGACTGCTCAAATCTATCTCACTTTGATTGGGCTAGAATTTTGATAAGCTTGAGGAACTCTTACCACGAGAATTATAGTGAATAAGAATGATGGACTTAGTACGTATGCTGGACTTAGACTCAGAAGACCAGAATTTGAGTTCAGCCTCAGTCTCCATCTCAGTAAAGTGGGGCTAATACATTATCTATATCAGAGGATTTATTAAATTGTAAAAAGCCACATAGAATGATTTCTTACTAGTACAATGCATATATATTAGTTATATTTTGCTGAATATCATATTAAGGTAGAACTTTGAAGTAACAGTGGACCTCTAATTGAAAATGTAGTTTCAGCTGTTGAAAATCTGAATTGGAGTTTAGAGGTAAGGGTTGGAAATAAAAAGTTTGAAATAATCTGTTTATAGGTAGTAGTGAAATTTCAGGTATAAATGATATTGCCAAAGAAGAGAGTGTAGAAAGAGAAGAGAGGAGGACAAAAGATGGAACCTTGGAAGATACTTTCTTTAAGATGTAGTTCTAGAATTATTGCATAACTTGCTGGAAGTAATCAGATGAGGAGCTAACAAAACAGGTGGGGAAATGGTAAGAAAGGCAAGAAGGGAACCCTGAGATTGTGATACTTTGAAACTAAAGAGGACAATGCAGTAGGAAAAGATGACCAGTGATGTTGTAAAAAGGACCTTTGGTTTTGGCAGTAGAAGGTCAGTGGCATATTGAAAGAGCAATTTTGTAAAGTGGTATCAAAGGAAACCAAATTTTAAGGGGTTGGAAAAAGAGAAATGGGTGAGGAAGCCCTTGGAAGCATGAGGTAGAGGCAATTTTCCAAGGAGCTTGGTGGTAAAGGAAGACAGATGGAATAGCACCTAGCTCATTAGAAGGGTCAAGAGAGCTTTCTTTCTTTCTTTCTTTCTTTCTTTCTTTCTTTCTTTCTTTCTTTCTTTCTTTCTTTCTTTCTTTCTTTCTTTCTTTCTTTCTTTCTTTCTTTCTTTCTTTCTTTCCTTCCTTCTTTCTTTCCTTCTTTCTTCCCTTCCTTTCCCTTTCCCTTCTTTCTCTTTCCCTTCCCCTTCTTTCTCTTTCCCTTCTTTCCCTTTCCCTTCTTTCTCTTTCCCTTCCCCTTCTTTCTCTTTCCCTTCTTTTCCTTCCTTCCTTCCTTCCTTCCTTCCTTCCTTCCTTCCTTCCTTCCTTCCTTCCTTCCTTCCTTCCTTCCTTCCTTCCTTCCTTCCTTCCTTCCTTCCTTCCTTCCTTCCTTCCTTCCTTCCTTCCTTCCTTCCTTCCTTCCTTCCTTCCTTTTTCTTTCTTTTCTTTCTTCCTTTCTATTAAAGAAGTCATTAGAATGTAGGCTGATAGAAAGGGAATAAGAGAATAGGATGAAATTTCACAAGGTTGACAGAAGAGTGATGGCTAATGAATCAAAGTCCTAGAGAAGGTGAAAAGAAATGTAACAAAGGGGACAGTTCAAGCAATTAGCTTTATTGAGTTGAAAGCTATGCCTCTTAATATAATATTTCCCTTGGTTCAAATAAACATGTTGTGTTTGCTTTATTAAATGCTTTTCAAAAGCTGTGACAAGCATAATATTTACTTTTCTCAGTCTTCATTCTCTTGGACTCTGCTTTAGTTTTTAACCTCTTCTTTTTTTTTCCCTTGGTCTTCATGACTCTGCTATCATATGCTTTTCCTCTTAATCGTCTGACTTCTTCCTCCTCTGGAAGGAAAAGAAGTCTCTTTTTTTCTCCTAAGCATCACTCAAGGCTCTGTCCTGTTCCCTTTTCCAGGTTTTCCTTTGGTGATATTATTAACTCTTATGACTTTCAAATTTATGCATTTAGCTGTAATACATTTCCTGACCTTCAGTTCCATTTACTGGTAATTTCTGCCCACACAGGTAAGGTAATACAGTGGATAGAGTTCTAGGACTGGAGTCAGGAAGACTCATCTTTCTGAATTCGTCTGTCTTAAATGTGTGACTCTAACCAAGTCACTTAACCTTAGTTAAGTTTGCTTTAGTTCTTCAACTGTAAAAAGAGCTGGAGAAGGAAAAGGCAAACCATTCCAGTATTTCTGCAAGAAAACCCTACGAAGGGTCATGTAAGAGTGGAGTATGACTGGAATGACAGACAACAAAATCCATCTGAATGTTCCTTAGACTTCCCAAATTAAATATCTAAAATAGAATTCATTTCTACAAAACCTATCCTTTTTCCCAACCTTTCTGTTTCTGTCAAGGGCACTACAGACTTTACAGTTATCTAGTTTCTTAATCCTGGCAATTCTTGATTCTCTCTCTCTTTTATTTCCCACAAATCTATCTTACTAAGAAGTTTTGATTTAGCTTCACAACATCTCACATACCTTTTCCCTTATCTCTATTTGTAATATCTTTTATCTAGCTTGTCACAATAACTCCTAAGGAATCTTCCTGTTTCTAGTCTCTTCTTTCTCTAATCCATCATTCACAAATGTCCCAAAATAATATTCCTAAGGCACAAGTCTGACTTTTACCCTCTTTTGCTCCCAAAGCTCCAGAAACTCCATTGTTTCTAGGATAAAATATAAATTCCCAAGCCTTGATTATAGCATTTTGCAAACTTTAAATGCTTTCTATGCAAACTATTATTATTTTTTATTATTATCATCACCTGAATCTTTTTCTTTACAAAGACTTGTTAATCAAATAACACTTATGTGAAGTAAGTATAATATACCTGTCTAGGGGAGGGAAAGCTGGACAAGTTTTATGTAGCTGAGGTGTCTGAAATAGTCTAACTCTCCATCCATAATAGGCAATATTTTCCACATTATCTTTGTCAGACTGCTGCTATTTTTCCTTGGAGCTCATCCCACTTTTAGACATTTCTATTTTTTAGAAAGTTCTACCCTTTACTTTGGTATTTAGAAGGATATGAATGCCATATAGGTCCTTTTCTACTCATAAACTGAAAACTACTCATGCCTTCTGACCTCCTGTGTCTTTTCCCCCTTTGTAAATCCTGTAAAGGTCTTTTATTTTCTTGTAGATCTCTACAAAGTATCTACCTAACCCAGTATAGTCTAATAATTATTTTGAAAATCAGTTAATCAGAAAGCATTTATTTAGCAGCTTGGAACTGGGCCTGGAACCGTACTAGAATCTGAGTTACTAAGACAAAAACTGGAGCATCCCTTGCCTTTAAAGAGCTTGTAGACTACATGTGCATATAAAAGTATATATGGAATACATACAAAATAAATATAAGATAGTTAAGTGCAAGGTAATTAAGAAAGAAAAATAAGGAATGGAAGAAAGGAAGGCAGCTGAGGAGTCAGAAGAAGCTTCATGTAGCTTATCCTAAAGAAAATGAGGGATTTTTTTTTTTTTTGAGGCAGATAGAGGGAGATGGAGGATGGCTACTGCAAATGCACTGAAATGAGAATCAGTCAGTAAGTCAATCAGCAAGTACTGTTAAGTATTTACTATGCACCAGGTATTGCACTTAGTATTGGGGATGCAAAGAAAGGCAAAAACCTTATCTTTGTCCTCAGAGAACTCATATCCTGCTGAGGAGATAACAAGACAACAGATAAAGAACAATATAAACTAACATATACATATGTGCATATGCATACACACATGCATATGTACATGTTTGTCTTATATGTAACATAGTTCTTTTTTTCCTTTCCCTGAGGCTGGGGTTAAGTGACTTGCCCAGGGTCACACAGCCAGGAAATGTTAAGTGTCTGAGACCAGATTTAAACTCTGGTCCTCCTGAATTCATGGCTGGTGCTCTATCCTCTGCGCCACCTAGCTGCCCCCTATAACATAGTTCTTTACATGTGATTTTGTTGTCTCCCCATCAGGACTTTTTGAGGACAAAGTTTTGTATCCCTAACACAATACAATGCCTAGTACTTACTGGACAGATAAACACTTAATAATGCTTTATATGTGTAATACACATACACTCTCATACACAAACATATATCTATATACACACATACATATACCTATGTACATACATATATCTATGTATATATATATATATGCATATACACATACATTTAAAACAATATTAATTTGGCTGACATATAATATATATTCTCTCTTGATTGAGAATTCATTTCTTATAGCACCATAGTATTCCATCACAATCATATAGCACAAATTGTTTAGCCATTTCCCAATTGAAGGACATCTGTCATTATGGCCAATCTAAGTATAAAATGATCAAAGATATTAGATTGCAGTTATTTTAGTTTGCATTTCTCTAATCGATGATTTAGAGCAGTTTTCATATGACTATGCATGGTTTTGATTTCTTTATAGAAAAAACTGCCTACTCATATCAATTGGGGAAATGACTCATGTTCTTATAAATTGGAAAAAGTCCTGCATGTATTTGAGATATGAGGCCTTTACTTGAGAGACAATGTAGAAAAAAATTTCTCCAATTTTTTACTTTTCTTCTAATCTTGGCTACATTGGTTTTATTTGTACAACTTCTATTTAATTTAATTATCTATTTTGTACTTTACAATATTCTCTATCTCTTATTTATTCACAAATTGTTTTCTTATCTATAAGTCTAATAGGTAATATCTAAAATGTTCTTCTAATTTTCTTGTGATACCTCTTTATATCCATGTCATATCTTTATTTTGATCTTGTCTTAGTATATAGTTTAAGATATTATTTTTTACCCCCAATTTCTGCCAATCTTTCTTTTAGCTTTCTCAACAATTTTTTTGAACAAATAATGAATTCTTAGCCCTAAAATTCAAATCTTTCCATTTGTCAAATTAACAAGATTGTCTTAATCATTTACTGTTGTATATTCTATATTCACTATGTTCCAATGATCTTCCTTTCTATTTCTTAGCCAGTACCAGATAGTTTTGATAATTATTTGACAATTACTGGTTTATAATACAGTTTAAGATCTGGCACTGCTAATCAACCTTCATTTTCCTTTCTCCCCCCTCACTAATTTCTTTGAAATACTTAATCTTTTGTTCTTACAAATGATTTTTGTTATTTTTTTTCTGAGTAAAATACATTTTTTGTATTTTGATATGTCATTGAATAAATAGGTAAAATTGTCATTTTTATTACATTGACTTTGCTTGTGAATGACTAATATTTCTCCAATTATTTAACATTTCCTTTATTTCTATAAAGACTGATTTAAAATTATGTTTCGATAGTTCTTGGGTGTGTTTTAGCAGATATGCTCCCAGGTACTATCCATGATTATTTTAAATAAAACTTTTCTTACTATATCTTCTTGCAGGGTTTTGTTGGTGATATATAAAAATTCTTATGATTTATGTGGGTTTACTTCATATTCTACTAATTTGATAAAACTATTAATTTTAACTAACTTTTAAAAATAATAGATTGTTATTTTCAAAATACATGCAAAGATAGTTTTCAGCATTCATCCTTGCAAAATCTTGTGGTCCAAATTTTTTTCCATTCCTTCCCCCACTCCCCTCTCCTAGACAGCAAGTAATCTATATTTGTTAAATATGTGCAATTCTTCTATAAATATTTCCACATATATCATGCTGCATAGGAAAAATCAGATCAAAAAGGAAAAAAAATAAGAATGAAAAAAAAAAGCAAACAACAGAAAAGTTGAAAATACTATGTTGTGATCCACATTCAGTCTCCACAATCCTCTTTGTGGATTCAAATGGCTCTCTCCATCATGTTTGTTGGAACTGGCTTTAATCTCCTCATTGTTAAGAAGAGCCAAGTTCAGCAGAATTGATCATTGTATAGTCTTGTTGGGTACAATGATCTCCTAATTCTGCTTATTTTACTCAGCATCAGTTCATGCAAGTCTCTCCAGGCTTTTCTGAAATCATCCTACTAGTCGTTTTTTATAGAACAAAAATATTCCATAACATTAATATACCATAACTCATTCAGCCATTCTCCAACTGGTGGGCATCCACTCAAGTTTCTAGTTCCTTACCACTACAAAAAGGGCTGCTAAGAACATTTTTTGCATATGTGGGTCCTTTTCCCTTTTATATGGTCTCTTTGGGATACAGATTCAGTAGAGACATTGCTGGATCAAAGATTATGCACAGTTTGATAGTCTTGGACATATCAACTAACTTTTTAATTGAATTCTTAGAATAGCATCATCATATATTCTTAGGATACATCATCATATTGTCTACTAAAAGAGATAGTTTATTGCCTTATTTCCCATTTGAATTCTTTCCATTTATTTTCTCTCATTGTTATAGCTATAATTTCTAAAACAATATTGAATAATATTGGTGACATAATTTCCTAGTTTATCTCTTTCAATTAAATTTGTTTTAACTTTAACTTTGAGTTTATGATTGCTATATATACCTTTTTAAAAAAAACATCAGCTGAAGCATTATTCTAGCCTTTTATTTTAATTTTGTATATATCTCTCATTTTGAATTGTGTTTTTTAATAAACCACATGTTGAATTCTGATTCTTAATCCATTCTGCTATTCATTTCCATTTATGGGTGAATTTATCACATTCACATTTAAAGTTATAATTATTAGTTCTGTATTTCCTTCCATCCTATTTTTCCTCACTATTTATCCTTCTCTCCCTATTTATCCTATACCTCCTTATGCAACTAATTTCCTTCTAACCACTATCTTGCCGTCCTATTCCTTAATCTATCTACTCCTCTCAGAGTTTCTCCCTTATTTCTTCCTCCTTACCATCCAAAAGTCCTTCCCTTATCCTATCCACTCACCCTCTTATTTCTTTATAAATTTGCAACATGCACTCCTGGCAGTTACTATATTACCAGTCTATCCTAGGCCCAACAGAGTACCTTTGACCACTGACCTTTGCAGTGTCACCTCTACCTGGCTCGCCTCCTCTGAGGCCTTCAAAGATCTCTGGCCATGATTTCTTGAATAGTAGTTTAATAATTGGCAGTGTATTCAAGAGCAGCCACATGTAATCTTAAAAGCCTTTATTATACCTACTCACATAATGCCCTGACTTGTTAACTCCTTAGTGAACACCTGGTGAGAAGACCCACGTGTTCACTACCAAACTCCTTACCTCTCTCAACTATCCATCAGCTTGGCTCAGCTACCCCAGGCTAGGGAGCTAGGTTAAAGAGAGCTACTGGCTGCAAGCAGTGGGCTTATAAAGGGCCAACCAGCGAGAGAGCCATCACCCATTAGGAAGTCACCTCAATATGGCCAGGATCCCACCCCGAGGACAGTCCTATATCCACAGAAATTACTTCTGGGCCACTCAAATCTCCTGTTGCGCTGTGGCCGCCCATTTAAAGGACCCTTACATAAATTTAGAAAACTTTTATCCCCTTCTAGATGTATATTTTATTCCCTCTTTAATTCAGTTATAATGTTATATGCCAGTACTACCAGCCCTTTATCTCCATCTGCTTCCATTGTAAAAGCTCTTACATTCATGCCTCATTTGTATAATCACTCCATTTTACCTCTCCCTATCCAATTTTATTTTTAGACCCATCTTATCATACTCATCTCAACCCTAAAGTTTTTATCAATGTATGATCTTTCAAACTATCCAAATAATGACAATAATCTTAAGAGTAGCGTTATCATTTTGCCATATAAAAAACAGTTCAACCTATTGAGTCCTTTATAATTGGTCATTAATGCTTTAATCTTATTGTCAAAATTTCCATTGAGCTCAGGTCTTTTTGTCATGTTTGCCCAAAAGTCTTTCAATTTTTAAAATATACTATTTTAAAATTCAGCATTATACTCAGTTATTTTTGATGACAAGCCTAGCTCCTTTGCTCTACAAAATTTAATCTGTTAAACCCTTCAGTTTTTAATCTAGAATCTTCTAGATCTTGCATTATCCAGATATACTTCTACAGTGTTTAAGTGGTTTTTTCTTGTTGCTTGTAGTGTTTTCTTCTTCTCTTGGGAGCTTCAAAACTTGGCTATAATATTCTCATAAGATTTCATCTTGGGATTTCTTTCAGATAATAATCTATGGATTGTTTTCTATTTCATATTTACTACTTCTTATTGCTCTTCAGGGAAATTTTCTTTACAATTTCTTGTAATAATGTAGGTAGATTTTTAAAGAAATCATAACTTTCAAATAGTCCAATAATTCTTATATTGTTTCTCTTCTATTTGTTCTCTAGAAAAATTGTTTTTTAAAGAGATGTTTCATATTCTCTTCTACTTTTTTCATTCTTAAAATTTTTAATTTATTTTTAATTTTATTTAATTATTTAATTTTATTATTTCTTGGTGTCATATAACGTCATTCACTTCCCCTTGCCCAATTCTAGTTTTTAAGGAATTATTTTCTTAAGTTTTTGGATCTCTTTTTCTAATTGGTTTACTTTTTTAATAATTAAAATTTTTTTTCTTGGATTGCTCTTATTTTTTTAAACTCTTCTTCAATCTCTCTCATTTGATTTTTTAAAGTCTATTTAAAATTTTCCCAATAACTTTTTCTGGGCTTGTGACCATCTGACACTTTTCTTTGAAACAGGAGAGGGTTTTTTTTTTTTTTTGTTTTTGTTTTTGTTTTTAACTTAGCTATTTCCTTTTGAGTATGAACTTAGATTTTCTTTGTCCCTATAGTAGCTATGTATGGTTGGATTCTTTCCTTTATTACTGTGCTCACAGGGCTGTGTGCATTTTCCTTCTCACTCATACTCCCTGACCATGTCTGATCAACAGACCTGTGCCTGACAGCTAGCAACTCTGGAGGACCCTTCAATCTTCTCTTGCTCAGCAATCCCATCTCCTGTAGTCCTTGAGGTGAAAGTCTGGGCTTGTTTGTTGATTCTGCAGAATCTGCCTGGAGGTGTTTGCTTTGTGTGAGGAACAAAAAGAAGGCCAGTTTGGTCTGCAAAGGCCGGCAAGGAGGTGGGTAATGTTTGAAGAGGCCAGAAAAATAGTTAGCATTCAGGTTGGAAAGGGCTTAAAATTATAAATAGAAGAGTTTAATTGAACTTAAAGGCGATTGTAAACCACTAGAATATATGAGAATAGGGTAATGACATGTTTAGATTTACTCAACTAAAATAAACTTGGGGTGTTTTTTGTAGGATGAATTGGACTGAGGAGAGATTTACTTTTGATTTTTACGTTTTATTAGTATTTTGCCATGTACTAGTCATACATGTTAATGTGGCATAGTCCCCTTAAATCTGTTATGTATTTTTGAGTCACTTGAAATTTTGATTATTCTGTGACTTGGTATTCTATTAAGCATCATTGATTAAAAAGATGGCCTTTGCATTAAGTTGCTTCCCCAAAGTGATAGTCCTATTTTCTTTTTTACTATTTTATTGTGGCCCATATTTTCTTATTTCAGTGCTTGTTCAAGGTACTGTTCATATTGATGGAATATCTCAAGAGACCTCACGTCATGATCTTAACAGTACACATTTTTCATCTATTTCGTTTTTGCCTCTGTAGATTGCTAAATGATCTCCTTTGAAAGGCTGTGGATCTCACTGAATCTTCTCTTTAGTGTTATGCAGCAGCTTGGTGCAATTAGTACCAAGTTATTTGAAAAATGGAGCATTAGGAAAAAGGAATCTTTCTTCTATTGGATTTTCCAAAGCACAGCTTCCATGACAGAAACAATCATCACTGATTAGTATATATTTCTTCATTTTATGCCTTACTTGGTATTTATACTCAGACTATTGTTGAATGGAATTCTCTGTGATTGCCTCTATTATGGAATCTTATATAATTCTAACAAAAACATGAGAAATTTTTGTTTGGAAAAGAGCTTTTAAGATGCCTTTTTATTTTGCCAAGCTAACTTTTTTTTTTTTTTTTAAGTAACAAATAAACATAATGGAATCTTACATTCTCTAAATTTCTTAATGATATAATTATAAAAATGAAACTTGCTATAGAATATCTTCTACTGAAGTCTTTCTGTTCCCTTCTAAATTTTTCCTCCGAATAAGAATCAAAATATACCATTCTCACAAAGATTTAATAGAAATGAGAAAGGAGGTATATGGAGTAGTTGATTTTTTTTAGGGTTAAAAATACCACCTCTGATATTTTCCATTCTTTTGGAATACCTTCTTTAAGATGTCTTGCAAAGTATGGGGGGCTATTTTGTGGATTTGTCTGTTTTGGATCATCATGGACAGCTATCACTTTAGTACAGTCACTTATTACTAGTTTCTCATTAACCATATCACTACTTATCTACTGCTTAAATCTTGAGTTCAATTAAATGATTTTGTGGTTCCTCTCAGTGATTCATTCCCCAAACAGTCCTTTTTTCCATGCTTATTTATTGTTTCCTTCCTTGGCTACACAAAGATTCCAAGGAAAGCCATCTTTAAGTCCTCTTTGATTCCTAATAGTCACTTATGGAGCCAAATAGGGATTAGCAGTTAGCACCAGTTTGCTCAGCTAGAAATCAACTCATCCTTCCTTAAGCAGTCACTAGCAAACATAATCAGCATATACAGGAACCATCAACCAGAAAAGTTTTCCACATGGACAAATGACTTATGAAATTTTAGGTGCTGCTAATGCTCTCATTGAGGTAGTATGGAGCCCAGGTTAGTCAAAATGAACATACACACACACACACACACACACACACACACACACACACACACACACTCCCATCCCCGGATCTGGTGATGTGTATGTGAGGTGGGTTATCCAAATATATTGGAAGTTGACTTAATGAGATAAAAAATAAACATTGGAAAAGATATCTCAGAAACCTTTTTCTGCAACCATTGCTATTCCTCTAGTTTTCACCATTGTATTGAAAGTTAGTTTAGGATGGAGTAGAACAAGATAGTGTACTAAAAAACGTTATGTAGGGATAATGATCCTTCATCTATTCCATTATATAGATATAATTGCTGTTTTAAAGGGAATGTGGTAGAGAAAAATGATTGTTTTACTTAGTAAAGAATTCAGGTGCAAAGAAATAAGTTAAACTGTTTATTTGGCTTTGCATAAACAAAATAATCAGTGGATGAATCAATTGTCATTTTAATAAGTTGTTGTGATATTCGTTCTCTGAAGTCTTCCTCCAAAGCATTATTATTAATAATAATATTAAATTATCATGGTTTTGCTAATGGAGTCCAACTTATGACAGAAGGTTGGCCACCAGGTAATGAAACTTGTGGATCACACCAAATTTTGAAGATTCTTAATAGACTTGGTGAGATTGAGATCTTTTATGTTTTTTGTAAATGTAAATGTAAACCAATGATGTGCCTGCAATTGATAAAATGATAGAATTGTTAAGTGATTGAAGTAGAAATGGTGTTAATATATAAACATAGGCATTTTTATAATTTAATATTATATATTATATGTTATATTATAAATTATATATATATAATTTTATAATTATAATTTATAATCAAAATTTATAATTTATAAATGTATAAATCTATACCTACATTCATAGAGTCTAAAGCTTTACTGTTATACTTTAAACTAACTTCACACATATGTGCATCTAGTAAGCCAGGGACATTTTATTGGCATATTCATTAACTAGGACAGTAGTTCTCAAAAATGTAGCCTGAGGAATCCACAATATTCTTTTGGAGGATACACAAAATTAAAATTGTTTCATGATAATGCTGAGAGATACAAATACATTAATATTGTATATGCATATCTATGTAAAACACCGAAAAACGGAAACAATAAATATAGATAGCTATAGATAACCTAGTAAATATAAATAGACATAACCCATACAAACAAAAACTCTTTGAGGGGGGGATCCTCAGTAATTTTTAAGATTCTAAAGGGGTCTTGTAACCAAAATGCTTGAGAACTGCTGAACTAGAGCAATGCTTTAAAAGAAAAAAAATGAATGAAAAAACATTTATTAATCTATACTATATAATGGGCATTTGCTTGCACTTCTATTGTGAACTGATCTTTTTGATTTATTTAATCTAAAATCGCTTCAATTTCTTAGTTATAAGAGGATAATATTTGTACTATCTACCTCATGGGGTTTTTATGAATATCATTTGAGATAATACATACAGAAACAAACATAAGGTAAGGTGTTACAATGATGAAGCCAACGTTTATGATGTATGCCACTAACCACTGATGAAAAATAGTTCTAACATTACTTTGTGGCCCACTGAGGAACTACTTAGGTCTAAAGATGTAGTCCAAGATGAAGCAGAGATCTATATTGGAGAGTTAGAAAAATATAGATTTCTGGGACTAATTCTAGAGGTAATATAATATTATTTTTCTCCCCTGGATATCCTTGGTGAGGTGGGTTTTCTTTCTCTGTTGATGTTTTGTATACCTTCCCCTTACAGCTGAAATATCTGCTATATGTCAGAAAAAGGTAAGACTAAACCATTTGTGTGGTGAGGCATGACTTTTTTGTGTTTGTTTCATAATCTCATTCCATGAACATGTGCCTCATTTCTATGCCATAGTCTCCAAAATGTCTATGTGATCATAATTTGTAAAGGGGAAAAAGTGACTTAGCATGCAAGATTGCTTATTTTTTAGATGGTCAGTTTCCCAGCCCTTATCTTGATAACCTATACCATATGGTGTGCTTGATAATAATAGAAATAATTTTATTTTTATGTAATTAAGCCAAAATGATAAAAAGCCACTTCACCAAAATATCTGAACAATGATAAATGTGGAACTCAAATTTATTGCAATGATGCATCTTTCATGCTAAAAAGACTTTTATGGTGGTGGGAAGGGGTATGTACCAAAATATAAGTGCACAAAATATCCTAATTCTGTTTCTATGCATAGAAGATAGTCATTTATGTCAAGATAAATGATTAAAATGACTTATTTTGCCCCCAAATTCTCTCTTTTTTAGGCTTCCTTCAACCATAAATTTTTCTATATCTTTTTCATCTTTTTTTTTTTTTTTAATCTAATGGTTGTTTGAGTAGAAAAAGAGAACAAGAGAGGCAATATGTTATAATAGAAAGAATCTTAGTCTCTGAGCCAGGAGATCTGTTTCTGATTTTGGTTTTGGCTGTATCATTAACTAGAGGTAGCAGATTGAAAACAGAACCCCAAAGGCAACAGGTAGTATAATTTGTGGTATGTATATATATTTATAAACCCAGAGTGAGAAAGAGAAAACAATGATGCGAAACAGAAAGGAAATTGGAAGGAAGAAGGTGATCTTGAAAGTCAGAATTAGAAAACATACATATTGAGAAAAAAAAAAAAGAACTCAAAAGTTGAAAGAATATTTTAGATTTGAGAGAAATAAATGTCAAAAATAGACATTCTATACTCAAAATGGAAAAGACAAATGTTTCTATCAAATTAGTATTTCTTTTTGCAAGGCATTTAGGGTTAAGTGACTTGCCTAGGGTCACACAGCTAGGAAATGTTCAGTGTCTGAGATCAAATTTGAGTCCTCTTGATTTCAGGGCTTGTGCTCCATCCATTGCATCATCTAGCTGCCCTTCTATCAAACTATTAAGACAAACAAAGAATTTGGGAAATAGTTGTTAGTCTGTCATTAATTATATCACTCCAGTGGTTTGAAAGCCTGACTCTAGTATGGAAAATTCAAGGATACAAAGCTAAATATGTTGTGTAATAGTCAAAATTTAATTCAAAACTTTGTTTTAATATGATTGTTTCCTGTAAGCAATATAGTGCCTATACTTAATCCCAGACAATAAATGATTTGTTATTCTTCTTCCCCTTTCAGCACCCCTGTTTCATCTCCCTTCCATAAGAACCTTCATGTGCTTACGCCATGTCTTATACATACAGGCTCCTTTAACCCTCATCTACTGCCAAGATTCAAAAGCAGTTTATTAAATTAATCCTAAACTAAGAATTTACAATATGTTTCTTGCCAAGGGCATTTACATTTGAATAGGAGTCTCTAGGAAGCCTTTCAGTCTTTTGGAGTGAATTTATCCATATTTAGAGAATTTCAAGTCCCAGCTGGTGAGTAGAGTAATGGGGGTGTAAATGAAGACCCTCAAGTCACTACTGGTAGGCAACAAGGAAGTGCTTTCCACACCTACTACTAAGGCCAGATCTTACAATATTTCTTGAAACTATGGAATCTCTTTTAGTCAATATCCAATTTTCACACCCTTTATCTCTGGAATGTATTACCTCCCTTCTACTTGAAGTTGTAAGTAGTTCTTTAGAAGTGTCTTCTTATCCCTGTTTTGTGATATTGCCTTTGGAGTGTTCCTGTGGTTCTTATTGCCACATTATATAGGGCCTCCCACAGAGAATTGATGAGAATGCAAATAGCAGCCAGTCAAGTCAGTTAAGGCCACCCCAAAGTGCCACAAAAGTTTTGGAAGTGTCCTTGGATGCTAAAAGATGAGTGGAATGAAAATTTCCTGTTTTGAAGTTGAACAAAAAGATTTTTCTGGTTGCTTTCAAAGGCAGTGAACAGACATTCTGTAATGATGCAGACTGTAGTCCCTACATGTCTTATTTTTTATATTTATATTATATATTCCTATATATTATAAAATGCGGGAGAAACTGAGTCAGGATAGAGATTAGAGAGTATTTAATAATTTATTTAAAGGGAGAGATTTACTGGGACCAAATGAGACTATCATCTCCAAGAATCCAGCAACAATGTGAGTTCTCAATGACATATACACACATGGCTCAGATACAGGGGATAGACAGAGTGCTGTGTACATAGGGGCAGAGTCAGGGTGCTGAGAGCCAGAACAGGACTATGGATCTGGTACTGACAGGATGGGGAAGGCATTCTGGTAAGTAGGGAAGGACTGGGGTCTTGATGTCTAAGACAGGTCTTTTATCCTTATCTGGATCATCATGATTAGGAGGGAGGGGTGATGTTGCAGGATTGAGCAGAACAATTAGGTCACAATTCAGGGAAACCAAGGCAGGACAATTTAGGGAAACAGAGTGAGGACAATAAAAGAGAACCCTGGTACAACAATATTATACATTTCTAAAGCAACATATATTATTATCTATGTTATATATACATATACATACATACATATATATGTATATATATACATATATATGTATATATATACATATATATATATATATATATATATATATTTTTTTTTTTTTTTTTTTTTTTTTTTTTTCCTAAAGCAATCAGGGTAAAAAATCCATTACTTTGAGATGATGAATCTCCAGGAACCAAGCTAAGCTTTGGAGGACAGACACAATTCTTATTCTTACACAGTGGTATTTGCATTGAAAGAAAACTTACATGAATGGATAATAAATATGTATTTACATGTTAATAGATGTGAGTGATAGTATAAGTGGATAAAGAGATGACCTCAGAGTCAGCTTGTAACACCCCAGCTTTGTGTCAGCAAACAATTCACTTAAATTCTCTAAATAGCTCTTTAGGACTGTCATTTGCACGTCAGGTTAGCGCCTCCAAAAGAAGGTAAAGGGAGATAGTTCCCTCAAAAATATTTATGAAATAAAATCACACGACTGGTTAAAAAAAGGTACACACATATGCACGTATTTGAACATTATATATATAAATATAGCAATATAAAAGATACATACATATATCAATATATACACGAATATATGTACATATATATGCACACAAACACCCCTGCCAATAAAATAAATTTTTGACCACATGTATAAGTGGTTCCCCAATAAAACCTAAGCAATGGGGGGGAAATCTCTCTCTCTCTCTCTCTCTCTCTCTCTCTCTCTCTCTCTCTCTCTGGCCAATCAAGGGTTGGAATTGTAGCCACTCTGTGGTATGGAGTTCTGGGCCCTCAGGCAGCCCACTCTTCCATTACTAGAATTATTTTTTATTTCCTTTACTTATTTCTTTGTAATTTTATTTATTTATATATAAATTTATTTATTTAAATATTTTATTTATTTAGAGCAAATAAAAAGCACACAATAGGGTCGTGTGTCCCTTGCATTAAGGGGGTGGGGGAGGGCGCTGCTGCTTTTAGGAGTCTTTCGCGGGCCTGCCCCACTTCTGCTCCCAAGGGCACCGGATAGGTGCCCGAGGCCTCCAATTCGAAGGCTTAGAGGCGCCTCTTGCACATGTGTTGGGGTGGGACTGGATTTATAATCACTCCACGCTCGGCTCGGCTCCAGCCTCAGCCAGAGAAAGTGAAGCAGGTGATGAAGATTTAATGCGGGTGCTGAGCTGTCCTGAGGAGGTGACCCGGGGCCTCTGGTCAGAAAGGTTTTTCAGGAAGAGGCCCCGCCTAGGACTTACGTTTGGCACCTCTGCTGGGCTGCCGTAGAACGGAGACATTGTCACTAAGAAGGCTGCCTACTAGGGGATAAATGTTTTGTTTTGACCCTCAAAACTGGTGGAGTACGGGAGAATTAGCATCTGTGTGTGGGCATGGTGATGGAGCCCCCAAACTGATGAAACCGATCAGGCCCTGAGTCTGCAAAGATAAAAGTGAAGGTTACAACATAGGTATACATGTAAACACAAAATTGATAGCAGGTGATTCTGCAAGGGGGGCACTAGCTAGAAAGGAAGACCTCATGTAGAAAGATTTATTGGACTTGTATGAGTGCCGAAGGAGGGTGGACAGCATTCCAGGCTCGGGGGCAGCTAGTGCAAAAGTATATGACGGAGTGCCTTGTATGAAAAAGAGCAAGGAGTCCGATTGGACCCCACCACAGACTCCAAGGAGTAGTAGAATGTATTATAAGACTGCCAAAGTATGTTGAGGCCATTGGTGAAAGGTTTTAATGTTCAAAGGGTTTTATTTTTGATTCTAAAGGGAATACATCAGGAGTTGCCAGACCTTATTGCTAAGAGGCTAGCCCCGGGCTCTGAGAAAATAATTTTGGCCACTGTGTGGGTCATGGTTTGGAGTGGGGAAAAAGGAGGCAGGAAAACTAATTAAGAACCGATTGCAGTTTTATGCTGAAGGGGAAGACAGTTTGTTCTGGAGCTGGGGGAGCGGAGGGGGGGATTGTGTGAGTGGGAGAGAAGGGGACTTAAGCCAAAGATGTAAAGGATGACAGAGAAGTAAAAAATAACAAGATTTAGCTATTTACATGAATTATAATAAGGAATCAGGGAATAATACTTAAGTTTCATGCAGTGATTGGAGGAGTGGTGGAATTCTCAACAGAAATAGGGAAGTTCAGAAAAAGTGTGGGTTTTGGGGAAAATATTCATGCCTCTTTTTAATATGAGATCTTTGAGGTATGCTTAGAGAAGGCTTTGCAGCATAGTTGATATTTAGATGTTTTGTTTTCTTTAGTTTTTCTTTTAGATATTTAGAGTTGAAACATTTCTCTTTTTGACCTTTTGATTCTATTAGATCAATAGGAAACATTTTAGGTCACTTCATCATTACTGAAACCTAACTCAGAGAGACCTGTACTTATCGAGAGCCTTGCTTTCAAATGCTGATGTCCATCTTTAAGAATCCTGATGTTTACCTGTCTCATTAAATTCCCCTTTGTTCTAATTTTTAAGTAAATTTACATTGGTTATTTAATTTAAAAAATTTTTTTGTTTTCAGAACTGCAGTTCTCATGTGAGGAGGGCTGTTGTTACCTGCTTCTCAGCAGGGTGCTGTGGTCGCCATGGAAATAGGCCTGTCCGGTACTGCAAAAGGTGCCATTCAAACCACCATAGCAATGAAGTTGGGTCATCAGGAGCTACAGCAGAGACACATCTGTATCAGACGTCACCTCCTCCCATCAACACCCGGGAATGTGGGGCTGAGGAACTTGTGTGTGCAGTAGAGGCTGTGATTAGGTAATTAGACAGACTGCAGAGTTGCTGGCCATCACCTTGGGTTATTCTTATCCATAAATAAAGATGTGTAGACTCTGATGTACCAACTTTTTGCAGTGACTGTATTTGATAAGATGAATCTCTTTTTTGAGCCTTCTGACTGATGATATTTCTTTGGAAGTGAAAAAAAATTCTTAAATGTAAATACTTTGCTTCATTTATTTTTTTCCCCCACTACATATGTAAAAAATATGTTGCTCCTCTTTCACTCCTTTTTTGGGGGGTTGTGTTTGTTCTGTATTTTAACTTTTTTTAGCTTATTTTTTGAAAATAATCTTCCCCAATAGTCTTAGATGTATTTACAACATTGATGAAGAGGGAAAGGAGGCCTTGAAATCCTATGGAAGAACTAATAAATAGAATTGGATTTTTGCTTAGCCTTCATCATTCCAATAGTTGTCTTGTGTGTTTTGAAGGAAGTCACTTTTCTGTGTCCTAGTTTTTCAATTTATAAAAAAGAGATGTACAACACAAATGAAGTGAGTTCCCTTCCACTGATTTGTTGAAAGGCAAGGTAAATAACCATTGATTAGAATCCTGAGAGGATTCGTGCTTTACAATATCATAGATTTAGTTGGAAGAGATACTATAAGGGATTATATCCATTCTCTTCATTTACAGGTGAGTATAACAAGGCCTCAAAAGGCCATAGATCCCAGGTTCATAGATACATAGCTGGAAGGGATAACATACCTTTAGTTAAATCCCCATCTTTTTACATCTGTAAGGGAACTAGCATCTCCATAAGGTGTTAAATGACTTACCCAAGGTCCTACAAGTATTATAGGACCAGAATTAGTATTCATATCTTTTGATTCAAAATCCGTTGTTTTATATTTTATGCCAAACCGATCTCTTTGATGACTAAACCAATACTTATAATTCTTGGCTATCATTCCATAATTCTTCACTATCAACCATTTGTTTCCAGACTATTTGATGTGAAAATTCCCTCCTCACCCCCCTTTTTTTTTTATAGCTTACTGAAGGAAGCTGAGTTTCATGCTGAGCAAAGAGAATATGAACTAAACCGTCGAAGACAAATGGGGCTTTCCTCTTCCCATCACTCCTTGGATAACACTGATTTTGATAACAAAGATGATGATAAACATGACCAACGACTGCTCAGCCAATTTGGAATATGGTTCCTAGTAAGGACATATATCTATATATCTATTTGTGTGTGTACTTTTTTTTAAACCCATTATCTTTCATTGTATTTCTCCTTATGAGATTCCACAGATGAGGAAATTTGTTCTTGTGCATTTCTATTTTTATAATGTTGGCTGAGTAATATAGTAAAATGAAGAGGAAACAATAAGCTTAAGATACTGATCTGCATGAGAGATATAATGTACTTCTTGGCACACAACCAAGCATTGACATTGCCAGGATATGATGTTTTACTTCTAGTTTTATTACAGTTCAGACAATGGCATAGGACCTGAAATTTATCTACATGCTTGATAGTTCAGGCCCTAGGGAACTTTTGATAGCTTTGTGTATTTTAATGGCTGTTTCTACACATGACCCAATATACAATTCCAAGACAATTGAAACATTCCATTTGACTCTGTTAATGAATAATCCGACATCAGTGTGTTTGATTTAGCCACAATAGTTCAGAACAGCTTGAATGGCCCCAGGGAACTAAACTCACAATTTCTGCTGAAATGGGTATGGTGGGTTTCAAAACTCTAGTGATGATCAGGTCTCATAACTGGGAGAAAGAATACAGACCCAGCCTGGATGATCATGGCAACCACAAGTTTTATTGATTGTTAATATTATATTAGGAAGGCATTATGATATAGTAGGAAAAATGAGATACTATATCAGAAGATTCTCAGCTTAGGCACTTAGTAGGGAAAATCACTTTAACCATATGAATATCAATTTCCTTATTTGTTAAAAGGAGATGATAATATTTGCTGAGTAGTTAGGTGGTACAGTGGATAAAATGTCAGGCCTGTAGTCAGGAAGACTCATCTTCCTGTGTTCAAATTTAGTCCCAGACATTTACTAGTATAACCCTGAGGAAGTCATTTAATAACTGGTTTGCCTCAGTTCCTCCTCTGTCAAGTAAGCTGAAGAAGGCAATGGCAAATCATTCTAGTAACTTTGCCAAGAAAACCCTAAATGATGTCACAAAGAATTGGATATAACTGAAAAAACACTACTCGCTATTTCACAAAGTTGTGAAGAACAACTCTTTAAAACTCAAAGTGCTAGAGATGTTTGGACTGTTATTGCCACTTTAGTCTAAGATTGTTTAGAGATAGCTTCTAAACAGAATTGGTTTTGGGAATGGAGTGAGGATAGCTCTGATCCCTAGAATTCCTGTCCTTATAAATATCCTCTTCAGCCTAAATCCACCTTTATTTAAATAACCGAACATTATTGAAATATTTCATTGCCTGAGCCTAAATGCTTCTGTTAATTGTAATGATCAGGAATAAAAAAGGAACTATGAATATCTCTTATCCTCTTGGAAATAGGAGTCTAATCCCTTTCAAGGCAGTGAAGAATTACTACCCTTTTTTTTCATGGGAGTAGGAGTAGAGTAATACAAAGGACTAAAATAGAAGGCTAACTACTAAGGACCATTAAGTCAATAATCACAATATATCTAAGATTTACATGAAATGGCATCCTGTTGTGGAATGTGGCATAGTTATCCATGAATAGTGATCTCCACAGTGACCGGATTTTTTTCTATTTAGTAGTGTTTTCACATCATTCATATTCCTTTTCAATTATTTATCGGAATTTAAAGCTTGATTTTATTATATCCCTTGTATGGGAACAGCAGACAACATATACTGACATAATTAGACTGTTCATTGAAGTTGGGAATAACATTTTCCTGTAGAAAAAAAGGGGTCCAAATGGACTCAAACCCAGTTAAACAAAGGACTAGTTAGAAAAGGGGCAGGGGATAAGAATCATACAGTTTTTAGATCATTTGTAAAAATGAATTTAGTTGTTGGTACTTTACATGTGAGATCTTTGTCTAGTGACCACTGAGTAGACATAGTCAGCTAAATGGAAAGGGAGAAATAGGTTCTCTTTGGAGAAGCAGTTAAGAAATTGGCAGAATTGGTTTTGTTGTTTATCCAAATACAAGAATACACATTATTTCATGGGATACTCAGTTATCTCATATTTCAGTAATTATGTTAAGCATTTGCAAAAAAGAACACCCTGAATAAAATCAAGCCTTATGTAACAATATTAGTTTCAATGGATGAGAAAGTAGAGAAATTCTATAAAGAGCTCAATAAGACTTTCCAAATAAAATCAATGTGTATATTAATGTAGGTAACTTCAATGCAATGGCAGATAACAGGATGGATATTATGAAATAACAGTGAAAATATGTTGGAAAAATATAATTTGTGAGAAAGAAATATTGACCAAAGGCTGATAATATATACTGAAATCTCATGCCTATCTATCATGAATAATTCAAGAAATTCATAAAGAAGAGAAATGAAAAGTTCTGGACATGATGAACATTGAATAATATCACTTAAAATAAAACAGATTACAATCTAACAGTTATGTAAGAGTTGGTCACTGATATGGAACTAATTTTCAGATTATTGTCCATGTTTACTCAGATTACCATCTTAATACTAATTGTTACTATTAATAACAGTCCTTGCATTTTTTTGCAGTGCTTGAAAGTTTACAAAACCTTTTACATACAGTATCTCATTTGAGCAACAATCCTTTTGATCAAAGGTAAAAATAAAAGTCAAATTGCAATCACAGAATTTCAGGGTTAGAAAGGAAAGTTCCCAGGTAGAGTACTTCCTAGCTGACCTATTTTACCAAGCTGTTGACACCAAAAAGGGGTAATGGGTAAAAAAACAAACATCAATATGGAAGATCCCTATTTGCTCAGGAAATTTTATCAATATAAATCAATTGTCAAAACTAATAAAGTAAAATAAATTGCCTGAATGAATTAGTATTAGCCAACAGAAACACTGGTTTGGCGTATAAACTTGTTTGTAAAATCTTAAAAAAGGGGCTGATGTAAGATTATGAGCAATATTACCTCTTAAAACAATCAGAAATAAGAAAAAATAAGTTTAAATATAAAACTAGAAGTAGAGACAAAAAGTGGAAAAAATCTATAAAAATTTCTGTGATAGAGCTTTTCTCTATAATGGTGATGTTATATTTGGACTCAACATTACAGCTTCCCAAAATAGGAAGAGGAGCAAGATGGGGAATGACTGGGTGTCTCATTGGATAGTGTCTTGTTCCTTGGGTCAAAGAAGAGTTCAAATCCAGCCTTTGACACCCACTAGCTCTGTGACTTTGAACAAGTCACTTACTCTTTTTCTGCCTTACTTTTCCCCCATTTGTGACTTAGGGATAACTATCACACTCACCTCCATGTGGGGTTCATATGTAAAATACAAGCTATTATTTTATAAAAGTTGTCTCTAAGGCAGCCAACACAGTTATGAAGAAATGGATATTAGGTTTTAGTAAAGAGAGAAGATACCTAACTCTTTGGGGGAGGAAAGAGGAAACCACAGGTTTTAAAAAATGTGTGTGTGAGTGTGTGTGTGTGTGTGTGTGTGTGTGTGTGTGTGTGTGTGTGTGTGTGTGTGTGTTTAATGGACCTGTACTTTCTTTGGTATAGGAAACTTCTGATGAGGAAACTTCTTTTACCAATTCAGGTCAACACCTGCTTTGCAACTTAAACTCTTAAGACTGTTGCCTACGTCACTTTGAAGTTAAGTGACTTTTCAAGAGTACCATAGCCAGTGTATATTATAGGTGGGACTTGAATACAGATCTTCTTCATTGAGACCATTGCTGTTTCCAGAATACCACACTGCCTCTTCAAGTATTAATAGTACTGAAAAGTAATTAAGATATATAAGCCCATTTAAGTTCCTATACAAAACTTTTATAAGAAAGAATACTTGATGAAGGTAGGAGATGGGAATATGAAGGTGATGATAATTAAAATTTTACAGAATGCCATATTTTTATAGTTAATCAATTACTAAGAGGAATAGAGAATGTAAGAGTCTACTCTGTTTATTGTCTGTGCATTATAAATTATGCATTTATTTTGGCTGAGCAAAATGCTGACTTAAAGACTTCTCTAAGAAGATGCATCCTCTGTATATGTTAAAAATCATTAAAAAATCCTTGAAATATAGAACAATAGACCAAGCATTTGCTTTATGGCTCCATAGTTAGGAATATCAAGTAAGGGGGGAAGAGAAAGGGGAGTAGGGGAGAAGGAAAAGAGAGAGGGAGTAACAGAGAAAGAGAAAGGTAGAGGGAGGAGAAGTGGAAAGAGAGAAGAGAGAAAGAGGGAGAGAGAGAAGGAGAGAGAGGGAAAAATATGCTTTCCAAAGAGGCCAACTAATCTAATCACCTTATTTGAAGATGAGGAAACTATGGCCTTGATTCAAAGCAAGTGATTTGCCCAAGGTCACTCAGGTAATGATATGCCATGAGATTTGAATGGAGATCCTTTCTATAGTGCTCTTTTTACTACAATAGTTTAGTTGGAGCTTCTTTGAAGAATTTTGAGGGCAACATGGTCAAAAGTCATATAGGATGAAAATGCATGGATGGAATGTGTTATGCATCATTGGACAAAATATTCACAATGATGAGACCACAGATCCCTCCAAGTATGGAAGTATGGAAATATCAATAATCCTCATGATGCCATACAACAATAAATCTTGAAAGATGCATGATTATCAGTGTAACTTGTGTGTTCCTATTTTTGATATTATTGATATTATTAAACTTAGCTTCATTGATCAAAGTTTTTTTTCTGTTTCTTTTAGTGAATCTATTGTGATTTTGTTGTATTTATGGGAGATATCTTGTTAGGGGAGGAGGGTCTTTAAATCAGGCCTTTGTGCTAAATCGAATGCTTTTATAAACTAATAAACAAAAACATAGTGGTAACTTGTATTGTATGGACATTTCAGTCAGTTGTATGACTTTAGAATGGTTTTCTGTAGGATGATGTCTTTGAAAGCCTATCATTTCCCTTCTTATATATTCTTCAAAGATTTTCACAATACTTGTTTAAATTATCTCATAAAGGCAAAGTAAGTGTATGGAGGTTCTGCATTTTCTTGAATCTCTTTTAATTTTTATTATTAAGTAATATATGAGTAAAAAGACTTATACTCACCAGAGGTTTTACCTTGGCTGTGAAGACTGCCTTGCAGAATTCAAGTGGGAGAGGGATTCTCTAGAAATAGTAAGATTCCTCATGATGTTCCTGATTAAGGATGACATTCTGATTATTTGAAGCCATAGAACATTGCAGAGCTTCTTCAGTGGAATTCAGAATCACTTAGAGGAGGTCTGTTAACTGAGAATTGCAATAACCTTGTGGGAATATCTTTTGGATGTCTCAAAGAGAGAAAATCTTGTTTTTACACATATTGTATGTCTCATCCCCTATTCTTCTCCCACCCTCCATCCTCATTCCCTTAAATATAATTTATTTAAAAGGAAAACATTGTAGATATACAATGAAATATCACAGCTATTATAGTCTACATTAGAGTTTTGTACAAGCCAGATTTAGAGAAGTATCATATTCAAATCAATGTGGCATGTGTCTCAATAATTTTATTTGAAAGTAGACTTCTGCAGTTTGGTATATACTTTGTGCTGTTGGAAGTGGTCCAGGTGTATCCACACCAGTGCAGACTGATAGACTAGATCTGCAGAATGGACACAGTGCATTTAAGGAAGATAATTATTCACCAATATAACCAGTCTCAGGTTACAGATACAATGACTGGGATAATTTTTAGATTTGTTAGTAGGTAACTCAACAGACCTTTATAAAAGTGATTACTCTATGTTAAGTTCTGTACTGTTCTGTCAGGAAATTTTTTTCCCCCTGAGGTAGTTGGAGTTAAGTGACTTGCCCAGGGTCACACAGCTAGGAAGTGTTAAGTGTCTGAGATCATATTTGAACTCAGGTCCTCCTGACTTCAGGGCTGGTACTCTATCCACTGCACCACCTACTTGCCCCCAGGAGCTCTTTTTTAAATTAATAGTTTAGAACTTTCATGAAAAGCTCTGTTATGGAAGGAGACAATCTGACTATGCTTTAAAGCAGGGATGCTTAGCCTGGAGTCCACAAATCCCTTAGGGATTTATGTATAAATTTCAACATGTCTATGAACTTGGATAGGAAAATATTTTGATAACTATATTTCAGTAGTTGATTTATAATCCTATATATTTTATTTTATGCATTTAAAAATATGCTGAGAAGAGATCCATGGTCTTCATTAGATTGCCATAGGAATTTATGACACAAAAAGATTAAGAATCCCTACTTTATAATGACTTAGCTACCCAGAAAGTCTGGATGGGATATGGGAAGTCTTTATGAAGAATGTGGCTAGGGGCCTCTATCAGGGTTAGAAGGAGTGGGACCTTTCTCAAAGTCCTTGAGTTGAGAGTGACTTAATACTAAAGAAGCTTTGTTTGGGATTCTGACAATCTCTTTGTATAATACAGAGTAATTTTTTAAAAGACAGATCAGACTTAGAAAGTACTTTGTAAACCTTAAAGCACTATATAAACATGATTTATTATTATTATTGTTCACTCAGTGGAACTGCCTATTCTAAATGGATAAGTCAAGACATATTTTTCCCTGAATTTAAATGTAATAATAAATATGTTCTGATTGATTGTATCTGACTTTGGGTTCATGTTTGATGTTTTGCAGGTGAGTCTTTGTACCCCTAGTGAGAATACACCCACTGAAAGCTTAGCCAGGCTGGTTAGCATGGTCTTTCAGTGGTTCCACTCTACAGCTTACATGATGGATGATGAAGTTGGAAGCTTAGTAGAAAAGCTGAAACCTCAGTTTGTCACCAAGTGGTTGAAGACCGTGTGTGATGTTCGCTTTGATGTCATGGTCATGTGCCTGCTTCCCAAACCGATGGAATTTGCCAGGGTAAGAAGGGAGACACATAATTTGCACTGGATGTGAAAAGAGGATGTGGTTAAAAACCCAAACCAAAACATTGGAGTTTTTATTATTTAGACAGATGGACCTCTCTTTGATTACTTTATATCAGGGAATAATAATAATAATAATAAATGATATTTACATAATGCTTAAAGGTTTGCAAAGCACTTTATATTTCCTCTGAGCTTCACATTAGTTCTGTGAGCTTACTAGTGTAGCTATTTTTAATCCCATTTTACAAATGAGGAACCTGACACTCAGAATAGTTAAGTAACTTCCTCATATCTCAAGTGGCAAATAGTAAATGCTGGAAATGAAATCTCAATTCATGTCTTTCCTACTGGCCAATTATTCTGTCCATGAATTTGCAGTGCTATGCTCTGATTCTACTTTAAAACATATTTTTGTGGGAGAGAGAAGGGGAGAATGTGAGAATTCATAAAGTCGCTTAAGTTAAACAAGAATGTTGCCTTTTCATAATTATTGGTTACTTCTCTAAAAACAGAAAGATTCCTCAATCCATAGTGCCTAAACTCAAGCTTTTTTTTCTTTTTAATTCTAGTGAGTCAGGCACACATGGGTATGTATGTCTCTGAGATGAGATATATATCCTTCAAAAAAGAGGGGTATCCAACAAAACTCCATGGGATTTGAAATGTTGGTTCGGGAAAACATTCTTTTAAAGTACTTCAAAATCAGACACTTAATCCGTCTTCCTCTCTGCAACTGCAGTGATATAAAACGTGGATATTGCCGGTTCTCCTAGATTAAAGGAAAAAGTATGGTTGTATCTCTTTCCTGGAAGCTTGCTGATACAATTTCTCTGAGTCTTCCATTTTACCTTACAAGATGTAAGCCTTTAAATGAAGAGCAAGGTAGCAAAACAAATGTAATCCTTTCACATGAGAATCTTCTGAATATTTGAAAGCTATAATGTCCTCCATAAGTCTTGTCTTCTCTAGGTAAATATTAACAATTTTCAACTATTTATTTATTATATGGTGTGATTTTTAATCCCTCACCATGCTGCTTACTCTCCTTTGGATATGCTTTTGCATGATTCTGGTTCCTAGAACTGAAGAGGGTCAGAAAATTTTAGAAGTCAAAGGGACCTCATTTGTCATCTAGGCCAGAGGTGTGGGATAAGGTGGGACAAAACTACTGAAAACAGGAGGATTGCTTTTAGTTCTGCATTTTCAGGCCAAGCTGAAAAAGTCAAATCCCTTTCCCATGTGGCAACATTTCAAAGACTTAATGTGCACCTTTCCCCCTAAGTTATCTCCAGGATAAATATTCCAATTTTCTTTCTGCATTTGTTATGTTTTCTAGGTTTTGGATTCTCTCTAGTTTCTTAAGTTCTTTAAAATATAGCACCCAGAATGGAACACTTTATTCCAAATATGGTTTAACTAGGGAAGACCACAGTGAAACCAGTCCCTCCACTTCTTGACTCTAATACCTGTCCTAATGCAATCACTCATTGGCTGCTGTAACAAAATGTTGACTTATATTAAGCTTGTAGTCAATCATTTAATTATTTTATCTTGTTAAATTCAGTTAATTAAACTAGTCTTTTGACTCAACTTAAATTATTTTTCATTATTATTTAATTAAATTCTCCTTGAGCCTGTTTATACCTTTTGCTATCATCACTACCATAATACTCCTCTATGATGATCTCTGCCCTGTGTTATTGGGTCAAGGTGTGCGTTTCTTATGTTCACAATTTGACTACACTTTCAGATTTCTGGTTCACTTCATTCAATCTCTTTTAATCTTCTCCATAGCAAATAATTCTTATTAGAGTGACTTTGGGCAAGTCAATTAACTTCTCCAGCCTCAGTTTCTTCTTTAAATTAGATAATCTCCAAGAACTCTTAGTTCTAGGTCTTTGATTTGTTCAACTCCAAGTTTTTAAACTGTCATCTTCCATATGATTAGATACGTTTCAGCATATATTCCAGGAATCTTTCTTCTCTTACTCTTCATTTAAGTCAGTCACCTATGCCTTTGGGATCATAGATCCATTGAAGTTTCAACTATTTATTATCTCATCTTTGAATGTAAGTATTTGAAACAGTTTATAGGCTGAAAAGCAGTGTAAAAAGAAGGTACTTTAAGATAAAACAGGACACAGGCCATCTGTATGAAGCAGAAAGAATAGGTTTCTATTTGCTTTTCAAGACTTACTGTATTAACTATTGTAACTTTTGATTTAGGGACTCTTATCGCCCAAAGATCCTGCATATATTTTGGAATTTTTTGGCAAATCAATCTAGAAAACTTGGGTAAATCATTTAACTAAACTAAGATTGATTCGTTATCTATAGAAAACCCCTTTATTTTGACTGTGTTATATATACTCCATGTATGTATTGGAAAACACTTTTGGCATATGTCTCCTTGTTTTAGGGATTAAACAAAATTTTCTTTATTATATTTTTCAAAGAATTTTGTACTCTGATTTTTGCTTCTCTAAGGTTGCCTTTATTCTAAATTTGAGTTCACTTTTTGCTAATATTCCCATCCTGTCTTTTTCTCAAAACTTCCTTATCCCATTCTGGAAACTTCCATACCTAATCACTATACATCCAGGGCTTTATTAACCAAAATCCTATTTTCTAAATTCCCTTAACTTCAGAGATAGGGAAACAACTAATCAGACTAATCTGAGAGAGAAGTTGCTTTTTCCTTATAATTCTTGCCTAGTCTGTGAGCTTAATAGAACCTGTTTCAAAGATGAATATTGACCCTCTGAAGGACCATTGCTAATCCTTATCCCTTATGCAGATCTTGACCTACTACTCAAGAGACTATAGTACTGACATTTCTAAGTTACGTCAAGATTTTTTGGTATCCTTTGCTATGAAACCCTCTTCTTTTGTTCCTGTTCACTTATGACTTTGTTTTTTGGTGTCTTCTTTCTTATTTTTTTGGTTTTTTTCTTTGTATGAGTTAAAAATGTTCCCTAACAAAGGCCCACTACTTAAGTATTACTGGACTATCTGACTTCTTTCATAAAATTCACGTCTGCATCCTTAATATGTTGGAAAAGATAAGGACAGTCTTTAAAATAGTATTTTGAGCCTCAGAATTTAATACGTTTTTGCAGTACAACAAAAAGCAACAATAACATATACATTTTAGTGAATTGTGGAGCATAAAGATATAGCATGCTACATAATATTGCTTGCAGACATTTGTCTGTTCTCTTGTTATATTTTGATCAAAGATTCTCTTGATAAGTTTGTAGATTATTCTCATAAAATTTTGTTAAAATGAGAAAATGGGCATGTGGATTATAAGTTATTTATATTCTTTTTGTCAACTTTTTTGGATAATAATGCCTAGATTTTTTTACTCAAATGTTTGATGTCCTTTATTTTTTCATAGCTCTTGAGATTAAATTGCCAAGTGCCAGCAAATCAATGTCAGTTCTCATATGGACCTCCTCTGTGGGTACTTAGTCCTGTCTAATTGAACTTCTCAATTTTTTTTTAGTTATATTTCTATTGACTCATGTAATGGAGACTTATGTTAGAGTGCAACTGTAGTGGTTCCACTATCACTGATGGAGAATAGTGCTAGCTCTATAATCTTTACAGATATTTCTATATTTTCGTCTTCTTATTGTCATTTTAGTTTCATTCTTAAATGCTGTCCACATAAAAGCTGAAATTTAATATAATGGAAGGCTTCCAGTTTTTGGCATTCTTTCTTAAAAATGAACTATGCTCATATGTTTTTTATTTATTGTTCCTTTTGGAAAGCTCCCCTGGTGAAGCATTCTTGTGCTTTGTCTCAGAAAGATAAGCAGGAGGATAATGGCCAAAAGAACCTAGACTATAATTGCATCACAAGTTCTTAAGGAAATGTGTGAAAAATATTACTATCATTATCATAGTCTATGACCATGTTTACAAGATGCCTCAAATTTCTATCAGTTCACTGAAAATCCAAGCATTTATCTTAATTGATACCAAATGATCATTTTGAAGCTTTTAAAAAAGACAAATTCTAAATTCAATAAATAAATTACCATTTTTTTCCTTCCTGCCATTGGCAATGAGTATCTAGCATTTGATATTTAGCCACAATATCTGAACAGTGTCAAAATCAAACAATGTCAAAAATAATTTATTTCCAGTGTAAAGACTGATTATTTGTTATTGTATTAAGCCTTCTTCAAAACCCTAGAAATATATTTCCTTTTAATATTTTAGTTTACATCAAGTACTGAGGTTCAGCCAATACTTTTATCTGGTGGTGCTTAAAATGAAAGCATAGAACCTGACTTAAGCAAGTAACAGAAGAATAAACTAAACTTGATTCAACAGTTTGCACTTGTTCTATTTTAATTCTGCCAGACAGAGTCTAGTTTTTAGTCAAAAAGTGTACCATTTACATTAAACTTTTTTTTAATACTCAGGAGTGGAACCAAATGAAGTGCTAGAATCTTCCTACTCCTGCATTTTAAAATTTTGTAAAAAAAAATCTTTGTTATTTTTTGTTTTTATGCTGCTTTCATTTTCAAATATCCTCTTTCTCTCTACTCTTTAAGTTTAAAACAAGGAATAAAAGGAAAAAATTAACAGATATATCAGTTAAGCCTGACACTGCATACAGTATTCATATTCTCCTACTTATGTTCTTTTGGGGCAAGCTTGCTCATTAAAATTACAGTATTCAATTTCTTTTTTTTCTTTTCATTTGTTTTGTAGACGTATATATTGTTTTATGTTTCTGCTTACTTCCTTCTACATCACTTCTGAATTAGTACAGAATGTGTGAATGCTTATGGTCAACACAAAATCCAGTCAGTAGACCCAAAAGAGAAGAAGAGCTTGTTGCAAAATAACTCAGCAGATACCACATCCAAATTATATATTTGAGTGAAATGAGAGTGGCAAATGGAGGCCAGCTTGCTGAAGTTGAAGCTAGATGTATGTTTCCTGAGTGGATGGAATAATGGGGAGCTCTGTGAAGATGGCATAGATTTTTCAATCAAAACTAATCTAGTTAAAAAGTGTTTACGCCTTCCAAAAGGAGTAAATGACAGGCTCAAGGTAATATGATTGCCATGTGCAAGAAAGTGACCACACCCATCATATTCATTGTGCATTCTTCCATCATGACAAATTCTGATGAGATAAAAGAAAAATCTGACTCTAGAGATCCTCATTATCAGTGTACAAAAGAAAACAAGCTTGTAATTTTGAGTGACTTTAATGCCAGAAGAGGGATGGGTTATCAGACACAGCAGGTAGTACTTGGAGGTAATGGAATCAGAAACAGCAACAGCAGTGGTCATTTATTACTGAAGACTTGTGCATTTTATGACCTTCTTATCATGAACACTTTTACTTTTACCTGAATACAATAAAACTTTGTGGATTTATCCTTGCAACAAACTGGTGTTTAATAGACTATATTATTGTAAGGAAAAGAAATAGTATTTGAGAGTGACAAAGATGATGTCTGGCACAGAGTGCTGGACTGATTATAGACTTATCTTTTCAAAGCTAAACATTCATATTCAACAAAACCAGCAGCCTCAAGACAAAATGACTACCAGAAGACTTAATAGCAACATATTAAAGTACTCCCTATGCGAACAGTTTGTTGCTAACTTGGAGAGAAAGCTGAGCTAGTATATGATTGGCAACAGTGGAACAGAAAAGAAGTGGGTAACTTTTAGGGATTTGGTGTGCAATCCCACATTTACTCATCTGGGTCAGAACACTTGCAAACATCAAAACTGATTTGATGAAAATAATGAGAAAATTCAGGACCAGCTGAATGAAAAACAAGAACTCCACAGGATTTACAACAAGATAGTTTGTTTCTAATAAGGCCATATTTAATTCTGTCAAAAGCAAAGTTTAGAGAGATAAAGGCTTCTTAGCTCAATAAGAATGCAGATGAAAATCAATTTTATACTGATAGTAATAATACAAAGTATTTTTATAGTGCCTTGAAAGCTATTTATGGACCCAAAATTTGTGGAACATGTCAACTATTTAGTGCTGAGGGAACCATAGCGAGGGGCCGAATACTTCAATAATGGTTTCAACAAATCATTATTAACCATTGGTGAACTCATTAATCATATTCCATAGGATGAAGTCCATTCCTCTCTAGTTGAACTTCCAACCGAAGAAGAGGTTTTGAATGCCATTAGCCTTTTCCTGTATGGCAAAGAGCATAGTTCTGATTCTATTCCAGTTGAGATTTACAAGGCAGTAGATCCACTGGTCATACAAAAAATAACTAAAAGTCTTCTGGGTTATATAGAAAGAGGAGGTTATCCTCCAGAAATTCAAGGATGCCTCTACTGTCTAGTTTTATAAAGGAAAAGGAAATGGATTGTCCTGTGAGATTCATAGAAGGGGTCTTTCAGTCATTGCTGTCAAGATTCTTGCCAGATCCTGTTTAATAGGATAATCCTTCACATGAAAGGTGGTCATCTACCTGAGAACCAATGTGGCTTCAGAAAGGCCCATGGAAAAGTTGACACAGTCTACTTAGATGCTTGCATGAGATCTGGATAATGGATGATGCTCTCAAGCTTTCCCTGTCACCAGTGGAGTGAAGCAGATCTGCTTTTGATATGATGTTTTCAGCAATGTTGTCATATGCTTTCAATGAGGATGAAAGTGACATTGAGATCAGCTACCCCAACTGATGGTAAATTATTTAACTCGAAAAAGTCACGAGCAAAGACTAAAGTGGAGGTGGAGTTGGTACCTGATTTTTTTGTTTACAGATGTTTGTGCACTCAGTACAGCTTTTGAGGCTTAGTTGCAACACAGTTATGGATTGATTCTCTGCTGCTTGTGCTAATTTTGGCCTAACCATGAATATCAAGAAAATAAAGTTTCTTTACCAGTCAGCACTACACTATCCATATGTGGAGCCATCAGTTGCAGAGAAATTTTAAATACTTTAAGTCAGTTTATTTACTTTGGCAGTATATTTTCTAGGGATGTACACATAGATGATGAGGTTGGCACATGAGTAGCCAGAGTCAGTTCAGTGTTTGGGAAGTTCTGAGCAAAGTGTGGGAGAGAAGAGGTATTAGATTGCTTACCAAACTGAAGGTCTACAGAGCTGTTGTGCTGACCTCATTGTTGTCTGCCTGTGAAAGCTGGACAGTATTCTAGCATTGTGCCAGGAAACTGAATCCCTTCATTCTATTTGAATTGTCTGATTCTGAAGATCACTTGGCAAGATAAGGTATTGGACACTGACCTACCAAACATTCACACTCTCCCGCAGAGAGCACATTCCAGTGCACTGGTCATGTTCTTTATATGTCAAATGCAAATTTGCCTAAAAAACTCACATAAGACAAAATGCTCAGATGGAAATCAGAAGTGATACAAGGATACTCAAGGCCTTTCTGCATAACTTTGGAACTGAATGTGAGACATGGGCAATACTGGCACAGGACAGACCAAAATGGTGTGCCTGCATGAAAGAAGGTGCTCTATGAACAAAGCAGAAGTGCAGTAGCTCAAAGGAAAGGTGAGCCATGCAAGTTTAGAGACATCTCCATTCCAAATGTTCATATGGACTATTTGTGCCTGACTTGTGGTAGGCCTTTGTGGTAGAGGTTCTCTTCCTATTGGCCTGATCAACCTCAGTCATATACATTGTACCTTGACCTCTGCATAGTGATGTTATTTTGGTTCTCTTTAGCATGAAGGACAACAAACAATCAAACCTTGAGGGCAAGAATTGTTTTTTCTTAGTGTTCCCATTATCTAGTACAATGCCTTGTATGTTGTAGATGCTTAAATTATTTGATGTATTATTTTACTACCATTAGCTGTCTGATCTTTGGCAAGTCATTTAACTTCTATGAGAATCAGTTTTCTCAATTGTAAATTGAGGGAAATAGTCTTTATGTTGTTTAATTCTTAGTGCTTTTGTGAGGAACATGCTTTGCAAATGTAACTGATTTAAATAAGATGAGATATTATTAAGAACCTCAAATGGCTTTATGCTATTGTCTCTTCATATAGCTATCAATTAAAATTACATTTTCCTTTTTATAGCTTAAGTAGACCTTAAAGTTATAGTTATAAGGTAATAGTTATAAATCTTTCCTTAGTAGTAGAACTGGTTTGAGTGTCTGGAACCTTATCACAAAAAAGGGACCATTAAAAAGACCAAGTTAGGTGTGAACAAGTTTCTTGTTTGAGTCAGAAGGGAGCAATAATTGGGAATATACTCTTGTGACTTAAAAGAGAAGATCAAATCAGGTATTTTAGGTAGGAACACCTTACTCCTTGCTTCTTTTTGGAAAAGAAAGTATTTAGTGTAGGAATTCAGTCTACATGACACTAAATTATTACTCTAAGTTTAGTTTTTAGAGTTAAAAGTGAATCTTAGATAAATTTGTATTTTTTCTTGCAACACAATAAATATTTACTCACCATTCATTTTAAAAACTATATTGTGATCAATTAATTATATTCATTAGATATTAATTTATTAATTTTAAATTTCCCTTAAAGGGGATTTCTCCCCCCCCCCCGCCTTTCTTCTATTTATTCATGGACAATGGTATCTAGCAGCAAAACTACTTGTCCAGGGGAAATATCTCATCTAACATTTGGAAAGTCAGTTTGAGAGAGTTCAAAGTCAAGTTGATACAGCAGTCATACTTCAGACAGAAATGGATACAGAGGGTAATCACCTGAGGACAAGTAGCTTCAAGGAGCTGAACAGCAAAGAAGAGATTCATCTATGGATTCAAAAGAGAGGCAATTGATAGCTGAACTATATAAAGAAGGAATTTCTGGGAGCTTAGATGAACGAACATTCACATCAACAGGGATCTTTATGAGAATTTCAGGAGGAGAGAAAGGACATTAGGTTCCTAGTTTTAGAGTTTGGAGTTGCCTTGGCTACATGTATTCCCTTATGTGTGCCTTACTTTATCATACTTTAAATTTGTGCCCATTCTTCTCTTTGTAGAAGAGTGTGTGTGCCACAATTTTATGGGGGGAATGTTTTGTAGTTCTTTTAGTTATTATAAGCTTTCACTAAGAGTTAATTGGGTCTGTGAGCTAGTTGTCAAGGAAATACACACTGGTGGGAGCTCATGAGCTATACTGTTAAGAGCGGAGACTTACAGTGTCCCCTTGTAGTCCAAGGGCACAGTCTCACTCTGGGGACTTAACCCATCAGTGTGAGTGATAATTGGGGGAGTAACACAGTGATGCTTCATTAAGGCAACATTAAGCTTCATTAGGGCAACATTTAGGTTTTCTATATACTGGCAGGGACTGAATGGAGACATTCTCCATCTGAGATGCCTTCTTTGATATTGTAGTTTTGTGATGGACTAGAGAAAAATGAACAATTTTTTCTCTTATCTTTGGACTTTTTGTTGTGTTTTGAAATAACTTTTTAATGGTTTAATATTGTGCACTAGTACCTGTTGCATTATTATGCTGTACTATGAAAATGGCAACAAATATGAATACCATGGATGTGTGGCATTTCCCAGAATATAGATAACTGGAACTTTGTGAACTAATTAATTAATGTTCATTTAAAAACAAAACAATATAAAACAAACTTTTGTCCAAATTTTGACTGCTTGCCTTAGTCTATAACTATTGCTTGATGGCACAGTGAATAGAGCTCTGAATTTGGAGTTAGGGAAACTTGCGTTCAAATTTTGTTTCAGACATTTCCTTACTGTAATTTTGGGCAAGTCTCTTAACCTTTGACTGCTTCAGTTTCTTCATTTGTGAAATGGGAAAAATGATAGTCCTTATCTCCTAAGGTTGTTTTGAGACTATAATGAGATAGTATATGTAAAATGCTTTTTAATCCTTAAAATGTTTTAAAATGCTAATTTTAAGCTAAAATTAAATTCCCAAACAATCAGTTCCAAGTTTTAATACATTTTTGGGAGCCCAAAACCTTTTAGGAGTTTCTCTGAATTTATTTTCCTCAACTTACTTGTCCTAGTGAGGGCAAGTTCATACTTCTAGTTGTATATCTGATGTATTATAATAGACTTTGAAGAGATTGGGGGTGTCCTGGGTATTGAAGGGACCCAGGAGAAATTTCATTTCCTAGTGATGGGATGCTGCTTCTAGAAGAGATGTGGCAGTAACCCCAGTGCTACCTTGGCCTTAACCCTAAAGCCACCTGGCTTTGGGAGTGCTGTTGCTCCACAAACAATGTTGGCTGTCAAATTGCAATCTCTAACAAAGTTTCTGAGACAAAAATGAGGTGCACACCAGACCATTCCTGAACTCCACTTCTAAGCCATAAAATTAGCATATTAGTGGCATGAAGTACCTGATCTCTTTATCTTTTCCCTACAAATTTATCTTCTTTCTTTTGCTTCTTTTCTAAATTCTTTTGGAACTTAATCTGTTTCAATTGGTGTTGCAATTATAATAAACTTCACCTCTTGACTTGGAGATGGGTTCAAGCCTGCAAATTCTTTTGAGACACCTTGTGACACCAATCTGAAATCCCAACCTCTTGGGGTCTCCTTTGAACCTCAACACTAGGACTGAACCTTTTCTGCATATTTGAATCCAGAGCAAAGAGGCCCTTTAGTGGGAGAGAATTGGACAAGTTTCCCCCTCTCCCTCACTGCTTAGGGATTTTGTGTTATTAAATAAGAACAAAGACAAAGCTGTGTGATTTCTTATGTGAAGGTATATTGCCAGTAGACCCCAGGTTCTTAAAACCTAGGGGGGAAAGGACCTACATGTTTTTGAAGTCTTCTGAACCAGGCTTCCCTCTGAGGAGGAAGATATTCTTTTTCTTTATTGAATTTGATTTGAGTGCCTTTGCAAACACTTAGGAGAAATTTATAAAATAAGTGTTTTCTTGTTAAAATTAAGTAATTGTCAATTTGGAAGTAAGTATAATCCTTAAACTCAGTGCTAAGGTGGGCATGTATCCTTGTGGAAAAATATTAAATTCTAGATTGTGATATGCCTTATGGTCTTTGTCAAAATGCACCCCAGTTACTTTGTTGAGAACAAGAAAATATTTAACTAGAGTGACAGTGTAAGGGAGTGGGTCTTTGAAAGCTCACTACTTAATACGGAAAAGGAGCCATCATGGAGATATTAAATTAATTGTAAAAATGAGACTATCCTGTTGATAATCCTGTTCAACAATATGAACTGTGAATAAATCCCTTGAGTACTGATGTCCTTGGACAAGCAATGATGGGGAATACATTGTGTGTTACACTTGAAAGACATGCCTAGTTATTTAGAGATAGGAGAAGGACATTTTCTTTCCTTTTCCTTCACCCACACATCTGTGCCATCAGCCATGGGGTTTAGCAGCAGAACTACTCACCCAGAGGAAATGCCCATCTAACAATTGTAGAGTTTGAGGTCCAGTGAGGGAATGAAGACATCCAGTTTAAGCAAACATTGATACAGAGAGGCCTTTAGTCTCCTCACAGGTATCATATCTGAAAGGGGACCATTGTGAGGACTTGTAAGAGGAGAAAAGGAAACTGAGATATGATAGTTCTGGAGTTGGAAATTCTTTGATTACGTTTCCAATATACATGTGCCTAACTTGTACTTCATGATTGTGCCCTGGATTTAAGGGAGGGTGTTTTATAGCTACTGTTTTGGAGATGGGTATGCCATCTTAGTCACTAATATTGCTAAGGACTCTGTATTTCCTGGCCATATATAAAGGGGAAATGCACAAGTGGTGACTCGTTAGCTGTAATATTAGTGCTCCAAATGCATAGAATACCCTATTACTTTATGGGAGTAGTAGCTGCACACTTGGAACCTAATCCAGATGGGTGAACATATCCCACAGGAGGAAACAAACTTATTTGGGGGCTTTTTAGCATAGGCTTTAAACATACCTAGATGTTAATTTTAGAAGCACACTTAGCTTCTTAGGGGAAATGCTTGTCAATGATAGTTGTAAGTATATCATATTCTTTCTTCTTTTGGCATTGGAAATCCCCTTAGGTTGGTGGGTACTGGGACAAGTCCTGCAGCACAGTGACTCAGCTAAAGGAAGGTCTCAACCGCATTCTTTGCCTGATTCCCTACAATGTGATCAGTCAACCTGTGTGGGAATGCATCATGCCAGAGTGGCTAGAAGCCATCAGAACGGAAGTCCCAGATACCCAGCTAAAAGAATTCAGGGAAGTATTAAGGTAGGTCAAAGTGTCAAGAAATTTGTTAGCTAAATCTGGAACTTAAGGGAGTTTTCAATCCTAGGAATTAAATGATAGTTAAGGAATTACATCTAGTGATTAGAGCACTGTTCAGAAGAGACTTTGTTCATGTTAAATGATGAATAATTATAAATATAATGGAGGATTTATTCATAATTATAATTTTATATGATGGGATAGAAACAATGTGAAAAAGTTAAATGCTAGAAGGTAGCTTCAATCTTAATTTCTTAGATACCAAATCCTTTCTTTTAGCCTTTAATAAGAATGAGAACAAGTACTAATAAATTATTAATATATTTGTTAATAATTCATTTCTTATAATGAGTCTTTCTGAATATATCACATGTAAATAGATTCATAAAATGTCAGTACTGGAAAGAAACTTAGAACACAGAATGTCAGAACAAAAAATGTTAGAACATATTATATTGAATTCAAATTCAATTTGATAAATGTTTATTTAGCTCTTGCTATATATAAGAATTATGCTAAGATCTGGTGATAAAAAGATAGAATGAAGTAATCCTTATCATCAAGGAGCTTATAGAGAACTTATATCTTATGGAAAAATACAACATACATAACACAATATAGTATAATATAAGATACTTTGAAGAAGGAGGAAACCCTAGGGGAAGATGAAAGAAAGCTTCAAGGAACATATGGCACTTAAATTGAGTACTAAAAAATAATAGGGAATTTGAAATGTGGACATAATAAAGGTGTATACTTGAGATACCAAGTGTGAATGCATGAAGTCAGGCAATACAATGTAAAGTTTGGGGAATAGTTTGATTGACCATGAAGGGGAATATTATGAAAATCTCTGTTCAAATAGCTCAAAGCCATATTATAGGGGGTCTTAAATGTCAGATTTAGAAGTTTATAACTTTTCTTGAAATAGGGAATCATAGAGGATTTTCAAATAGAGATATAACATGGTCAGATCTGTGCTTTATGAAGATTATTTTGCCAAATGTTTGGAAGATATAGTGAAAAAAGGGATATTGGAAAAAGGGAATTCAATTAGGTGATATAATAGTTCATATGACAGGTGATGAGTTCTTGAATTTGGATTAGAGTTAGAAGGAATCTTAGCATTCATCTAGTTCTGTCTCCTCTAATTTTACAAATGAGGTAAATTGAGCCCCAGATAACTCAAGTGACACATTTAGTAAGTTGTAAGACCAAAACTGGATCTCAGATCTAAGTCTTTGTAAAAAAAATAAACATTTCATATGATAGGATAGAAGCTGACATTCATATATTGTTTTAAAGTTTTCAAAAATTTTTATATGCAGTATCTCATTTTAGTCTTGTGATAATTCTATAAGTAATATTATATTCATTATACAAATAAGGAAACTGAGGCTTAAAAATTGTGATTTGACAATGGTAATTTATCTAAGTTTCAGGTTGGAATTTGAACCCAGATGTTTCTAACTTTATAGCCATTATATTATTCCATATTGCCTTTGTACAATTTTATACTTTTTGTATGTGACTGCTGACATGATTGAATCATATAAAACATAAACTAGTGGAAGAATAGTATGTGTATGAAAGTATATATGATTTGACCCCCCAAAGTACAGGATAGTTGGAATATATATTCCTGATATTAATTGACTTTCATTCTTTTCCTTTGCAGCAAAATGTTTGACATTGAGCTTTGCCCTCTTCCCTTCTCAATGGAAGAGATGTTTGGATTTATCAGTTGCCGGTTCACAGGATACCCCTCTTCTGTGCAGGAGCAAGCTCTACTATGGCTTCATGTAAGTCAGGGATGCTGGTTGATCATGAAGAAAAGAGCTATACCTTTGGGGTTAAATGACAATAGTGAAAATATTGTCTAAATGATGGTAGTATTTCTGGGTTTTGCATAAATACAAGATCATTTCCTTACTCTTCTCCTGCATCATCTTCATCCACATATGTATAAATGGGAGAACTTTTTATATTACATTAGAAAAAGGATAAACTAGGACCCTTATTAACTTTATTCAGCTCATTCATTCACTTACTTAATATTAAAATATTTATTAAGCACTTTTCTTGTACAGAGCATTTTGAGTACTAGAGCAGATATAAAACTTAGATAAGATATAGTCCTACTTTTCTTGGAATAGAGTTTCTATAAGGGCAATGGTACAATTCTAATAATTGTACTATTCAATCTTACCTGATAACTGCTTTAGAGAGCTGAAAGCATTCATTCACTTAACAAACAGTTATTAAGCTATTAAATAATTATTAAACTATTAAAGCCAGTATTGGATGGTAGGTGTAGGGCAATCTTTATTGAATTCCTTTGAAGAGGCCTTTTGGTCAGCAGGGGTCTGATAACTGAGTTAAAGATAAGATGCAAACTAAAAGCAAAGAGATTTATTAAAGAAGTTAATAAAAGGGAGAACAAAGCAGATTCACCTTTCTGGGATGTGGACTTGTTTTTATGATATTTCAAGCCCAATCAGCAACATTCTTTAGTAACTTAAGCTAGATAAATAATGCATTTTACACAAGACAGAGGGGTAGAGAAAGAAGGTGAACATTGAATGGAGAAAAGAATAAAATTTGGTAGGATTTATTATTAAAGTAAGAAAACATTCACTGTTCAAGGGCAAGAGACAAAGGAAAGAGACCAAATACATTTACAATTGTTAAAGAAGTTGTTTTGGACTCAAGGACAACAAGTAGACAACCTATTTTATCTTTTCCTTACATAGTTTGTTAATATTTTATTTCTCCTTTAACAAGGGGTGGTTACCTTCTAATATTTGGATGCTAAGTGATTGGGGGATTAGTTCATCAAGATTTTGCAAAATCATTGTGTTTTCTATTTTTCTTCTTCATATAGGAGACATAAAGTTTAGATAACAAGTATTCATTGCCTTCTTGGAGCTTTAGTCCTACTAGGGAAGATGGTAACTCATAAACAGAGCCATAGAACAAAATAGAGGGTGATGAGTGCATAAAAAGGGTAACAAATACTATTAGAGAATTGATGTGAGAGAGATCACTTTGATCTATGAGAAAAAAAAAGAAGGATTTATGGAGGAGAGCTTTTTATCTACATCCTGAAGGATGGATAGAAATTGGACAGGCAGAGCCGAAGATGGTGGTGGTATTAGAATGAAGAATGTACCAGAAAAAGAGAATACATTTTATGGAGATTCATCATTTTTGTTTATTTGTTGTTTTTGTCACAAATGAAATTTTGGTGAATTTGCTTCACATTTTGGTCCAGAGAATGAATCCTTCCTAATTATTTTTAGAAGTGTTTAGTTACTATTTATAGTGAGAGGGAATAAACTTTCATTGTTCTCTATCTTTATAGAATAAGAGAAATGTAAATGTGTTGGGGACAGGAGAAGGAAAAAATCATGGCATCTAGATCGTACAGTTGAAAAGGGCTGTGGACGTGGAGTCAAGAAAACATGAATTCAAATTTGACCTCATACATTTAATGACTGGGTGACCTTGTGCAAGTGACTTAATTTTTCCTGCTTTTTTTTGATCTACAAAATGGGGATGATAATAGCATTTATTTTCCAGGGTTGTTGAGATAATAAAGTGAGGTAATATTTGTAAAGCACTTTGCAAATCTTAAACTAGCTTTTATTATTGCTATTAATCATTATTACTTCTGATAGGTAATAATTTGTAGATTTGTAACATTTGTAAATTTGAGGTGGAAGAGGTTATTGAACATAGAATATTAGAACATCAAATATGAGAGCTGGAAGGCAAATTAGAACATAAAATGCTAAAATTAGAATGAACCTTGCATATAGAATGTTAGAGCAGTAATGGTCTTCATAACAAAGAATATTAGAACAGAGAATTTTAAGAGTGAGGAGAAGCTAAAGAGATCCTCTAATTCAATCCTCTGGTTTTACACTCTTATTCCTTTCATCAACATTTACAATATCCCTGTGTTAGGCAGTGTGGAGAAAGTAAAGTAATTAAAAATGAATAGCATAGTCCCTAATCTAATGGAACTTACAAGTTACAGACAAGAAAATGAAGGATCAGAAATATAGTCACTTCTCCAAGGCCATACAGGTGGTCACAAAAGAACTAAAGCATAGGCCTTGCAACTCCCACTCCACTGTCTTTCTTCATTACTTGTTACTGATATTCAACTAATCTATAAGGCAAAATGACTTCATGTTAAATAATTAACTTTCTTAAACATTGTTATATCTCCTTTAGATTTTGAAAATCTGTATTTTTTCTCCTTTTGATATGTATATATGCTTGTCTTTCTTCAGGTATTATCAGAGTTAGACATCATGGTTCCACTTCAGCTACTAATAAGCATGTTTTCTGATGGAGTTAATTCTGTCAAAGAGCTAGCAAATCAAAGAAAATCAAGAGTCAGTGAGCTGGCAGGGACTCTTGCAGCTCGAAGGGTAATTATCACTCAAATTCTTCTTGTTTATCTTGCTTATTGAGCCTGGAAAGCACTGCCAATTGGCACCAGTGTCTAAGATTGACTTTGAAGGCCCAGATATTTGTAAATGATGACTAGTTTTTTTTCCATCTTCCCTTCCTTTTATCATATAAGATATTTATAAACTATGAAATGTTGGGTCTAGGAATTGCCAAATGGATTATATAATCAAATGTAATTTTTATTCTTTAAAATTATTTATATCTTTCAATTTAACACATGTTTATTAAACATATACATGCCTCTGTTCTATGCTTTATGGAGGAAGACTGAAAAATTATAAGATATGATCTCTGCCATTATGGAATAGAAACTCTAGCAGGGGAAATACTCAGTATTCCACAGTATTGTAAGAAAAACATTTTGTAAATTGATAAGTATAGAAATGGGAGTTAATGGAATTTATAGTCTAGTAGGGAGGTAAGATCAACCTATAAATAATTGCAATATGTAGGAGGATGTAATATAAAAGCATAAGAAAGTTGTTTTATGAGTTCAGAGGAGAGATATATTCATTCTCCTGAAGTCTAGAATGTGTTTGGAGTAGATAATTTCTATTTCTTGCCCTTCTTGTTTGATGAAGAGAGCTGCCATCATTTATTTCCCTCTCTATCTTGCAAAACTTTTCTTCTCTCTTACCAAATTTATTGTCTCCTTTTGCTTTTGTATCCCAAACTTCCTTAGGGCATGTGAAGAGTAGCTGGTAGTCTTTATATCTCTCACTTCAGTTAGAGGCAACATCTTTAGTTGGCATTTAGTGCAAATCTTAATGAGCTACTCTTTTTTTTTTTAAAGATGGTGCTAGTTACATTGATTTTTAATGTAAATAATATTTTATTTTTTCTAATTAATGTAAAAATAGTTTTCAGCATTTTAAAATAAGATTTTGAGTTCTAATTTTTTCTATCATCTTCCTTCTCCTTTCCCTTCCCCATGACAGCAAGCAATGTGATATAGATTTTACATGTACAGACATGTTGCATATATTTCCAGACTAGTCATATTGTAAAAGAAGAAACAGAACAAAAGGAAAAAATATGAAAAAGAACAAAGAGAGTGAAAATAGTGTGCTTCATCTGCATTCAGACTCCGTCATTTCTTTTTTTCTGGATATGGATCACATTGGATGAGCTACTTTTTTTTTTTATCAGTATAGCTCTCAGTTTTTTTTTTTTTTTTTAAATAGGCCACCACCACCAACTACCTGGATCATTTTATAATCATCATAATCATTAATAATGATATATAGTGATTTGTGTAACTTATATTTATGTTATCAATTATTTCATGGATAGCATTTTTTTTGAGCTTTCAATAGCCCTATCTCTGTAGCAGGCAGCATTGGGCAGGAATTATCTCCATTTGGTGGATGAGGAAAGTGAGGCCAAGAGAGATTGGATGAATTGTCCAAGACCATTTTTGATTTATTGACTTGATACTTAAATTACTTCTTAAATTTGCTAGTTAAAAACTAACAAATTACCAGTTATCATTTACTCTTGTAGAATCTATGGTTTCATCATTGCAGGTACTTCTGTTACTGATAAATATAGTAGAAAGTGTATAAAAGTAGATAAAGCACTAGACTTGGAGAGGACCTGGGTATGAGCCCTGTCTCAGATATTTACTAGTTGTGTAAACTTGGGAAAGCTGTTTAATCTCTCTGAGCCTCAGTTTACTCATTGGTAAAATGAGAGGGTTGTACGTAATAATCTCTAAGATCCCTTTAGCTTTAAATCTATGATCCTAAATATGTAAAAAAAAAGCAAGTATATTTAAGTGTTTAGATACATACTGTAGATGTAAATTATTATGGCCAAAATAAATCATCCCTGGTGGCCAACTTTCTGAGGAGGGACTTGTCAACCTTTAGTCTGGCTAGTTTTAGGATGACAGACATAATCTAGGCCCTTGGTTGAAAGTATTCCAATTTTATAGTATGTAACTTTTAGTTTATTCTCTACTATCCTTTGATATGTCGTGGTCAATTTCATGCCATGGTCAATCACTGGAAAAGGATTTATTGTATTCATGAAGACAAAGATTTAGAGATAGGAGAAATTTAGATGTTATTGAGTCAAATCTCCTTATTTTATAACAAACTGAGGGTCCAGAGATAGGAAATGGCTTACTTAAAATTATATAGGTAGCAAGTAGCAGATCTAGGTTTGATATTTTACTTTATATAGTGAATGCTTCCACAGCTGTGGACTTTAATAAGAGAGGCTTTTAGTAATACCAAATAAATATATATCTACCTATGTGTATGTGTTAAAATTGACAGTACTTGGTTCTCTATCTTCCATTTGTCATGAAATCTCCAATTCTTTTGCATAATGATTTTCAATAGTACTTTGTAATATTTTGTTTTGAGATGATTATTCCCTAGAACTTATATTAGAGAGAGATCTAATGACATTTAGGATAGTTTATTTAAGATATTATAATCTAAATATAAAAGTAAATTTAAATGTCTTTTTCCTTTAGTGTCTTAGTACTTTATACGTGTAGTACAAATTAACTATCTAAAATTTTTTGAGTTATATTTCATATTTTTATATGATTCATTTAATTTTTTTCCAAAAAGAATATGTAATTTAATGATTTTTTTTCAACATAACTGATCCTAGGGGAAGATATTGTATTTTATTTTAAAATCACACAGTTTGATGGCTTTTTAAGCATAGTTCCAAATTGCATTCCAAAATGGTTAAATTAGTTTAAACTCCACTAAGAGTGCATTAGTATACTTCTTTTCTCATATCCACTATAGGTTTTGTCTTTTTCCTTTTTGGCCATCTTAGGCAAACTGTTGAGTATGAGTTAGTACTTTAGAATTGTCTTAATTTGTATTTCTCTAATAATTAATGATTTAGAGTATTTTTTCACATGTCTTTTGATAGTTTGGATTTTTCCTCTGAGAGTTGTCTATTCATATCTTTTTTTTTTTAAATAAATCGGGTAATAGTTCTTATTATAGAGTTGACTCAGTTCTCTATTATTTTTTTTCATTTCAAATTTTTTAAAATTAATTTTTATAATTATAACATTTTCTTTGACAGTACATATTCATAGGTAATTTTTTTTTACAACATTATCCCTTGTACTCCCTTCTGTTCCAAAATTTTCCCCTCCTTCCCTCCATCCCCTCCCCTAGATGGCAGGCATTCCCATAAATATTAAATATCTTATAGTATATCCTAGGTACAATATATGTGCAGAACTGAATTTTGTTGTTGTTGTTGTTGCAAAGGAAGGTTTGTATTCGGAAGCTAAAAATAATCTGGGAAGAAAAACAAAACAAAACAGTGCTCACAGTTTATACTCATTTCCCAGTGTTCCTTTTCTGGATGTAGCTGATTCTGTCCATCATTGATCAATTGGAATTGGATTTGCTCTTCTCTATGTTGAAGATATCCACTTTCATCAAAATACATCCTTGTACAGTATCATTGTTGAAGTGTATAATGATCTCCTGGTTCTGCTCGTTTCACTTAACATCAGTTGTTGTAAGTCTCTCCAAGCCTCTCTGTATTGCTCCTGTTGGTCATTTCTTACAGAACAATAATATTCCATAACATTCATATACCATAATTTACCCAACCATTCTCCAATCGATGGACATCCATTCATTTTCCAGTTTCTAGCCACTATGAAAAGGGCTGCCACAAACATTTTGGCCCATACAGGTCCCTTTCCCTTCTTTAGTATTTCCTTGGGATATAAGCCCAGGAGTAGCACTGCTGGGTCAAAGGGTATGCACATTTTGATAACTTTTTGGGCATAATTCCAGATTGCTCTCCAGAATGGCTGGATTCTTTCACAACTCCACCAACAATGCATTAATGTCCCAGTTTTCCCACATCCCCTCAACATTCATCATTATTTGTTCCTGTCATCTTAGCCAATCTGACAGGTGTGTAATGATATCTCAGAGTTGTCTTAATTTGCATTTCTCTGATCAATAGTGATTTGGAACACTCTTTCATATGAGTGGAAATAGTTTCAATTTCCTCCTCTGAAAATTGTCTGTTCATATCCTTTGACCATTTATCAATTGGAGAATGGCTTGATTTTTTTAAATTAAAGTCAATTCTCTGTATATTTTGGAGATGAGGCCTTTATCAGAACCTTTAAGTGTAAAAATGTTTTCCCAATTTGTTACTTCCCTTCTTATCTTGTTTGCATTAGTTTTGTTTGTGCAGAAACTTTTTAATTTGGTGTAATCAAAATGTTCTATTTTGTGATCAATAATGGTCTCTAGTTCTCCCTGACACAAACTCCTTCCTCCTCCACAAGTCCAAGAGGTAAACCATCCCATGTTCCTCCAATTTATTTATGATTTCGTTCTTTATGCCTAAATCTTGGACCCATTTTGATCTTATCTTAGTATGTGGTGTTAAATGTGGGTCCATGCCTAGTTTCTGCCATACTAATTTCCAGTTTTCCCAGCAGTTTTTGTCAAATAATGAGTTCTTATTTCAAAAGTTGGGATCTTTGGGTTTGTCAAACACTAGATTGCTGTTTTTATTCACTATCTTGCCCTGTGAACCTAACCTATTCCACTGATCAACTAGTCTATTTCTCAGCAAATACCAGATGGTTTTGGTGACTGTTGATTTATAATATAGTTCTAGATCAGGTGCAGCTAGACCACCTTCATTTAATTTTTTTTTATTACTTCCCTTGAAATTCTCGACCTTTTGTTGTTCCATATGAATTCTGTTGTTATTTTTTCTAGGTTATTAAAATAGCTTCTTGGAAGTCTGATTGGTATAGCACTAAATAAATAGATTAGTTTAGGGAGTATTGTCATCTTAATTATATTCGCTTGGCCTATCCAAGAGCACTTAATGTCTTTCCAATTATTTAAATCTGACTTTATTTTTGTGGCAAGTGTTTCGTAATTTTGCTCATATAATTCCTGACTATTCTTTGGTAGATGGATTCCCCAATATTTTATACTATTGACCGTTATTTTGAATGGAATTTCTCTTTGTATCTCTTGCTGTTGGATTGTGTTGGTAATGTAAAAAAATGCTGAGGATTTATGTGGATTTATTTTGTATCCTGCAACTTTGCTAAAATTCTGAATTATTTCTAATAGCTTTTTAGCATAGTCTTTGGGGTTCTCTAAGTATACCATCATGTCATCTGCAAAGAGTGATAGTTTGATTTCCTCATTGCCTACTCTAATTCCTTGAATCTCTTTCTCGGCTGTTATTGCCGAGGCTAGCGTTTCTAGTACTATATTGAATAGTAATGGTGATAGTGGGCAACCTTGTTTCACTCCTGATCTTACAGGGAAAGGTTCTTTCTAGTTTATCGCCATTACATATGATGTTTCCTAATGGTTTTAAATATATGCTCGTTATTATTTTAAGGAATAGTCCATTTATTCCTATACTCTCAAGCATTTTTAGTAGGAATGGATGTTGGAGTTTATCAGATGCTTTTTCTGCATCTATTGAAATTATCATATGATTTTTATTAATTTGATTATTAATATAGTCAATTATACTAATAGTTTTCCTAATGTTAAACCAGCCCTGCATTCCTGGTATAAATCCTACTTGATCATAGTGTATTATTCTGGGGATGATTTTCTGAAGTCTTTTTGCTAATATCTTATTTAAGATTTTAGTATCAATATTCATTAAGGAAATTGGTCTATAGTTTTCTTTCTCAGTTTTTGATCTACCTGGTTTAGGTATCAGTACCATGTTTGTGTCATAAAAGGAATTTGGTAGGACTCCTTCAATCTCTCTTTTTTTTAATTTAGAATTTTTTTTCCCACAGTATATATGCATGAGTAATTTTTTAAATAATATTATCCCTGGTATTCATTTTTCCAAATTATCCCCCCCCTCCCTCCACTCCCTCCCCCCGATGACAGGCAATCCCATACATTTTACATGTGTTACAATATAGCCTAGATACAATATATGTGTGTAAATACCATTTTCTTGTTGCACATTAAGTATTAGATTCCGAAGGTATAAGTAACCTGGGTAGATAGACAGTAGTGCTAACAATTTACATTCACTTCCCAGTGTTCCTTCTCTGGGTGTAGTTATTTCTGTATAGTTTATATAGCATTGGAGTTAATTGTTCTTTAAATGTTTGGTAGAATTCACATGTAAATCCATCTGGTCCTGGGGATTTTTTCTTGGAGTTGGTTAATAGCTTGTTCTATTTCTTTTTCTGAGATGGGACTATTTAGACTACTTACTTCTTCCTTTATTAATATGGGCAAGCTATATTTTTGAAGGTATTCTTCCATTTCATTTAAGTTATTGAATTTATTGGCATAAAGTTGAGCAAAGTAGCTCCTAACTATTGTTCTAATTTCCTCTTCATTAGTGGTGAGTTCTCCCTTTTCATTTTCAAGACTAACAATTTGCTTTTTCTCTTTTCTTTTTTTAATTAGGTTTACTAAGGGTTTTCTATTTTGTTGGTTTTCTCATAGGACCAACTCTTAGTTTTATTAATTAATTCAATAGTTTTTTACTTTCAATTTTATTAATCTTACCTTTTATTTTTAGAATTTCAAGTATTGTGTTTGTCTGTGAGTTTTTAATTTGTTCCTTTTCTAGCAATTTTAGTTGTAAGACCAGTTCGTTGGCCCTTTCTTTCTCTATTTTATGCAAGTAGGCTTGTAGAGATATAAAACTTCCCCTTATTACTGCTTTGGCTGTATCCTAAATATTTTAATATGATGTCTCATTATTGTAATTTTCTTGGGTGAAGTTATTAATTATGTCTATGATTTGCTGTTTTACCCAATCATTCTTTAGTATAAGATTATTTAGTTTCCAACTATTTTTTGGTCTATTTTCACCTGGCTTTTTATTAAATGTAATTTTAATTGCATTGTGGTCTGAAAAGGATGCATTTACTATTTCTGCCTTACTACATTTGATTTTGAGGTTTTTATGTCCTAGTATATGATCAATTTTTGTATAGGTTCCATGAACTGCTGAGGAGAAAGTATACTCCTTTCTGTCTCCATTTAGCTTTCACAAAAGATCTATCATAGCAAACTTTTCTAGTATTTTATTTACCTCTTTGACTTCTTTCTTATTTATTTTGTGGTTTGATTTATCTAATTCTGAGAGTGCAAGGTTGAGATCTCCCACTATTATAGTTTTGCTATCTATTTCCTCTTGCAGCTCTCTTAATTTCTCTTTTAAGAATTTAGATGCTGCACCACTTGGTGCATATATGTTTAATATTGATATTGCTTCATTATCTATGGTACCCTTTAGCAGGATATAATGCCCTTCCTTATCTCTTTTAATTAGATAAATTTTTGTTTTTGCTTGATCTGAGATGAGGATGGCTACCCCTGCTTTTTTGGCTTTGCCTGAAGCATAGTAGATTCTGCTCCACCCTTTTACTTTTAGTTTGAAGTATCACCCTGTTTCAGGTGTGTTTCCTGTAAACAGCATATAGTAGGATTCTGACTTTTAATCCAGTCTGCTAACTGCTTCCTCTTTATGAGGGAATTTACCCCATTCACATTTATGGTTAGAATGACTAATTCTATATTGCTTGCCATCCTGTTAACCCCTGCTTATGCTTTTCTCTTTTCCTTCCCTCTTACCCCCCTACCCAGTATTAAACTTGTGAACACCACTTGCTTTTCACAGCCCTCCCTTTTTAGTATCCGTCCCCCACCTTAAAGTTCCTCCCCTTATTTTACCCCTTTTCCTCACAATTTTTACATTCCCTTCCCCTTAGCTTAGTCCTTCCCTCTCACTTTTCAATGCAGTGGAAGAAGTTTCACCATAAATCGAATATGTCTATTGATACACACTATGTTCATCTCCCTCCTTTCTTTCTCTTAGATATAATAGGTTACCTTTGCCTCTTCATGAGATGTAGTACCACCACTTTACACTTTTTTATGATATAATTTTCTTTCCACCTCTAGTTTCTGGGACAAATTATACATATGTTCTTTACATATTTTTATTACAGAAGTATAGTTCTCAAGATTTCTTTTTACATTTTTAGAAATCTCTTGAGTTCTGTATTTGAAGATCAAACATTTTAGGTAGGTCTGGTTTTTTCATCAAGAATAGATGGAATTCATTTATTTCGTTAAATATCCATCTTCTTCCCTGGAAAACAATGCTCATTTTTTCTGGGTAAGTTATTCTTGGCTGCATACCAAGTTCCTTAGCCTTTTGAAATATCATATTCTAAGCCTTTCATTTTTTAATGCAGATGCTGCTAGATCCTGGGTTATCCTTATTGTGGCTCCTCTATATCTGAATTGCTTTTTTTCTAGCAGCTTCCAGTATCTTTTCCTTTGTCTGATGGTTCTTGAACTTGGCCACTATATTTCTTGGCGTTTTGATTTTAGGGTCCCTTTCAGTAGGTGATCAATGAATTTTTTCATTGTCTATTTTACCCTCTGTTTCCAAAACGTCTGGGCAGTTCTCTTTGACAATTTCCTCAAAAATAGTGTCCAGGCTCTTTTTTTCCTCACATTTTTCCGGGAGTCCGATTATTCTCAAATTATCTCTCCTGGTCTGTTTTCCAGGTCTGTTGTCTTTCTAATAAGGTACTTGATATTCTTTTCAATTGTTTCATTTCTCTGGTTTTGCTTGACTACCTCTTGGTTTCTCCTTGATTCATTCATTTCTACTTGTTTGAGTCTAATTTTCAGTGATGTATTTTCTTCACTCGCTTTTTTTATATCTTTTTGTAATTGTCCAATTGAGTTTTTATCTTCTGTGGAATTTTTTCCCATTTTATCCATTTTATTTTTTAGAGAGCTGTTTTCTTTTTCCAGCTCACTAATCCTGTTTTCCTTGGAGTTGTTTACCTTTTCCAGCTCACTAATCCTGTTTTCCTTGGAGTTGTTTACCTTTTCCAGCTCACTAATCCTGTTTTCCTTGGAGTTGTTTACTTTTTCCAATTCACTAATTTTGTTTCTCAATGATTTGATTTCTTTATCCATTCTGGATGACTTCTCCAGGCTCTCTTTCCAAACTTCCCTTTCCTTTTCCTATTTCTCTTCTAGCTCTCTTGTGAGAGCCTTTTTGATTTCCTCTATGAGAGTCTTATATATTGAGGAGCAGATCATATCCCCCTTAGGGGATTCCTCTGGGGACAGTCTGTTTTTAGTCTCCTCATTATTTGACGTCTGCTCTCTCTCCATACAGAAACTGTCAATGGTTAGAGCCCTTTTGAATTTTTTGTTCATTTTGTCAGAGCGGGAATCGAAGAAAACAAACTGACAAGAGAAACAATTGGTCTGTTTGGGGGGGGATGGGGCTGGATGATGTTAATGGGCTTCCTCTACAGACTGGGGGTAGGGCAGCAGGGAGCCACTAACAGGACAGAGATGGCTGTGCTGAGTCTGCGCTCTGAGGCTCCGAGAACGCGCTGAGTCACTCCAGGTGGGGGTGGGGGTGGCCCGGTTCTGAGAGAGGCTAGCTTTCCAGGGTTTTAATCTTCACCTCCGGTGTTTACACCCTCTCCCTGCTCCTGGCTTGCTGCCAAAACGGAATATCCACACTGGGGTAAAAGCCTTTTTGGGCAGAGATTGTACCCCTCCCCACTCTGTCAGAGCTGTGTTAGCTGCCTGTCTTGCTCTGGCTTGCCTGCCCTCAGTCTGCACCCAGTCTGTTCGACCCTCCCCTGAGCAAACACAGACCTTTTCTAGCGAATTTCAAGGATGTCTTCTCTTGGTGATAATTTGTGTGTTTCTTTCTCAGTTAAGCATTAACTCTGAGGCTTGTCATGAAGTAAGTTCTGAGAGAAAATGCGGAGCTCAAGCAGCTGTCTGCCTCCACGCCACCATCTTGGCCGGAAGTCCTCTCTATTATTTTAGAAAAGAGTCCTTTATTACAGAAACTTTCTGAAAAGATTTTTTTCCTTTTTCTCTCAATTCCTACTTCTAATTTTAGATACATTGGTTTTGTTTGTGCAAAAAATAAATTTATCTATTCAAAACTATCCATTTTGTTTCCTCTCAACTTCTTGATTTCTTGTTTTGTCATACATTCTTCTCCTACCCATAAATCTGACAGGTAGTTTTTTTTTTCTGCTCCAGTAAGTTGCTTCTGTTATTATACTTTATGTCTCAATCATGCACTAATTTTGAGTACATTTTGGTATATGATGTGAATTCCTAGTATTTATTCCTAGTTTCTGCCAGGCTTCTTTCCAAGTTTTCCCAGAAGTTTTTGTCAAATATTGAGTTCTTACCCCAATAACAGGGATCTTTGGATTTGTCAAACACTAGGTTACTGTGTTCTTTGTGTCCTGTGACAATCACTGGGGGTCTTTCTTTTAGTCATTGCTGGCAAGATTCTTGCCAGAGTCCTCCTTAATAGGCTCATTGTTCACCCAAAAGATGGTCATCTACTTGAGAAGTAGTGTGGCTTCAGAAAGAGCCATAGAACAGTTGATATGGTATTTGCTGCCTAACAATTCCAGAAGAAATGCCAGAGGAAGAACAGAGGTCTATATATAACATTCATCAATCTAACCAAGGCCTTTGATATTCTTAATTTTGAAGGCTTATGGAAGATCTTGGCAAAATTTGGTTGCCCAGAGAAGTTCATCAGTATTATATGCCAGTTCCATGATGGCATGTGTACATGGGTACTGAATAATGGATGATGCTCTTGTGCTTTCCCAATCACCAGTGAAACTAGGCCTGTGTGCTTGTTACCATGCTTTTAACATGATGTTTTAGCTGTGTTGCCAGAGGTAATTAGACTGCTTACCAAATTGGAGGTCTACAGGAGGTTGTGCTGACCTTATTGTTTGCTTTTGAAATCTAGATAGTATACCAGCTCCATGCCAGGAAACAATCACTCCATTCCATTTGAATTGTCTTAGGAAGATTCAGAAGATCATCTAGCAAGATAAGGTACTGGACAAGATAAGGAAAGGACACTGAAGTCCTTTCATAAGCTGAACTGCCAAGCATTCAAATTCTGCTGCAGAGAGCACAATTCTGATGGGCTGGCCACATTGTTCAGATGCCAAACAGATATTTGCCTAAAAGGTGACTTTATTTGCCTCTTAAATACCCTAAACAACAGCAAAACAGGAGTGAATAAATGCAGCATTAAGAACAGCAAGAGTAACAAAGTGACAACAGAGAGACCAGTAAGACTTCTTTCAAATGCACATGAAGAAACAGGAATGAAGGTCAAAGTTTGGTAAAGGTAATAGTGAAGAGACAGAAAGGGGGCATTACAGAAAGAACTTACCAATACCCTCATTACAGCTGAATCAATGCTTTTTAGTGTGGGCCATGGGAGGGCACATAAAAAGTAGGGAAAGAGGGACAGATAGAGGAATGTGTGATGCCCTGGGGTAAAATCAAGGACTAGCAATGAAGGGGAAGATAACCTCTGAGGTCTCAGAAAGAAAAGAATCTGCAGGTGAGTGGGTGAGAAAGAGGAGTTAAAAATTAAAAAAAAGGAAGGAAGGAATAAGATCTTACTTTGGAGATGGAAGGGGTTTCCATTCATGAATGTTCCTATGGGTGAAGAAGGATGGTCAGTGAAAAGAGATGATGACTTTACATTGACTGGATTAAGCATTGTGGGGTTTGATACTTAAAAAGTCTACTTGTCCTGTATTGGAAGGAGAGGAGTTGGAACATCAGGGCTAATTGGCACTTAGAGAAATGAAATAAAGATTTCTTTAAATGTATGCATTTTTTGTTTTTTTTTGAGCTACTGCAATTCTGCTTTGTTTAGAGCACAGCACCTTTTTTGATATGAGCATACCGTGTGGAGCACTTCTTTGCCAGTGTCTTCAATGTCTCACATTTGATACTGATGAGAATTAGGTAAGGGGTACCTAGATGAAATTAGGGTTAATTGAGGTCTAGTGGCAGGTTCTGGGTATAGGGAGTCAAATAGAGCTCCCCTGCAACCCCTTTGGATTTGGCACAAGAATACAGAGTTAAATGAGGTCTAGTAGCGGCCGAGAGTCCCCTGTAAAGGAATTTACAGACCCAAAAACCTAGATTAATTAAAGAGGTTTATTTGGGCTTTGGAAATAAGGGTAAAGGTAGAAAGACAGCAGGGCCATACTGGCGCCAGGCAGACAGGAACCCAAACATGGCCGGCTTAAGAATGCCATGTTTGGGGCTCCTGCAAAGAGTGGACTCTCTCTCCTTTATACTGGGGTGCTTTTGGTGAAGGGGCCCATGGGTGGAGTCCCATGAAACCCTGGTGGGTTTCAGCCAGGGTTAGAATTGAATAGAATTCAATGGGTTTTTAGTTAAGGAACTGTTTGTGCTGGGAGTGGGGTTTGGGGAAACCTGAGCAGATCATTAGAGGGGGGGCTGGGACAGCCCAAGTTAGCTCAGATCCAGTGGGGGCTGGGAAATACCAGATATCTCCCATTGGGATTCATGGGGGCTGGGAATTAGAAAGGAATCTTTAACCCATATCAATACCAGAGTTCTTTAGAGAAATCTTGGGATTGTTCTTGCATTGCTTCTTTTGACCTCTGTGAGATTGCTTCTTTTGTGTGAATTTTTTGTAAAACAGTCTATTCAGCAAACATGGTATATAAATAATGTTGCTAGACATCTTCAATGAGGATGGAAGCAGCATCGAGGTCAGCTACCGTACAATGGTAAATGACTTACTTGGAAAGGCTACATGTCAAGACAAAAGTGGAGGGAGAGTTGGTGCACCACACCATCCATATGTGGAGCCATCTTTTAACAACAAGTGGAGAAACTCTGTAGGAGAATTTGAATACTTGGCAGTATGGCTAGAAAAAGTACCTTATTAGTGTCCAGTATCTTACATTGCCATGTAATCTTCAGAATCTTCCTCTGACAATTCAAATGGAATGGAGTGATTTAGTTTCCTGACAACACTGGCATACTGTTCAGGTTTCACAGGCAAACAATAATGAAGTCAGCAGAGGGACTCTGAAGACTTTCAGTTTGGTAGGCGTGCTAGCTCAGGTTATGGATAATAGAAAATGCTCTTGAATCATCAATCACCAGTGAAATGAAAGAGGGCTACATACTTGCTCCCATACTTTTTAGATGTTTTCATCAATGTTGTCAGAAGCCTTCATTGAGGATGACATCATTATCAAGGCCAGCAACCATATAGAAGGTAAACTATTTAACTTGAAAAGGCTTTAAGCCAAGACTAAAATGAAATTGGGACATGATTTTTTTGTTTGCATTTTTGGATAGGTTTGCAGATGATTGTGCTCTCAAGGCAGGCTCTGAAGCGAAATGCAACAAAAGATTGATTTTTCTGCTACCTTGTGCTAATTTTGTTGTTGTTTTTATTAAAGCTTTTTATTTTTCAAAATATATGCATGAACAATTCTTCAGCATTAGCCCTTGCAAAACCCTATGTTCCAATTTTCCCTCCTTCCCCCATGCCCTCTCTTAGATGGCAAGTAGTCCAATATATGTTAAACATGTAAAAATATGTATTAAATTTAATATATGTATACATATTTATATAATTATCATGCCACACAAGAAAAAAAAGAAATGCAAAGTAAAATGCAAGCAAACAACAAAAAGAGTGAAAATTCTATGCTGTGAACCACATTCAATTCCCACAGTCCTCTCTCTGGATGTATATGGCTTTCTTCATCACTGAACAATTGGAACTGGTTTGAATCATGTTATTGTTGAAGAGGGCCATCAGAATTGATCATCGTATAATCTTATTGCCGTGTATAATGATCTCCTGGTTCTGCTCATTTCACTTAGCATCAGTTTATGTAAATCTCTCTGGGCCTCTCTGAAATCATCCTGCTGATTGTTTCTTATAGAACAATAGTATTCCATAACATCCATATGCCATAATTTATTCAGTCATTCCCCAACTGATGGGCATCCACTCAATTTCCAGTTTCTTACCACTACAAAAAGGGCTCCCACAAACATTTTTATACTTGTGGGGCCATTTTCCTTCTTTAAGATCTTTTTAGATATAAGCCCAGGTGAAACATTGTTGCATCAAAGAAAACACAAGTTTTCCACCATCTAGCAGCATACCATCTATATATGGAACTATTGGTGATAGCAAATGGAGAAATTTTGAATTCACCAACCTTCACAGTATACTTTTCTAGGAATGTACACATAGATAATGAAGTTGACACATGCATTGCCAGAGCTCACTCAATGTTTGGGAGACTCTGAAAGAAAGTGTGGGAGAGAAGAGGTATTAGGCTATTGCTTACTTAACTTAGAAGTAGAAGGATGATTCTTTACTTATTTAAAAAAATAATTTATGTAATGCTGGAATTTAAATATTTGATACAATTCATATGTAAATTCATTTGGTCTTTTTTTTTTTCCTTTAGGGAGCTCATTCATGGCTTGTTCAAAAAATTTTTAAGATAAGAGTTATTGAAGTCTGTTTCTTGTTCTGTTAATCTGGGCTATTTATATTTTTGTAAATAATCATCCATTTCATTTAGAGTGTCACTTTTATTGGCATATGGCTGGAATTGCTTTTATTTCCTCTTTATTGGTTGTGAATCAATTCACTTAATTTCTAAATGAATGATGTTTGGAAACATTTATTCTGTTTATTAGAGAATTGGAAGAGTGTTATCTTTGAAGGCTTTTTATTATTAGCTCACATTTGTATAGTATTACAAAACACCTCACAAAATCCTAGGAAGTAGGAAGTACGTGAATTATTATCAGTATTTTAGATGAAGAAACTGAGGCTCAAAAAGTTACTCATAAGTAACTCAAAAGTTAATTGTTTGAGGTCACAGAACTAGTCTCTTTTGTTGAGTTGGGACCTGAGGCTTGCTAGGACCTTTGCCTCCAGTCTCATTACTCTTGTCACAAAACTAGCTGAGTTTACTCAATGAAGTTTCAAAATTCTTTCCCACAGGTGAGTGTTGCCTCTGACCCTGGTCGCCGAGTTCAGCATCATATGTTAAGCCCATTTCCCAGTCCTTTCCAGAGCCCTCTTCGAAGTCCCATGCGCAGTCCATTTCGGAGCCCTTTCAAGAACTTTGGACACCCAGGAGGAAGGACTATTGACTTTGATTGTGAAGATGATGAAATGAATCTGAATTGTTTCATTCTCATGTTTGATCTTCTCCTGAAGCAGGTACTTGAAACAAAAGCTTTCCTTTAGTTTATTTCTTTTTTTATTCATTTTATCATCATAAAGTCATAGACTTATAAAGTTTAAAGAGGTCTTGGAGATTATATAGGCTAACCTTTAATTCCTAAATTCTTTATATAGTATCCCTGACAAGTATTTGTTTTTCTTGAACTGTTCAAATACTGTGCTTATTTAAACACTTTATTTGGCCAAGATCTCACTATCTCAGAAAAAAGTTTATTTGATTATAATTGTTAGAAATTCTTCCATTGTTGAACTGCAATTTGTCACACTGTTCCCCATTGGGTGTTTCTGAGGCCAAGCAAAACAAATCAAATCTTCTGCATGTTATTTACCGAGACCTGATCTCACACTCTGAATTGTTTTCAAGAGGGGATCTCCAAAAGTATTTGAAGCAATAGCAGCATCATTGAAATAAATTATGAACTTCTCTGAGCCTCTCCCTTCAGTAAAAGGAGGGTATTGGAAAACGAACCTCCCAAACTGGTGACTTATTAGGATGATGCTTCTTTAAATGCTTGTGATTTGCTCTGTGTAATACTTCTGAATTTTAAGGTTTGGTGATTTCATCATCCATGTGGGTAGACTCTCTCTCTTCATTCCTTTACCCCCTAATTATCCTGTATTAGTACTAGGTGTTTATGAATTTCGTAGTTTTCACTATTAGCTAATCTTCCAGTAAAAAGTCTCTCACCCTGAACTAGGCGGCTGTTCTTCAGGTGACCCAGTTTGTTACTGATTCTACATGCAAATCTTTCTAGCTGGGTAGGAACTATTAGAGCTTATATTCCAGTAGAATAGTTTCCAAGATTCCAGGGTCACTTCAGTGATGGAGTGGGATTTGTTTGTTTATTAAAAAATTCTTTGTCACTACTCTTAGTTACACATTGTTTTGGTATTATATTACTACAAATCCTCAAATCAGTAGTTATGGAAAAGAACAATATTAATCTACCATAGATAGTTATATGTTTGATCTTTGAATAAAGATTAAACAATATCAAAGGGTGAAGGCTATTTTGGGGGAGGTGTGTACAAAAATCATTAAACAAAAAAAGTCACAAAATTCCTTCCTTTCCTCTTGTATCCTACAGATGGAGTTGCAAGATGATGGAATTACCATGGGCTTAGAAAACAGTCTGTCTAAGGACATCATTTCCATTATAAATAATGTCTTCCAAGCCCCTTGGGGTGGTTCTCATACTTGTCAGAAGGATGAAAGAGCTATTGAGTGCCACTTGTGTCAGTCAAGCATCCTTTGCTATCAGCTGGGATGTGACCTCCTAGAACGACTGGCTCCCAAAGAAGAAAGCCGGCTAGTGGTAAGCAACCAAGGAAAGGCAATAGCTCTAAAGGTCTATCTTATTACAGTAAACACTCTGAAGATGTTAGTACCTTATAGCTTACAACACACTATTACATATAATAGATTACTTGATCTTCAATTAAAATTCATTTCAATTCAGAAGATTTTTTGAAAAATTATTACATTTCATAACAAAGCAAGAAACCCAGTAATGTCAACCCAGTAATGAAAAATGACCACAAAAAATGTCCATAGAGATTTAGGCAAGCATGATTCCTGCTTTCATGGAGCTTATTGTCTAATTCAGAGGTATTCAAAGCCCTTCTCTTTCCCTCCCCTATTATATTTCCACTTTATTTTACATCTTATAGTCCACCCCTTACCTATCATAAGCTATGTGACACTATGACACTGGTATTCTTGTTGTTCCTTGACCAAGACATTCTATCTCTTGTACATTTTCGTTGGCTGTCCCCTGTGCCTGGAATGCCCTCCCTCTTCATTCTTGCCTCCTGGCTTCTCTGGCTTTCCTCATGGTCCAGCTAAAATCTCACTTTCTATAGGAAACATTTCCTAATCTTTTTTTAATGTGGTGCTTTCCATCTGTTGATTATTTTACTTTATCCTGTATACAGTTTGTATATATTTGTTTGTATGTTGTTTCCCTCTTTAGACTATGAGCTCCTTGAGAGCAGGTACTGTTTTTAACCTCTCTTTCCATCCTCAGTGCTTAGTCTAGTGCTTGGCATATCGTAGGCACTTGGTTAAGCCCCCGTTTTCTCTTCTGGAAAATGGGAATACCAATAGCACCTATTTCATAGAATTGTTGTGAAGATTGAATGAGATAATCGATATGTATGTGTATATATGTAAATGTCTACATACATATATATATAAAACATATTATGATGTTATCTAAATATTTGTTATTAACAAGGTATATAACTAATATATAATAGTACAAGGTACAAATGAATTATTGTATAAGACATTTACAACTGCTTTGTGAAGTCTCTTATTTTACAGGTGGAAAGTCAGCTTTTTACATGCAAGAGTATTAGTGTGGAAGTTAGGTTCAAGTCCTGTCTCTGAGAGAAGAGTGCTGAGGTTGGAGTCAGTGCATCTGGGTTTAAATTTAAGGTTTACAATCTAATATTTGTGATTTTAGGCAAGTCATTTAGTCTTTTTGGCTTCACTTTCCTCATTTGTAAAATGAGACTGGATGGCCTTTATAGGTTCTCCTTGCCTTAAATCTGAAAACATGAAACCTACTAACTGTATGACCATGTGAAAAGTCATTTACCCTGTCAATGCCTCAGGTAAGTTTTATTTTTTGATCAGTGTTACCTTTTTCTTTAAACACTTTCATTTTTATTATGAACTTAAGAAAATCAATTCAAAATACGAATAATTTGCCTAACAAAGAACAGAAAAAGAAGACAGAATATTATATCATCAATCTTCACAATGAATAACTTAGGTTTTTAAGATTTTAAATTTAACATGGTAATTCCAAACCTGCTTCTTTGTGTCCCCTCTGAACTTGCTTTCATTCTTTTGTTTATGTTTTTAAATATTCATTAACACACTTGTCTTTTCTGCCTTTTTTTTTTTTTTTAAAGTATCGCTCTTAGTAAGCTCCCTACTTTTTATCCAACTCTAACCAGTCTTCCTCAAATGAAAGTCTTTTGAAAAATAAGTATAGCCATTCAATAGAAATTTACTCATTGGCTATGCCTGAAAATATCTTACTCTGCAACTTTAATCCATTACCTTTTATGCCAAGAATTGGAAAGCATAATTTACCATTATCTTTTGGAGTCATGGTTAGCCATTGCTCTCATCATAGTCATTAAAAGTCTTTCAGAAGTTATTTTACTTTACAATATTGTCATCATACAAATTGTTCTCAAACTCTTGCTATAAATATTTTACACAAATTAGTCCTTTTCTCTCCATCTTTTATTTTTGGGGTTTCTTCTTCTTCTTTTATTTTCTTTAATTAATTTCTTTATTTATTTTTGCTGAAGCAATTGGGGATAAGTGACTTGCCCAGGGTCACACAGCTAGGAAGTGTTAAGTGTCTGAGACCAGACTTGAACTTAGGTCCTCCTGACTTCAGGGCTGGTGCTCTATCCACTGTGCTACCTAGCTGCTCCCTCCAACTTTTATAGACCCTCCAACTATTATAATTTTCCTTTACTATCCTTTGATAGATATAAGGTAGAACTACAAACTTGTTTTAATTTTAATTTCTTTCATAATTGCAGGTTTGTACATTTTTCCCCACACAATTCATGATAGCTACCTTTCTTCTTTTCAGAGTTGCATGGTCATATCCTTTCACCATTTATATATTGGAGAATATTTTTAATATTTTTTAATTTTTACATATTATATCAATCACTGTTCATCTTGGATAAAGGACCTTAATCAGAGAATTTTGTTATAAAGATTTTTTCCCTTTAGTTAACTGCATTTTTTCTAGTTCAATTAATAATTTGTGTGAAAGCTTTTTTATTTTATATAAGCACATTCTCTCTTTTATTGTCTGTGAATCACTCTATTCCATTTTGCTCAATAATGTTTTCTGTACGTTGTTATGAAGGATATCTCTTTTCAATCTCTTTTAATTTGTTTGTGATATATTCACTTATAACTAGGTCATGGTATTTATTTGGATCATATTGTGGTATATTGTATGAGATGTTAGTCTAAACCCAATATCTGCTGTACTACTTACTAATTTTTCCATTTGTATTTATTAGATACTGAATCACTATTCCAGTAGTTGTAATTCCTGGATTTGCCAACTACTATGTTTCTAGATTTGCTTACTTCTGATTAGTTTTGTATACTTTATTCCATTGATCAAAGTTTCTATTTTTAAATCAATATCAAACCGTTCTGATGATTACTGCCATGTGGGACAGACAGTTTGAAATCTGGAATTGTTAGGATGTCATCTTTTTCACTTTTTCCCATTCATTTTGTTTTTAAATCCCCTCCCCTAATTATATTGGTATCTTTTGTTTTTAATATCATGTATATTCTCTACTTTTTTCCTTCTTTTCTTCCTCCCAGAGAGCTATTCTTTATAATGAATGAAAAAAGAGGAAGAAAAAAAGTTCCATAAAACTAAAGAACATATCAAAAAGTTTAACATTATGTTTATATATATATATATATATATATATATATGTCATATTTCAGCTTCTTAAACTATGGTTTGTGACTCCATATGGAGTAACTTGTAACAATGTAGGTGTCACTAAATCATGATTTATTATCAATAAATGTTTGATATGTATGCTCATTTTATGTACCTATGTATCTGGGGTCATATAAAAATTTCTTGGATGAAAAGAGGTCATGATAGAAAAAGTTTAAGAAGTCCTGATACATATATATTTCACATCAATGTTCCCCTTCTTATACAAAGGAGGAGGGAAAGGTATCTTCTCTTTGGGGCCAGATTTGCTTATTATAAATCACAACATTCAGCTTTGATTATTTTGTTATTATTGTTCTTTCCACTTACATTATTATAATTATCTTATATATTATTTTTCTAGTTCTGCCTTTGCATCAATTCATGTCATCCCACATTTCTTTCTATTCACAATGTTTATCATTTTTATAGTATAATAATATTCCGTTACATTCATGTACCACATTAACATATTTTATTTTTTCTCTAATTGCATATGAAAACAGTTTTTAACATTAATTAAAAAAATTGAATTCTAAATCCCCTCCTTTTTTCCCTTCCTCCCTTATTGAAAAAGCAATCAATTTGATATAGGTTATACATATGTATTCATACAAAACACATTTCCATATTAGTCATATTTTGAAAGAAAACAGAAACTGAAAAACAAAAACCCAAGAAAAATAAAGTCAAAAAGGATGCTTCAATTTGCATTCAAATTCCACTGTTTTTTTTTCCTCTGGAAAAATGGATAGCACTTTTCATTAAAAATCTTTTGAAGTAGTCTTGGATTGTATTGTTTGGAAAGCTAAATCATTCATAGTTGATCCTTGTACAATATTATTAAAATTGTGTATACTGTTCTTCTAGTTCTGCTACTTTGCATCAATTTATGTAAGTCTTCCCAGGTTATTTCTGAAATCAATCTGTTTATTACTTCTTTTTCTTTCTTTTTAAAAACCACTTACTAGTGTTTGATTTTTTCCAATTACATGTAAAGAAAGTTTTCAACATTCATTTTTGTAAGGTTTGGAATTCCAAACTTGTCTCCCTCTATTCTCTTCCCCTTTCCAGGACATCACTCTGATACAGATTATGATATATAATATAGAGTAATTATTTAAAAATTTTCCTTATTAATCTTGTTGTGAAAGAAAAATCAGAACAAATGGGAAGAAACCTGAGAAACAAAAAACAAAATAAATGAAAATAGTATGCTACTATCTGCATTCAATTTCTGATCACTGTATTGCAGAGAGCTAAATGTATTATTTCCTTACATAAAGTTATTATGTGCAGTTTTCTCCTGGTTATGCTCACTTTACTCAGCATTGATTCTTTTTAAGTCTTTCTGCGTTTTTCTGAAATCTGTCTGTTGATCATTTTACAGTCACATACCACAACTTATTCAGTTATTCCTCAAATGATGAGCATCCTCTCAATTTTTCTTCTTTGCCACCACCAAAGACCTTCTATAAGTATTTGTACATATAGGTCATTTTCCTTTTTAAAAAAAATTCTGTAAGATACCTAGTAGTGGTATTATTGGGTCAAATGGTATGCTTGGTTTTCTACCTCTTTTGGCATAGTTCCAAATTGCTTTCAGAATGGTTAGATCATTTCACAACTCTACCAGCATTGTAATAGTGCCCAATTTTCCCACATCCTCTCCAACATGTAATTTTTTTCTTCTTATATTAGCCAATTCACTAAGTCTGAAGTGATACCTCAAAATAATTTTAATTTGCATTGCTCTAATAGTGACTAGAGTATTTTTTCCTCCATATGACTGATTTCTTCTGAAAATTTCCTGTTTGTTTTCTTTGACCCTTATCAATTGGTGAATGACTTATAATTCTTATAAATTTGACATAATTCTCTATATATTTGAGAAATGAGATATTTATCAGAAAAACTTGATATAAGAATTTTCCAGTTATGATTATTGTGTTTTTCCCTTTATATTTTTCCTTTTTATCCTTTCCTTCTCTTCTCTAACCTTCTTCTTAAATTATTGTTTTACTTCTAATTAATTTCTCCCCAATCTGCTTTTCTTTTTAATCAATCCTTGCCTCTCTAATACCATTCCCGTCTTTCTTCTGTGTAAACTAAGATTTCTATAGGCAATTGAGTGTATGTGTTATTCTCTCTTTGAGCCAATTCTTATGACAATAAAGCTTAAGTGTGTTCATCACTCCCTATCTTTCCACTTTGAAAGCTATTTTTAAAACCTTTTTTATGTGAAATAATTTAACCCATTCTTTGTCTCCCTTCCTCTTTCTCTCAATGAATCCCTCTTTCTGACACCATAATTTTATTTTTAAGATGCCCCAGCACAATCAAATTGTACCCATGCCTTCTGTCTATGTATAGTACTAATTATTGTAATAATGATAAGGTTTTTAGGGGTTATAAGAATCATCTTCTGATATAGGAATATAAACAGTTTAAACTTATTGACTCTTTTATGATTTCTTTTTCCATCTTCACCTTTTTATGCTTATCTTGAATATTGTATTTGAAAGTAAATTTTTTTCTATTCAGTTTTGATCTTTTCATAAGGAATGCTTGAAAATTCTCTATTTCACTAAATTTTTATTTTTCCCCCTAAGATGATACTTTTTCTTTATGTGTGCTTTGTCCTCTAGAATATCATATTCTAAGTCCTCTGATCCTTTAATGTAGAAGCTATTAAATCTTGTTTTATCCTGAGTGTAGCTCTAAGATATTTGAATGGTTGTTTGCAATATCTTCTTCTCGACCTGGGGCCTCAGGAATCATTTTAAGAATTCTATCAAGAGGTGAATGGTGGATTCTTTTAATTTCTATTTTATTATCTGACTATAGAATATTAGGGCATTTTCTTTTCAGGAGAAAACAATAAAGTTGTTAATTTAAGAAATGGGATTTGTTAGGCAAATTATTACTGATGGTAAACATCAAAGGTAACTTTATTTTTTCTTTTTTTTTCTTAGTATTTTGTTTTTCTTTAGTGACATATAAAAACAATTGTAACATTCTTTTTTTTTTAAACTTGAAATTCTAGATTCTGACTTCTCCTTCCTCTCAAATCCCTTCCTTGAAAATGGAAGCAATTTAGTATAGGTTATACATTTGTAGTTATATAAAACATTTCTATAATAATAATGTTATGAAAGAAAACATAGACCAAAAGGAAACCTTCAAGAAAAATTAAGTAAAAAATGTTATGTTTTGATCTGCAGTCAGATATCATCAATTTTTTCCTCTGGGTATGGATAATATTTTTCACCATAATTTATTCAGAGTTGTCTTAGATCATTGTATTGCTGAGAATACTTATGTCATTCATTCACAGCTAGTTATTTTCCAATATTGCTGATACTTTTTACACAGTACATTTAAGTTTGTATAATTTTGTGGAAGGCTTTATAGGCTTTTCTGAAATCTGATTGCTCATTATTTCTTATAGCATAATAGGATTCCATCATAATTACACACAAGAATTTATTTAGTCATTCCCCAATTGATGACTATCCCCTCAATTTCCAATTTTTTGTCCCCAGAAAAGAGCTGCTTTTGACCAAAGATCCCATTTGCTTATAGTCTGTGGGCTGAGAACTCCAGAAACAGCCATTGCCACTGCTGATTCAGTGGCTCCCAAGTCCTGCTCATGGTTTATTGGGGCTGGACCTGTGCTGGTGTGGCCCATGTTAGACTGCTCCATTCTCACCCTGGTGTGACAGACCTTTCCTACCAGATTTAAAGTTGTCCTGGGCTGGAAAATCGTTTCACTCCATTTTTTTGTTGGTTCTGCTGCTGTACAATTTGTTTAAAGTCATTATTTAAATGTATATAGAGGATTTTGGGGGAGAGCTTAGGTGGGTTCCTGCATTTACTCTGCCATCTTGACTCTACCTTCAAGAATAGGTTTTCTTAATAATTTCTTGAAATATGATGTCCAGACTACATTTTTTGAATCATGGCTTTCAGGTAGTTCAGTAATTCTTAAGTTATCTCTCCTCAGTCTCTTTTCAAGGTTAGTTGTTTTTCCAATGAGATATTTCATGCTTTCTATTTTTCCAATCTTTTGGTTTTGTTTTATTGTTTCTTTGTATTTCATTGAATCATTAGTTTCTACTTGCCTAATTCTAATTAAAAATATTTTTTTTTCAGTGAGCTGTTGTACTTCCTTTTCCATTTGGCCAATTGTGCTTTTTAAAGTAATCTTCCTTTAATTGATTTTTGTGCCTCTTTTAAAAATCATTTTTAAGGTTTTATTTCCTTTAGTATTTTTATTTTTGTATTTTTCCTTTACCAAACAGTTGTCTTTTTTTCATAATATTCTTTCATCACTCTAATTTCTTTTCCCATTTTTCCTTCCACTTCTCTTATTTGATTTTTAAAATCCTTTTTGAGCTCTTTCAGAAGTTCATTTTGGGTCTGAGGCCAAATCATAGTTTTCTTTGAGGCTTAGTATGTAGCTGTTTAGACTTTATTGTCTTTTTCTTAATGTGTTATTTTTACTTTCCCTGTCACCATAGTAACTTTTGGGGTCAGATTCTTTTTTTGTTGTTTCCTTATTTTTTGAGTTTGAAGTTTATGTTAAAGTTGTGATCTGTTTCTGGGATGCTTCAAGATTCAGATTTTTGGTCCTATTGTTTTCAGAGATAATTGTGGGGATTCTGTAAGTTTTCTGTCTTTTCAAATAATATGATCTAAGGAGACTTATGGTAATTACTCTCCTGGCCTGTATGCTGGTACATGAGCAACTACAAGAACTCTTTTATTCCCTGAAATTGTGACCAGTGGTCCTGTTGTAGTGTGCTAGAGTGTGTTCTTGCCATGGAACTATGTAACTATTGAATAGAGTCCTTCATCAAAGTGTCCCCTGTAATCTTCTTACCAGTTATCTAACCCCTTTATTGTCTGTACTCTTGAGAACTCTGGAAACCATCATTGCCAGTTAAGTCACTTTCCCAATGATTGCTGCTAGCTTTCTGGAGAGTGGGTTGCTCAGGCCCAGCCTGTGTTGTGTGGCTTATGCTGGACTGTCCTCTTTTGTCACCCTGTGAGACAGACCTTACCTTTTGATCTTTTAAGTTATCTTGAACTGGGAAATTGTTTTATGCCATCTTTTTGTTGGTTCTTCTGCTCCAGAATTTTTTTTTTTTGGTCTTATACTTGTGCCATAATTTCCTTAGCCATTCTCCAGTTGATGGGCATCTACTTTGTTTCCTGTACTCTTTTCCCAACAAAAGTGCTGTCATCAATATTTTCATGTATGTAGGGCCTTCCTTTGTCATTGACCTTAGACTGTATACACTTATGGGCAGTTTAGTTTAGTTACTTTTTTGAATAGTTCCAAATTGTTTTCAGAATGGTTATACAAATTCACAGCTCTACAAATAACATGATTATTATCTAGAAGCTCTCTGATACTGACTTTTCTCATAAGAACTTTGTTAATTTTCTGGAAATGATATGTTTTTGTTTTATTTTATTAGTAAACATTTGGAACAATCTTTCATATGATTGTTTAATTGTAGTATTCTATTCTTTTGAGAATTATTCATATATTTGACCAGTTATCTAGTGGAGAATAATTTCTTGTCCTGTATTTCTATTAGTTGTATCTATATCTTTAAGTCTGATCCTTATTAGAGATGTTTGATACCGTTTCTACTCTGTTGACTGCTTCCCTTCTAATGTTAGTTGAATTAATTTTGTTAATGCAGAGGTTTTTCATTGTCATAATCAAAATGATCTTTTTTATTTTTAATCTCTTCCTATCTACTTACTTTTTCACAATGCATTCAGTACCTCTGTCCTTGAATTGGTTCTAAGTGTTACACTGTACCTTTCCCTCACTCGCTCATTGGAGAAGCTTCTTGAAGGCCAGGACCAGTGTCTTTTCCATCTTTATATCCAGTGTCCTAAAAAGTTTTTGTACAGGGGGCAGCTAGACGGCTCAATGGAGAGAGCAACAGCCCTGAAGTCAGGAGGACTTGAGTTCAAACTGACCTCAGACACTTAAGGCGTCCTAGCTGTGTGACTCTGGGCAAGTCACTTAACCCCAGCCTCAGGAAAAAAAGAAAAAAAAATCTTTGTATACAATAGCTTCTCATTAAACTTTGAATTAGATTGAATTCCTGACTCTAGGCCTTTGCATAGATAGTACTCCTCATGCTCTGTAATGTTCTCTCACATCACCATCCTTTCTTAGTACCCTTCAACTTCTTCAAGGCTCAGCTTAGGAAAAATATGTTTTTAAAAAAGAATATTTTTCATAATTTCTTTCTAACACTCCCTTTATGATTAACCTTCTTCCAGTATATTCTTTTTCTTATATTTCCCTCTCTTCTTTTTTGTTCTTATCTATTTCCCTTTAGATGTTATTTTTTTTAATGTCATTATCTGTATGGATGGATATGTAGGTATATGTATATCTATTAAACTATTCTTTATTTTCATAAGTAAATTCATATAATGCTTACTCCTCTACCTCTTCCTCCATATTTGCGTACTCATTTTCTTGGGCATTTCATTTATATTTATGATCCAGCTGCTCTGCCTCTGGCTCTCTTCCAAGTGCCACCCTCTCTGCCATCTTACAAGAAACAATTTCTTTGAAGAAGGTGGCAGCCACATGTACCAACTGCCTATCAATTGCCACTATAGGGCAGGCAGGCGGTCTGTGATTGGCAAGTTGCACCATGACCACCAAGTTGTTCACCTTTTCCCTTTAGGCCTTGATTGAGACAGTGACCTGAATCTAAGATTTTTTGGAATTAGCAATGCCTGTAGCATATTCCCTAGAGCCATTATTCAGGGAAGCAGCTCTGGATCAGCCACTCTTCTTCAGTTTTCTTGCTAGTTATTGAAATCCTAGAAAATAAAATTCTTATCACCAAAGTTCTTGACAAATTCAGTATTAGAAACTAATATGACCTTAATAAATGGAAATAATGTTAAAAAAGAGGCTATTACTATCTTCTTTGTTGCTGCACTCAAAGGACCATAGGACCTTTCCATCTGATTTGCAATTTGAATCTCACATCTATTGAGTCTTCCACATATTCACTCACTAGAATGTGAACTCCTTCCTCTTCTTTTTGTATCATCAGTATTTAGCATAATGCATCACACATAGTAAATACTTTATAAATGCTTTGTTCATTCCTTCAGTCAATAAAATAATAAATTATTCCTCCTTTCTCACTTCTTCCTTACTGTATTCTTTTTCTGTGTTTATTTGCTCTTTAAAAACTAGTGTAATGATTTATGATCTGGGAGGAGCCAAGAGAGCAGAGTGGTAAGAGCAATGCAGCTGTGATTCTCTCTTCAAAACTTTAATAGATAGAGAAAATCCACCAGACTAAATCCTAATGGGAAATTCAGAAAATGTTTTAATAAGTAGTCCCAGCTTGGCATAAGGTGATACACAAGTATAATTACAGGCACAGGAACTAAAGTGGAGGAGCCACATGAAACACTCTGTGCAGAGGACAAGAGGAAGCTTTAGACTTATATTAGAATTCCACCATACTGATACTGGGGCACTATGATGAGGATTGCTTTGTTACTACTCAGCTCTGAATCACAGACGCAGTATATCCAGCGAAGTGGCATTTTAAGGTAAGAAGTCCCTGAGCAGTGCAGTGAAAAAGAAGGAGGTTCAACTCAGAAACAAGCAAGCAATCAATCAATAATAGTAGTAGCACCTGGAGTTTATAGTTCTGCCATTCTAAACCAAAAGAACTTTCTAGTTGACTCTTAAGGATTTTAGTTGAATCCAGAGACTTTCCTAGACACAAACTCAGGTCAGAAAATTGCAGAGTTCAAATGAAGGGAGTACCAAATATACTTTGCTCTGAGTCAGAACACTGGGAGCACTGAAAACTTACAGGTCCTTAGCCAATTATTTGAGATCTTAGAATATTATAACACTCAATATACATGAAAGCAGCCATAGGACCAGTTCAGAATTTGTCTACAGAAGTATGGCAGAACACAGCCAGTAAGGAAGTAGACTGGAAGAATGAACAAACAAAAAAAATAGGCTATTAAGTTGGCAGGACCTCTCAAGACACAACACAGAAGAAGAGCAAAACTTCCACAAGCAATATGCCAGAGAGAAACATAGCTTGGACACAAATTCAACTAAAATTCTTGGAATAGATGAAGCAATAGTTAAAAAAAGCTAAAATCTTTACAGCATAAGAGGTCTTGAAGAAAAGAATTTGAAAAGAAATGAAAAGCATAGAAGAAAAGTTGGAAGGAGAAGTTAGGGAAATAATTTAGCAAATTGTGCTTGGCACAGGAGATAGCAAAACTTGCTCAAACAAAGGCTTCTTGAAAACTTGAAGGATCAAATAGAGAAGCCAATGATTACATGAGAAAACTAGATATGTTAAAGTCAAAAGGCTGAAAAATAGAAGAAAATATAAAGTAAATTTAAGCAAAGTATCTGATCTGAAAAACAGATTGAGAAAAATTTAAGAATCACTAACCATCTGAATACCATAACAAAAGAGAATATAGACATTCTGTTTCAAGAAATCTTAAAAGAAAACTGTTTAGATTTCTCAGAATTAAAGGACAAAGTGGAAATAAAAAGAATCTAATGGTTGCCTCTTGAATGAAATGCCAAGATGAAAATTTCTAGGAATGTCAAAACCCAAATCCAATTTCCAAGTTATAAAAAAATATTTCAAGCAGCCAGAAAGAAATCATTCAGTAATCTAGGAATCAAAATCACAAATGAATTAACAGCTTTTATGAAGAAAATAAAAGCTTACAATATCATGTTCTAAAAGGTATAAGATACCTTACCAAAAGTACCTAACCTAGTACAACTAATAATGTGTCAGGGGAAAAATAGATTTTTTAATGAAATAAAGAAATTCCAAGCATTCTTGTTAAAAAAACTTGAGCTATGTAGAAATTTTGAAGTTAAAAAACCATAAAACAATAAACATGAATGAGCAACAATAAAGGACTAAAAGAGGATAATTTGCTTACATTCTAATATGGGGAAGTAACATATATATGAAATTTGTCTCCTCAGAATTCAGTAATTGTTAGGGTCCATAGAGGGAGAGCAATTAGACAAGACTTGGGAGTAGTTCTTTTATGTCTTGAGGATCTTAAGAAAAGAGTAGGAAAAAAGGAAAAATAAAACATGTTTTGGGGTATATAGGGCCTTTCTTCTTATCAGTGACCTACTTGGGGCATAAGTCTAGTAAATGAATCTCTGAATCCAAGGTATAGATATTTTAGCTGTTTATTTCAAAAATGTTTTCCAAAATGGTTGTACTGATTTACAACTCCACCAACAATTCACTAGAGTGTGTAATTCTTAGAACACCAATATTTAACTATTTCCATCTTTAATTATTTTTGCCACTTTGCAGGTTAAGGGGGAAATGTCAGATTTTTATTTGTATTTCTCTTATTAATTATTTGGCACTTTTTCATATGGTTGTTAATAGTGTGTAGTTCTTTTGAGAACTGTTCATTTCTTTTGACTGCTGTGTACTGGGGCATGGTTTTGGGTTTTATATATACATATGCATACACACATCTGCTAATTATATATTTTAGTTACTAAAGACTTATTAGAGAAATTTGATGCAATTTCTCCCCCCCCTCCCATTTAACTGCTTCCTTTCCTATTGTAGGTACATTAATTTTTTGGTAAGAAGCTTTTCCGTTTCATATAATTAGATATCCATTTTATCTTTTGTAATTCCCTCTATACCTTCTCTGGGTAAGAACATATCTCCTGCCCATAATCTGCTTCTCTTATAATTTTTTTTGGTAAGATCTTTTATATTAATGTTATGCATTCATTTAAGTTATTATAAACTATAACGAAGTTTTGATCTGAGTCTAATTTCTCCTTGACTCTCCAGTTTTCCCAACAATTTGTATCTAATAGGAAGTTCTTTTCTTAATAATTAGTATTTTTAGGTTTATTTATCACTAGGTTATTGAATTCTTTTTTAAAAAATTCTATTTATCTAGCTTTCTTTCTGCTACCTTTCTGATTTTTTAAAACCAATACCAAATGGTTTTAATGATTGTTGTTTTATAACATAGTTTGAAATCTGAAAGTGCTATTTCCCTTTTCTCCATACTTTGATATTCTAAATGTTTTATTTTTCCAAATTATTTTTTGTATTATTTTATCATTTTATTTATCATATTATTTATCATTGTATTTGTATCATTTATTATTTGTATTATTTTGATAATTTGATTGGAATTGCAATAAAAATCCAAATTAAATTTGTCATTTTTTATTATAGTGACACAGCCCAACCATGAGCATTCCACAGTTTTTAAAGTTATCTTTTATTTGTTTAAGGAACACTTTGTAATTGAATATATATAAATATTTTGTGTGCTTTTGTAGGTCAATCTCAAAATATTTTATGTATTTTGTAATTATTTAGAATGAAATTTCTTTTTCTATTATTGCCTCTTGGGTTTTATTATTATTACATAGAAATGCTATTGATTTTTGAAGGGTATATTTTGTAGCTTGTAACTTTACTGAAGCCATTAATTATTTCAGTAATTATCTTTTCTAATTCCCTAAGATTTTCTATATAAACTATCATATCCTTAGAAAATAGGGATATTATTGTTAGCACTACTGTCTATCTACCCAGGTTACTTATACCTTCGGAAGCTAATAATTAATGTGCAACAAGAAAATGGTATTTACACACATATATTGTATCTAGGTTATATTGTAACACATGTAAAATGTATGGGATTACCTGCCATCGGGGGGAGGGAGTGAAGGGAGGGAGGGGATAATTTGGAAAAATGAATAAAAAAAATAGGGATATTATTAACTCTTTCTTAAGCTTTATACTTTTAAATTATTTTTCTTGATTCATTGATAACATTTCCAGAACTATGTCAAGTATTAGTAGGAAGGGTGGCATCCTTGCTTTACTGTGTATATATGGAAATTTTTGTCATATCTTTAGTACATTTGCATCTTGTTTTTTATTGAAACATTTTAAATACTATTTTATTTTCTGTGTCTCTCCCTTCACCTCTCCATTCCCTACACCTTTCCACTCCCTAAGATGGTAAGCAATTTGTTGTATTCATACATGTGCAATCATGTAAAACATACTTACATATTAGTTATGTAAAAAAAGAAACATACCAAAAGAAAAAAAACATGAAAAAAATTTGTAGGTTTCAATCCACTTTCAGACTCCATTAATTCTTTCTTTGGATGTGGATAGCATTTTTTATCCTGAGTCACTTAGAATTATCTTGGATTGTTGTTTTGCTGAGAATAGCCAAGTCATTCACAGTTGATCATCATACAACATTGCTGTTACTTGTGTACAAATTCTTCTGACTCTCTTTATGCCATTTTTATATCAGTTCATGGAAGCCTTTCTACGTTTTTCTTAAATCAGCTTACTCATCATTTCTTCTAGCAGTCATATTCCATTACTCATTATGGCAACTTGTTCAGCCATTCCTCAACTGGTAGACATCTCCTCAATTTCCAGTTCTTTGTCACCATAGAAAGAACTGCTCTGATTATCTTTGAACAAATAAATCCTTCCATTCCCACCTCCCTTTAAAAATTTCATTGGGATAGAAACCTAATAGTGATAAGGCTGGACCAAAGTGTACGTATAGTTTGTCGTTCCACATTGTTCTCCAGAATGGTTAAATAAGTTCACAATTCCATCAGTAATTCATTAGTATCCTATTTTTCCACATTCCTTCCAACATTTATAACTTTCCTTTTATCATATTAACCAATTTGATAGTTTTCTCTCTCCCTTCCTTAGTACCCCCTGCCCAAGACAGCAAATAATCAGAGAGGTGGAGGTGGTATCCTAGAGTTGTTTTAATTTGTATTAGATCCAAACCCAAAAAACTTATCAACTCCATTTCTGGTTACCATATTTCAAGAGATAATATAGGAATATCATAATAGATCTCTTAGAACTAGTTGACAAAATGAATAAAAGAATACACTTTTGAAATAAAGACTAAAGTGACCCAGCAATGCCATAACTAAAATCCAGAACTTCCAAGTCAAAGAAAAAATCTCGAGAAATAAAAGAGTTCAAGGATGAAGGAACCCAGTCAGAATCATACAAAAATTAGTAGAAACAATTATGAAGAAAATAATCTTGCAACACAATATTCCAGAAGGTAAAAGATAAAGACCAAGAATAATAATTTACCATGTAAAAGTAAGTATTACTCTACAGGGGAAAAACAGACCTTTAATATAATTGAGGATTTTCAAGTATGTCTAGTGAAAAGAGCAAACCTGAGTAAAACTTAGAAATACACTACCAAAGGTCATGAACTGATCCAGTCATTTTGGAGAGCAATTTGGAACTTAGTCCAAAGGAGTATAAAACTATGCATATCCTTTGATCTAAAGTATCATTATTGGATCTGTATCCCATAGAGATTTTTTTTTAAAGGAAAAGGACCTATATGGACAGATATTTATAGAAGCCCTTTTTGTGGTGTCAAAGAATTGGAAATTGAGGGGATACTCATTGATTGGGGAATAAGTTGTGGTATATGACTGTGATGGAATACTTTTGTGCTATAAGAAATGATGAATAGGCAGCTTTCAGAAAAATCTGGAAAGATAAGAACTGATATTGAGTGAAGTTAGCAGAGCCAGAAAAACATTATACACAGTAACAGCAAACATTATGGGTTGATTAACTATGATATGCTTAGCTCTTCTCAGCAATGCAGTGATACAAACAATTCCAATAGACTTGAGAGGGAAAATTCCATCCACATCCAGAGAGAGAGCTGTGAAGACTGAATGAGGATTGACATAATATTTTCACCTTTTTTGTTTGTTTTTTCCTTCTTGTGGTTTTCCCTTTTTTCTGATTTTTCTTTCATATCATGACAAATATGGAAATATGTTATATAGTAGGGCAGGCCCTCTTGAAATTAGATATCATAAATTTACAGTGGATCTAGGCATTGTAGGGATGTGACTTTCACAGTTGAGCAGCATATAAGGAAAAGTGGTGAAAAGAGATAGTGAAGGCTAGAGTTTGACAACATCTAAGTGGCAATAACATAAAGATCTGAAATGTAGTTGAATTGTTCAGCCAGAAAGACTAGATTGGGAAGGAAAGAAAGGAAAGCTGTCATAAGGGTGATGGCTAAGAAGAACACTGAAGGATAGAGGGATTAGGGATCATTATGAAAAAAAAGTAGTTTTCAGAGTATTCAAGTACCAGGGAAGATGGAAAGATAGAGGGTTATGGTTAAATAGAGACATTAAATAGAGTTCTTGGTCATGGAAATGAAACATCATCAAATGGGGTACTAAGAGATAAAATATGTTGATGCTATATAATATTATATATTTGTTTTATGAATTTATGAATTTCTAACCTTCTGTGTCTTCTGCTAGCCTTTGTGTGTTATTTGGTTTCTGCAAATCACCGCTTCTTTAATTCCCATTTAATTTCTTATGTCATCTTTCAGTATATCAAAACTATGATGGGGAAAGTCAAACTCTGGAAGGTATAACTATATTCCCATCTTATATATTAGAAACTGAGACTTAGTGAAGTTGTAAATTGGCCATTAATTAGCATAACCAAGACTTGAATCTAGGTCTTCTGATTCCAAATCTAGGACAATGCATGACCAGCTGCCAGAGTCTTCCAACAGTTAGAGATTCATCATAACCATCATCATCATCATCATCATCATCATCATCATCATCATCATCATCATTAATATCATCATTATTATTTGGCTTCAGGGAAATTCTTTCTTATTTCAAAATGTATAAAACCTTTCATAATTGACTGACTGACATGATTGGTTAATGAGTAAGCTCCAAATAGGACTAATTTCCAGCTAAATTAAGAAGTTTGTGTTTGAAGATAATTCATTTCCTATATTAACAAATTCTGTTCTAGGTTATATCATGACTGTAATACTTTGTTTCATCCATTTTCTCAGTTGCTTATCAACTAATCCTTGCTAAGGTATTCATTAGCAATGAATGTTTTAGATTATGGGCATCCTTTCTGTGGTCATCTAAAATTTTAAAAAGGACTCTTAATTATGGAAAAAAATTAAGACTTAAGATAATCAAGCTATGATGATGGAATAAGAGGGAACTGGGTTGAAATGTTTCAGTGGATATCCTGCCTAGTACCAAATCATGTTGGTAACCTACTAATGTCACCTAAGACTAGACTAATAGAAACCCAATTTTTGTAAACTACTACTTAATATCTTTTGGCTTCCCGTTGTTTTACTCAGGATATATTCTGACATATTTGGGAGATAGCATGATTATACAGAAAGTGCACTGGTGGTGGCAAAAAATAGGAACTTTGGTTGCCTATCAATTATGGCTTGTTCAAACAAATCATACTATTCAAATGTAATGGGATATTTTTGCAGTGTAAGAAATGAGAAATGTGAATAATAAAGAGAAACTTTGTGAGAGTTAGGTGAACTGATATAGAACAAAGTAAGCAGAAACAAGAAAACACATTATCAAAACAACCACAGTAATAAAGGAAGAAAATGCTAAATACATTAAAATTCACATAATATAGTGATCAATCATAATTCTAGATGCCTAAGGATGAAATTTACCTCATTTTTTTTTTTTGGTGGAGATGTTGGAGTAAGGCATATGCTTTCCTACATGGTCAGTACATCAATTGTTCTGCTTACCTTCTTTCTTAAAAGGGAATGTTCTCTTGGACAGGGTTAATGACAGCAGCTTAAAGGAAAGCATCACTACATTAATTTTTGAAATTATCTTGGTCAGGGGACCCACATTTGAATTTTGACTATGCCTCTCAACAGTGTGGCCTTGTACAAGTCATTTTACCTGTGAGCCTGAATGTACTTTTCTGTAAAATGAGGGTCCTATAGTTAGGCCTATGCTGGGCCTGGAGTGCTGGGTCTGGAGTCAGGAAGATTCATCTTGCTGAGTTCAAATCTGGCCTCAGAGACTTACTAGCTATGTGATCTAGGAAAGTCATTTAACCTTGTTTTCCTTGGTTTCCTCATCTGTAAGATGATCTGGAGAAGGAAATGGCAAATCACTCCAGTGTTTGTGCCCCAAAAAAACTCTAATTGAGGTCATTAAGATTCAAATACAACTGAAAAATGACTAAAATGTCTTAGCGTTGTTTTAAAGAAAATATAAAACTTAAGGCACTAGAGAAACATGTTATTATTATGGATAAATGAAGCATTTATTATGTGCCAGACATAACTCTATAAAGTAAATAATAGAAATCTTATCAACTTCATTTAACAGATAAGGAAATTGAGAAAGAGTGGAGTAAAGTGACGACTAGGGTTACAAAGCTTGGAATTTAGACTTGGAATTTAAAGTCCAGTCCTTCCATGATATTAATAATAATTATGGTATAAATCTATGTAGAATGACATTAAAATTAAGACTAAAGTACCTATATAAGGAAAATAATTTTTAAAACTTCATAAATTCCACCAACTTGATGAAAATTTTACTATTTCTAATTTTTATTTCCACATAAAGGAAAAACCTTTCTCAAAAGGCTTGGGACTCCATAATTGGCTCCATTGGCTACTGTTCATATTGTTGAAATATGTGACTAGACCCTCTTCACAGTTTTCATGAAGGCTTTTGTGTTCTGAAGCTCATGAAGATTCTTGTTCTGTTCTCTTAGGAGCCCACAGACAACCTTGAGGACAGTCTTCTCTATTCCCGGCCTGAGTTTATAATAGGCACTGAAGGAGAAGAGGATGAAAACCCTGTTGCAAAGCATGGAGAGAATCCAGGAAATCACACTGAACTCCCTGAAAACATTGGTAGGTCAGCCTAATGTGAAATTCTAGAATCAACCTAAGCTTTAAAAGGAAGTATATGCAAAGCTTTGGGCTTATTGAATGAGCACAACTACTTAAGAGTAAATCTTTTCCCATATAGTCTATAGACTATAGGGTGGGGATGGTTCTTATATATGTACTATTGATTAGGGGGCAATAAATAGTGCCATAAAGAAAAACTCTGGGGAAAGGAGCAAGTCTCAAATAGTATGTTCAAGATTTTAGTAGAGGGGTGATATTGGAGATTGTGTTGTAATTAGATAAGAAGTGGGAAAAGCTACTATTTGAATGTATATATTTCAAAGTTGAAAAATTAGTGGTCAGGAAAAGCACACTGAATAGGGGACAAAGACAAGAGAGTAGTTCATTTCACACTGGTACTCCTAGATTTTCAATTGGATTTGTAGGGTGATGAAGCAGAGTTTTAGGATGATCACAAGAAAAAAAATGCAGAAAGAGCAAGCAGTAAAAGACTTTTTCATCCCAAATTCAGCACTTACTGGAAAATCACTTTCTTCTACTTGGGAACAGTACCAAGTACTGCCCAGAGAACATTACAACACTAAACATTCATATATCAGTCATACTCTTTCAAATGTTGGCATCTCATTTAGGTCTTCGTTCAGGTTAAATATTTCTTTTATATTATATATATATGCATGTTGTTCTTTAATGAATATTTATATACTTTCTAATTCTTTTAATACCCTTCTCTGGATATGTTTCACTCACTTTATCAATGTCTAAGAATGTATGAATGAAAAGATATTTAGTACCTACTGTGTTCCAGGCGTTGTATTAGATATTAGGGATACCAAAAACAAAAATGAGGTAATCCCTGCCTTTAAGGAACTTAAATTCTAATAGGGTTAGAGATGATAGAGATAATATTTACAAGAATTGGTGAGAAGCAGTTAGATGTTGAAGTGAATAGAGCACTAGCCCTGGAGTCAGGAGCACCTGAGTTCAAATCAAACTCATGGGCCTATAGTTTGTAGACAATTATCTTCCTTATTTTGAAAATCATGACAAAATTTACCTTTTAATCATCTTGTGGAACCTCTGTCATTTTATATTATCTATTAAAGATCTCCCACAATGACTTAATGATTTGTTTATTCAAAATGCATTTATTAAATAAAAACTAAAATAGATGACAAAAAAGTAGGCAGGAAACAACATAGCCTAATAGGTATATCTGAAAATGAGTATGATACTGAAATAAAAGGCATCAATTAAATGCTAACTTTAGAAAAAAGAAAAAAATGCACTTATTTGGCACCCACTATGTTCTAGGCCCTATTCTAAGTACTAGAGGTAGAAAATTAAATAATCATAATATTATTTATTATTATTATATTATATAGCTTATTATAGTAGGGGGTGTTAGGAATAACATATACACATAAAAATGAATTCTACATACACACACTCTAATTTAGGGAATGGAGGAGAATATTAACAATTGTGAGAGTTAGGAAATGCCTCATGGAGCATATATCATATAAGCTGGGCCTTCAAGGCAGATGGGGTTTCTTAAGAAGTAGAGTAGGGAGCCATGGGGGAGGATAACCTGTGCAAAGGTCCAAGGTATAGAAGAGAGGGAATATCACATAAAGAGAGAGCACATGGGCCAATTTGAATGGAAAATAAAGTATATGATTAGGAGAAATATGAAATCAGATGGAAGAGATAGGTGGGATCCTGATTTTAAGATCTTTAATGTAAAAAACTTTAAATGTGAAACAGAAGAGCAAATAGGGAGTTGTTACTGAAGATTCTTAAGTAAAGGACTTACCTAATCTTGTGCTTTAGGAATATAAATTTGCCGTCTGTGCAGAAGATGAAGCAGAGAGACCAAATTAGCAAGGTGTTGTAATAGACAGGTGAGAAGTGATGTGAGTGGAGATAAGGGAACAAAAGAGAGACCTGTAGATGTCCTTGAGTTGCTTTTAAAATATGATCCTTCCCTCCATGATTTCTTTGGCTGCTTTTGTTGAAGTTGCCATTCATGACTCCCTATTGATGAATCTATTCTGTGGTCCTGAATTGCTCCATAGCTTTGCTTCTTGTAGCCCTCAGCAGCATGCTTTTTCTGTATCCCATGGCTTTGCAGTTCTTTTCACCCACTTCTCTCCCTGTAATTCTCAAATCTCACAAGATGGCACTTATTCCTTTGTTGGGACCAGCTCTAACATCCTGTAAGCAAAGACCTTTTAAGGTTCTATCTTTTTTGAATATGTTCACCACCATAAAATACTTCTATGCCAAAACACCTCTATTTTCTGTTATTTTTTGTATGAATGTTATATTTCCAGTCCTTACACAGAAAATATCGCTTCTGTAGAGTAAACATGTCTTCTTCTACTTATAAATAGTCCTTTCTCCTTAATTCCATGTTGGTTCTTTATTATTTATCACAATCTATGTCTTTTCTCCCTTGTAGTTCAGGGTGCATACCTTTTACCCAGTTAGTAGTACTTGGTTGTTTAGGGGTTTAACACCTACACTTAACTTGGATTCATGATCTTAAAATATATTTTGATAATTGTATTTAAATATAATCCTATATTTTACTATTTTAAAAATATTATTCTAAGAAGAGTTACATAGGCTTCACCAGTCTGCCAAATGAGCCATAACAAAAAAGGGTAAAAATCTCTGGATTCTATTACACTATTAGAGTACTTAGTGCTTTTCCAATCATCTTACCATTCTTCTTAGGCCTCTGTGTGCATTTTTTCAAATTATTTAATTCAAGAAGAGTCATACTTAGACCTTTGTGCAATAATGTCAGGGAGAGAGTTCTTCTCTCTTCTGATTTGTAATCACTAGCTATAGTTTTGTTTATATGTAATGGCAGACTGGATAGAATAAAGAATAAAAGCAGAGTGAACTTCTTAGTTCTTATCCATACTTATTATTAATTCTATTCATCATAATATTTGCTTTTATGAGACAACCTAAGATTGCTTCACATTCCTGTTTACAATCCCTGCACCCAATGATTATCTTTCATGGTACAGATGCTATCACTGCCTCCTTCGCTTTTCCTATTGGTCTTTGAACAAATCAGTTCAGCAAAAGCTTATGGAGCACCTACTGTGTTCAAGGTCACGGGATTAGTTCTAGGAATACAAAATAGATGTAATGTAAATGTAGATCTGAAAGATCTTATAATCTGGTAGGGGCAAGGAGAAGGAGGAAAAATGAAGGAGAAACTAAGAAGAAATGTATACAATATACTCCAAAAACTATCTTCTCAGATACTGGAATCATACTGATATCAAATCTACTCCATCTGTTACATATATATATATATATATATATATATATATATATATATGTGTGTGTGTGTGTGTGTGTGTGTGTGTGTGTGTGTGTGTGTGTGTGTGTGTGTGTGTTTTGTATATACTTGTACCAAGTGAGTAGCAGATCTAAGTTTTGAATTAAATGTTCTGAATTCAGTACTCTTGTCACTAGAGCATCTTTTTGAAAAAGAAGAAATACTTCAAGAAGGTAGTACTTCAGGTAGAAAGTGCTTCTGAGCATTTTACATTTATTTTTTCCCATTTTTATAAAATTATGTTAAATAGGTAGAATCTAATAAATTATATTTATGTTTTAATACCACTTCTCCTCTACTCTCCCTTAGAGATAGGAACTCTAATTCTGCATTTGATGTCCTAGTACTTTGTGTTCTTTTTCTACACTTATCGTGTTTTACTTTTATTGTATTTTGTGTATGTTTAATCATCCCTACAAGATATTAAGCTTTTTGAGGGTGGAAACACTGTCATATTAATTTTATATTTCAATCTTTTACATGGTAAGCACTTAATAAATCAACTTACTCTATGTCTTCCTCAGTAGAAAATAAAGACATAGTAGATGAGTAGATGATCTCCAGATTGACTTCTCATTTCAAATAATTTACAGTCTATGAAATATCATTTTACTGAATGTCATACTTATTGGATCATCTTGTGAGTTCAAGGAAGAATTACATTAATGCTTTATGTAATTATTTCTTGACAGCAATAAAGAATGACACTGAAAGAAAATTTTGTTACCAGCAACTTCCAGTAACTCTAAGGCTAATATATACCATTTTCCAGGTATGATTTTTATAATGTTGGATTATATGTATATGTTTATCATAAATTTAAAGTATCTGAATAAAACAATAAACATGTGGTTATTTGCACAGGAAATGGCCAAGTTTGAAGAGCCTGACATTCTTTTTAACATGCTCAATTGTCTGAAGATTCTTTGTCTTCACGGAGAGTGTTTGTACATTGCAAGGAAGGATTATCCACAGTTTTTAGCCTACATTCAGGATCATATGCTCATTGCAAGGTATGTCTTTCATCTGAAAATTATTTTAAATCTTTGCATTTTAGATTTTGACCCCAAAATAAATTATGAATGTGATTTATTTGAATGTGACTTTTTTGACCCTTATTTCTCGGTCAAGGAAGGATTAATGGCAAGTGTATGCTTCCTTATTTTTTTTCTTGACATTAATTCTTAGTGACATGGGAAGGAATGTTAATGCAAATTAATTAGATTCCATAGAAATATATAAATACAATTAAATGTTTTTTTTTTTTTAGCATATATACACCAAGTATATGCTGAATGTACAAAGACCAAAACCCAAATAAACCCTGCTTTTAATGAATTTACATCCTACTTGAGGAAAATATATGTATATAAAAATTAAACAAAATATATATGGAGTAGAAGCAAATTACTTTCTGAAGGGAAAACATACAGTAAAAGGCATTGTGGTTTGATGGAAAAATATAATATTATATATACATATATATTTTTATATATTAGATTTTGAGTAAAGACACTTGGGTTTGAATACTGATTATAATAATTATTAGAGATCTGATCATGAGAAAGTCATGAAATCTGTCTGAACCTTCACTTCTTCATATGAAATGTGAGAATAGGCATATTTCCTCTAAGTTCTTATTAGAGTTGAAGAAAACAGTTTATAAGTATGAAGGAAATATAAATTGTTATGATTATGTGATTTTGTAGATAAGTCACTTGGTCTTCTTGAACTTAATTTTCCTTACATAAAAAATAATAAATTGAATTATAGATAAGCTCTAAGATACTTCTTGTTTTGTCAGTTTATTGTTTTATGAATATGTCATCTTTCAGAGGGCATACATTTTGGGAATCTGTTTAGTTTAAGCAAATTCCTAAATTCTTTCTTGCAATTTGCCATTGCACAAATATTTTGTTTAAGATTTCTGGATAGTGACTCCAAATATAGAAATAACGGTTTCCTAGCCACAGAGAAATTACATCAAAGAAGGCTATTAAAGTGTATTTGTTTGAAATTTTGCAAAGTAGACAAAAGGGTTTTTGATTGGAAAGGTAAGGAAGAAAATTACTTATGTAAGTAAAAATAAATACTATAGTATCTAATGTTATAGATACTATAGAATATATGTAAAGAGCAGCTACGTTGTAGTAAAAACTAGAAATAGGAGAAAAAAAATCCAAGAAAGGAGCTAATAAGAGCTAATAAGTACACTTAGGAGTACATACACACACACAAACATATGCATAAGGTGTAAGTACTAAGCATGATGAACTAGAAAGGAGACAAATTTGACCTCGGAGGTAGGTGTGAATGTGATTTACTAAGATAAGATACATGAATGTAATATAATTTTGGAAGGATACATTTTATTCAAAATGAATAGGATTGATAAAAGGGGATAGGCAACAGAGTAGTACTTTGTAAGACTATAAGAAGATAAATTTATGTGAAGAATTCTGAGCTTAAGAGGAGTGTAGGTATGGTTGGACATCCCAATTTAGAATGCTATTGAAATGATCTGTACTACAACCACCTGGACAGAAAAAGGAAATAAGTGACGAGCTTGGGAAAGATCATAAATTTGGTAATAGAAGTATAACATAATAGTGATAAGAGAATTAAATTATCCAGACAGTTGCTTGGACTCTGTATCTTACCCAAAAGTAGAACAGCTGATAGATTTTTGGCTAACTCTAATGATAATTTTATCCTATAAAATAGAGTAATCAATTTGGTCTTGATTCTGATCAATAAGCACAAAGCTGAAGTTGAAATGATGAGACCTTGGGTAGTAAGTTTAGAATTTATGAAAAAAGAGAAAAAGACTAGCTTAGTCTATCATGTACCCTACATTCTAGGAGTGAAGATTTAAAAGTGTTCAAAGAAAAGATTGATGGGATATGATAGATTCTACATTTATTCAGAAGATTTAGAAAAAATATAAAGAATGTTATTCTGAAGATATGAAAAGAAATAATTCCAGTAAGAATGCAAAATGGAGATTTTCTAAAGAGTCCAACATTAATGTGTAGGGAATTAATTGAGCAATTTATTTTTAAAAATTATATCCAAAAGATGGAAGTAAGAGCGGATAACTAAAAATTGAACATAACAAGCATGCAAAAAGAATTTTTTGGTTGGTTTCAGCTGTGTAGCACTTGTAGGCTTTCCATCAGGATCCCCTAAAAAACCACATTAGATTCAAGATATGGGTCTGCATCTACTAAAAAACATTGTAGAACATCACTGATGTATATATTTTTACTAGTCTACCAGAGGGTCCAATTAGTTTAAAAAAGGCATTAAATGAAAATACACAGAAAGGAGTGAACGGCAAATACTGTACCATTTTTCAAAAATGAAAGAGAATAGAATTTGAAAATTGTCATACAGTGAGTGTCATTCTTGTGGATAAGATGAAAAAAATGTGGAATAGATGATTTGTAAGAAACTAATTGAATGCCTAAAGAGTAATTAAAGGAGATCTCTAATGGACAGCCCTTGAACATTTAATATTTTTATTTATGACTTGGATAAAGACAAAGATGGCATGCTTATAAATTTAAAGTTGAAACAAAAGCAAGGAGGAAAGCTTAACATTGGATGACAGATTCCAGCTAGGAAATTGTCTCAGCAGGTTAGAATGTTGGGATGATTTAATTCAAATTTGAATTAATTTGAAACACGAATAAATATAAAATCTTAGACATGAGATCAAAGATCAACTTCACAGAATAAAATAGGGGAGAGGTATCTAGTAATTCATCTGAAATAGTTTTTTTTTTTGTTTAAATACACTGTAAGCTCAATATAAATATACATTGTGATAGAATAACCAAAAGAAATTAATGCAAACCTGTATAACATTAAGAGAGGCACTATAATAAGGCCAACAAAGGTTATATTTTTTGCTGTATTTTACCTTGGTTAAGCAGCAACTAGGGAATTATGTACTTCATTGAATAGAGTGTTGAAGTTGGGATTAGAAACTGTTTTCAAATCCTCTCTCAGATATGTGCTAGCTGTGCAATTATAGGCTAGTCACTTAACTGTTCTGAGCCTCAGTTTTCTCATTTGTAAAATGAAAAGATTAAACTCATTGGCTTCTGGGGTCCCTTTCAGCTCAACTCAAGGGTCTGATGAATTTTGGACATCTATTTTTTTTTTTTTGTAAACTGGAAAGTGCCCAGAAGAGGGTAATGAAAGATCTACTTTAACTATTAATTGGATGAACTGGGAATATGTAACCTAGTGAGGAAAAAACTTTTTACTTTTGTGATACCTGACTTCAAAAAAGACTGTCGTATTCCACTTATCCTTTTTGACCCTTAAAAAAAACAGGAGCAATGTGTGGAAGTTGTGGAAAAGTAGGATTTGGTTTGAAGTAAAGAAAAACTGCCAAAAGGGGAATGGACTGCTTTAAGAGGAGGCAGACGTCCTTCATTGGATGGTCTTTAAAGCAGTTTTAGGTGATCACTTATTGGTTGTAGAAGGGATGGATTGAATTAGATGGCTCTCTGAGCTTCTTTTCAACTTTTAGATTATGTGTTTCTATGATAGTATATTGTAGTGTTTTTTGCTCTCCTTGGAATGTACAAATAAGCTGTGCCTTCTTGGATCATTCTAAATTATGTGTATCTAGAAGGAAGCCCATGGATTTATTGTGAGGATAAATGGACAAGATTTTTATTCATTGAACAGTGAATTCTCAAGGCCATATCTTCCTCCAATTTTGTATACTCACAAAGTACCTTACTTTGCAGTATGATAGCTTAGTCAGGGTGAGACAAGCAACTAATATCAGATTACAAGTGTCAGAGACATCCTTGATGTGGACTTTAACAGCTAATTGTTAATGACTCCCAGCTGGGATAGCAGCTGGTGAGACGGCACCTCAGCTGTGTGGCCTACGTGATTATTGCCTGTATGCTGGTGCCCTCTCTGTCTCTCTGCCTTTGACAGCTACCTTCTGCTGCTTGAGACTCCATGGTGGACATGGCTTAGAGGTGGTGTGGTGCAGTGGGAAGAACATTGGAGTTGGAGGCAGAGGACCTGGGTTTGAAGCTTCACTCTACTACTTACTCCCTATGATGTGGGCCTCAGTTTCCTCATCTATAAAATGAGAGGGCTGAACTAAAAGATCCCTAAGGTCTGTTCCAGCTCTAAAATCTTATGAGTACATGTGAATTTTGTCATATTCCTTTTTTTTATAAACTTAAACCATTAACAATAAGTGTTATTTGCTGATGGACACAAAGCACTTGCCCTTTCTCTTATATAAAATGAAAGCCTATTTCAGGGGTCAAAATTCATCAGGGTCTAGGAAAGCTTTCTTAGAAGAGGGAAAATTTGAGCTATTGCATGAAGGATATATATTTCAGTAGATAAAGAGGAAAGGGAGGGCATTGTATAAAAGGGAAATAGCATAAAAAGGCAGGGAGATTGGAAAGTACTTTATTTTTTAGGGTTTTTTTTTTGTTTTTATTTTGGGGGCAGCTAGGTGTTATGGTAGCGTGCCAGGCCTGGAGTCAGGAAGACCCAAGTTTCAATCTAGCCTCAGACACCTCCTAATTATGTGGTGTTGGGCAATTCATTTAACCCTGTTTACCTCAGTTTCCTCATCTGTAAAATAAGCTGGAGAAGGAAATGGAAAACCACTACAGTATCTTTGCCAAGAAAACTCCAGATAGGGTCACAAAGAGTCATGCATGATGGAACAACAATTTTTTCTTTGTCAAGGCTTTTTGATGATGTTAATAACAATACTCTCAACATACAAACATTTCTTTCTAAGGAACTTTGAAACAATCTTCACTATCTCCCTGCCATATAAAGAAGAGGAAGTATTATCTTCAATGAACCAATAAAAATTAGATTAGGAAAAAATAATCAAATATTGCTAGGTATCAATATACTTTTTTTCATCAGAGAATGGAGCCAGAGAATTCTTTGTGAGCAAAGAAAGAAGTGTTACTCATTTATTTTGTTCTGAAGTACTGCTGAGCACTTTTCTTGGCCAAAAAATGGTCACTGAGAAAGTGTGTTTATAAAAGCCTCATAATAATAATAATTAACATTTATATAGTACATTAAGGTTTGCAAAGCAATAATAATAATTAGCATTTATATAATACATTAAAGCTTGCAAAGCACTTCCCATTTGTTATCTATTTTAATCCTTACAGCAACCATTTAAGATAGATGCTGTTATTATCCTTATTTTACTGATGAGGAAACTGAATCTGAGAGAGATTGAGTGACTGGCCCAAAGTCAATTAAAAAGTTTGAGATAGGATTTTCATTCATTTTTTTCTAAGTCCCAGTCTAGCATTCTATTCACTGTGCCATCTTGCTGCTTTATGTATAGTACTTTGATTTAGGTGCTCTAAATGAATCTCATCTAGATGAGATGAAAATAATGGCTCACATTATTAAAACTGAAAAAGCCTGTGAAGTATTACAAGTATTATTCTCCTAATTTTGAAGATGAAGAAGCTGACTGTCAGAGCTCTGGTTAGGATTACATACTTAGTAAGCATATGAGCCAAGAGACTGGAATCTAGGTCTTCTGACCTGAAATCTATTGTTCTTTCCACTAAATCCCTGTTTTCAAAAACTTCATAATCTAGTAGAAAAGATAATTTCACAAACAATTACAATAGACTGTAATATAAGTAGCATAAAAGAGGTAAGAGCAAACTGTCCTACATCAATTAAATGACAAGCACTTAATCAACTCTTACTAAATGCCAGTTGTGTTGAGTGCTCTGTTGTTGTGCTCTGAGTATTCAAAGTAGTTCAAAACCACAAAAAACAATTTTTGACCTGAAGGATCTTATATACTAATGGAGGAGATAGCATGCAAATAAATAGGTACCTATTATAAAGAGCTTTAATAAATTTACAACTTCTAACTTCCCAATATATTTCCCCTTCAAGTTTTGGATAAATTTTATTGTGATGTGAATAAGGAAGAGGTAGTATATCAAGATAGTGTGGATCTCAGAAAAGAGAAGTGTTTTTTTTTTGTTTGTTTGTTTTTAGTTATTATGGCTTAACAGTAGCTTGGAGGTAGCACTGGGGAATAAGGAATATGCCTTATGGCTCAATGGGTTGAGTCAGTGGGAGTACTAGTCTCTGGAGGTATAAAGTTTCAGTCAAGTGGGTCAGTGGAAGTACTGGTGTAAAGAGTGCATGTAGGAATGATGCAGGAGAGTTTATTCACAAAAGAATAGAAGTTCTATATTAATCACAGGAGAAAAGAAAACTAAGGAGTAGCAGAAAAGCTAGTCTGGATAGAAAGAACTGAGTAAGCATAGCAGAAGTAAGGAGTGCTGAGTAGCAGAATTTGGTCATCAGACAAGCAATGTGGCCCAGCATTCTAATTGCAACATTAGGGTAGAGAAGTCAAGTATGAGCACTGTCTTGGGGCTGGAAAGTTTTGAGTTCAGGTTCCAACTCAGACACATAATAGAAATGGCATTTTGGGCAAGTCATTTAATCTTTTGAGTTGGTTTCCTCTTTTGTAAAATGGGGATAATGTACATGTACTGTTAACTTTATGGATGTTTGTGTCAACTTTTACAGCATGATGTAATCATTATTATTAGATTGTTGGAATGGTCATCCATAAATTATTAACCTAGTTTTCTGTCTATTTTAAAATGTTGTTGTCTTTTAAAATTAATTCAGAAAACATTTATTAAATGTCTCCAGTGAGTGCTGGGTTTGGGGTCAGAGGAGCTAGAACTGAATTCTATTTATGTCACTCATTGCCTTGGGTGAATGACTTCAATTCTCTGGACTTTGACTTTTTTTGCTGCAAATTCAGAAATTGGACTTTGTAACTTGCAACTCTTAATCTGTGATCTTCTATGTAATACATTTTGCTTTGTGTTATAATAGAGAAATAAATTAAACACAAACCTTCTCAAAGAGTTTACAGTTTAATAGGAGTTGTAAGACATGCATACATAAATATATTACAGATTAGAATGTTCTAACTACATAAGAAAAGTATAGAGTACTATGTGTTTAGGTGAAAGATTCTTTTCATGTAAGAATTACGGACCAGCTAGTTGGCTGGTTCTTTCCAAAGTTCCTTCCAGACTTCAAATCCTGTGGTCTATTAGGAGAATAATAAGATCTGGTGGTTGGAGGGAGTCAGGGAAGACTTCATGGAGCAAATAACATTTGAATCACATAATCTAGGAGCTGGAAAGAGCCTTTGAGACTTTATGGTTCATAAGATCACAGAATACAAATCCAACCAAAATAAGCACTCTGAACTGGGTTAATTCTGAACCAGTGAATAAGTTTATTGTATATTCTTTACAGCTAACTAAAGAGTTATGCCATGAAGTTAATCTAAGCATAAAACAGTCTATAGTCATTGTATATAGAGAATTCAAAGCTATGGATCACTTTATTTTCATTAGGGAAAAAGACTTAAGTTTGTGTGAAAAATGTTGTAAGAGAAATTTTCTTTACAGATACAAATATATCTTGAGTCTAATAAGACTATACCAATTTTTACACCAGATTGACATTAATCTCACTAATCTAATCAAGAATGACTCTACAACATTTTCAACAAATGGTCATTCACTTTTCATCTACTGAAACTGGGCCTTAAAAGATGGGCTGAATGTCATCAGATGGAGACCAAGGGAAAACATTCCAGTTTTAGAGAATACTATGCACAAACTTGTCGATGTCAAAAAGCTTGAGATGTTTTACAGATGTTTTACAGATGTTTTACATGTAAGAATTAGATTACCTGATTTTCACATGGTCATACAAGTAGAGCTAGAATTTGATCCTACCTCTTCTGACTCTAAATCTAGAGCTCATCATTATTGTAAATGGGTGTAGTAGTCAAATGTTATTGGAGTACATAATATGAAATGGAACTGTGAAATGTGACTAGAATGAAGATTAATCTAGAGAGGGGAAAGAATGAAGATTATTATCACCATTGCTATATACTCTACAATGTGCTTTTTTCCTTGTTTAGAACAAGAGGTTACAAGGAATAACGGGAGGGACCTGCAGAGATATGAGAAGGTTTCATGGGCATTTTAGGTGGGCTTTGAGGGATGCGTAGGAAGTTAACAAATTAGGCAGAACATTCTGGATAGCAGAAGAAAGCATGAACAAAATTAGAGAAATAGGGAAGACTAGGAATGTATTTTGTTGACTAGAACATGGTGGTCATAAAGGGAGAAGTAGAAGAGCAGGCTGAACGTATAAGTGTAACTTTAACAATTCTATACTAAGTACAAGTCATTTTTATTATAAGTAATGGCAATTTTTTTGAAGTTCAGTATTGATTCACTTAACAAACATTTTCTAAATACCTACTATGTTCAAAGTCCTTTGCTCATCAGTGGGGAGAGATTAAAAAGAACCTCTTCTCAAGAAGTTTACAATCTAATTGTGGATTTGGGAAGAAAATATTAATGATGATCATACAAGAAAGAGAAGTATAAGGAGGAATTACATACAGACTGTTATTTTACAAGGTTATTCTAAGGATCAAATGAGATCATATATGGAATGTGTTGCAAACTTTAAAGCACTATATACATGTTAACTATGAGAAATTTTTTGGTAATCAGAGTATGTTTTCCTTTGGTCTTCTAGCTTATGGAGAGTCATCAAGTCTGAATTCTCTCAGCTGTCTTCACTAGCAGTTCCTCTCCTTCTTCATGCTTTGTCACTTCCTCATGGTGCTGATATCTTCTGGACAATCATAAATGGCAACTTCAATAGTAAAGACTGGAAAATGAGGTTTGAAGCAGGTACTTTTCTACTAACTTGAGGTTTATCCTGGGGGCAGAGGACGTCAAAAGGAACAAGTGAGTTAGCTGCTGCCATCTACTTCAAGAGTGAGACAGTTTATTAGAATCTAATCATTATATGTATTATTGGTCCTCTTTTTTTCCTCATTCTCAAAGAACCTTTAATTTTTTTACTGATTTATCTTGTTGCTCCACTGACTTGATAGCAGGTGGAACTTCTATGTTCTATTTTCATTATTTCATTGTAAGGCACCTAATGCCAGGTTTTCTGACATTGATTTAGTTTGATTCTGTTCAGTTCATTGTACTTCAACAAACAGTTGTCAAACATCTTTTTAGATATAAAGATGAAAGATGAAAGTCTCTGCCCTCAAGGAACTTATTATAGAGAATATAAACAATAAGCAATCTTAGAGGGAAAGGTAAGGTTGGCATTAGACCTAGGGCCTAAACAATTATGATTCAATTATGATACTATTGATACAATTATGATAATTATGATACAAGCTAGAATGTGATAATGGCAAAAAAGTAAAGATAAATGAACATTACATACTCACACTTTTATCCTTACAACTCACACTTTTAAGATATCCCTGTTTTCTAAAAATGGAGACTGAGACTTATAGAAATTGAGTAGGTCAAAGTACACAAATAGTAAATAGCAGGATCAAGTAATTAACTCATGTCTTCTGCCTTAGGTTTTGTGAGTTCTTCACAATATTTAATGTAATGATCAAAGTCATGGTAATAATTTTTAAAGAACTGTTCAAAGCATTGTGGTTATATAGATAAATGAAGTAAATCCATTATCTGAAGGAGCTTTTTGTCAATATTGCTTGAGAAGGTTGCAAAACACTTTTGTGTGCAAAACATTTTTGTCTTACTAACTCATTTGATTTTTACTTTCAGTCTACTGAGCAAGTCTTAAGTGTGAGAACTATAAATAAGAATAAAATAATTATATAATAATAAATTAGAATACTAGAGAAATTGTGCAGACAGGAATTTCTATGGGAGTTCAGAAGGAGAGAGGATTAGAGTTGGTGTAATTAGAAAAGGCTTCTCAGTGGAGGTATGATCTCAACTTATTTTTGAAAGATAAACTGGATTTATGCAGGCTAGTAGGAAGGAGGGAGGGTATTCCAGCAAGGGAGATGAATTTGAGAAAAATCACATTATTTAACTGTTATAAGGGATCAAAAGAAATATATGAAAAAGTGTCTTGTAGCCATAAAGTAGCATAGAAATGTGGGCTGGTTGGAACCATGTAATAACTCACATTTCTATAGTTCTTTAAGGTTTACAAAGAACTATCTTCACTGTTGCCTTAAAATAACTCCATTGCATTGAGGAAACAGAATCTCATATATCTACATAATTCCCATAAAATTAATTAGCCAATCAACAAACATTTATTATTTACTGTTTGCCAGGTCCTAAGACTACAATGGCAAATACAATAGTTTCAATATCAATGAGTTTATATGCTGGTGGGTGGGGAACAACATTCATACATACATATAATATAGAATATGTACAAAATAAACACAGTATAATTTTGATAGGAAGAGATGAACCATTGAAGAGATCAGGAAAGGGTGGTGGCTCTTGACCTGAGATTTAAAGGAAGCTGGAGTTTCCAAGGGCATAGGAGAGGAGGGATGCATTCTGGGGAGGGGATAGGCCGTGAAAAGGCATGAAAATGGACTTCAAAATGGACTACTGTATTTGAGGAATATTGTATTTGAGGTCAGTCTGGCTGGAATGTAGAGTGCAGGAAGTAAAACTAACATGTAGTAAGGCTGGAAAAGTATGCCGACCTGTCAACTATGCCATACTAAATTTTGTTGTTCAGTGTAAACATAGGTTCAGAGTTTGCTCTGAGCAAAATTTACTCATATATTTTCATCTATATCTTGGGTAGATCCCTGTGTTCCTCTCCTTGTCCTATTTCATGGTGTTCCAGCTTCTTCCTCCCTTCAAAGTCCAAATCAAGTGCCACCTCCTCCATCAAACATCCTGGACCTTTCCCCTTCATCTGACCTTTGTCTTCTGCAGACACCATAAGGGAAGGATAATTTCCTCCTCAAACTTCCTGAGACCCTTGCTCTTATTTTATTACCCTTTGTGTTCTACTTATTTTGAATTGGTCTTCCCCCAATCTCTGACTTTGTGAGATTGGAGTGCATTGTAAGGGGGGGGGGGGGCTCTTGCATAATAAATAACTTAAATTAGAGTGAAATAGTAAATAAATTACTATATACTAAATAAATTAGTTTATGATTCTAGGAAAATATTTTGAATATTCAGAAGCCAAGAAAAACAACAACAACAATAAAAATCACAGGAGTGATTGCTTTTAAACACATATCAATTAATTCAATTCAATTTGGCAAATATTTAGGACATATTGGTCAGCACTGTGGTTGATACTTGAGGAGAACATTTTGTAAGACATACTTTCTACTTTCATGAAGTTTATAGTTTAGTAGGGAGACTTGATACATATACAAGATAATTATAAAACAATTATGAAGCTAACTATAATTCACATTTATATATTGCTTAAAGGTTTCCAAAGTTCTTTCTTCTTATCTACTCTGTGAGGTAGCTAGAAATATATATATATAATACCCATTTTACAGCTAGTAAGTATAAGATCAAGGCAGAACTCAAACCCAGTTCTTTTAACTTTAAGGTAAGGGTTCTTTCCATTATACCACACTTATCAGAACAGTGTTATGTGAGGCTTGAGAGAGGCTAATTATTGAAAATTATTGCAAGGAAGGCTAAGTATTGAAAAAAAAGTTGAATATTTCCTGAATCTGGGTTACATAAGTTAAACCGAAGGCCAAAAATGCAATAAAAATTAGAAATCCTTAGGAATAAAGAGATTGCTCTGTAATCTCTTATTCCACAGCTGAATTAGAGAAATAGAGAAAGGTAGACACAATTTCTTTTGATGTTTAAAGCCAGTATTTGGGGGTTGCTTTGGGTAATATCTGGTCTCTGTGTGCAGTTCTCATCCTATGTGAATCAATGCCAACATTCTCTTTGTCCTGTTCCCCTTACATTGCAGTGGAGAAAGTGGCAGTCCTGTGCCGGTTTCTGGACATTCATTCAGTGACTAAAAACCATCTGCTGAAGTACTCTTTGGCGCATGCCTTCTGCTGCTTTCTGACAGCTGTAGAGGATGTCAACCCTGCGGTGGCTACAAGAGCAGGGCTCTTGCTTGATACCATAAAGAGGCCAGCTTTACAGGTACCTTAAACGGCACACGGATTCTCCACTCTTGATCGTAGTGGGACAGATTTTGACAGAATCAGAGAATTTCAGAGTTGGACAAGACCTCAGAGGCCTTCAGAAACAACCTATACTGAACAGTAATGTCTTCTCCAGCATTGCTGATGAATGGTCTTCCAGGCTTTGCTTCATTACTTTCTGTAGGATAACATTGACTAAAAAGACTGTTCATTCCATTTTCAGATAGCTTTATTTAATTGTTTGGAATTTCTCTTTCCTTCCATGGAATTTATATTTGCCTCTTTCCAACTACCATCAGTTTTCCTTGAGTTCTATTCTCTGAAGCCAAATAGTAAAAGTTTAATCCCTTTCTCACATGATAGCCTTTGAAATACTTGAAGACTGATATCATGTGCTCCCTAGGTCTTCTCTTCTCTAGGCTTAACATCCTCAGCTACTTCAGCCTATACTTGTCTATCATATTCTTCAGGCCCTTCCTCATCCTAGGTCCCCATCTCTGGATGTTTTCTAGCTTATCAGTTTTCCTTTTATAATTAAACACACAGAACTGAACATCATATTCCAGATCTATCTGATCAGGTTAGAATTTTGGAAACTGTACCTTTCTTGATTATAGCCCAAGATCACATTAACTTTCTTAGCTGACTTCTTATACTATTCACTCATATTGAGCATATAATCCACAAAAAAACCCTTAGATCTTTTTCAGATAAATGGAAATGTAGTCATGTCTCCTCTGCCTTATAATTTATAGCTTATTTTTTGATTCCAAGTAAAGAATTCACATTTATCTATCATTAAATCTATTAGCTATCCTTTCATCCTAGGCATGTTTTCCCTGAGCCTACTCAATATATTTCTGTACTCCTGTTTTTAGATAGTAAGTGTTAAGGAAATGCTTACTAATTGTATTATTTAGCAAAATGACTTACATTCACAGTTTACAGTTAAATAGTACTTGAAGGTTTATAAAACTTTTTTCCTCATATGAGAGAGGTAAAATTTTTTTTTGAAGAATAATAACTTATTCCATAGTTAAAAAAGTATAATGTTAGAGTTCCAAGTGATCTTAGAGATGATCTAGTCTGGTCCCTTCATTCTAGAAAATGAAACCAAGGCTTGAAGGGATAATGACTTGCCTAAAGACATATACAGATAGCAGATTCAGAACTAGGACTCTGGTTGCTAGATTCCACTCATCCAGTGTTTTTTCTACTCTACCTACCACGAGATGGTTTTCAAAGGAAGGAAAAGATTGGAATCTACAAATCATAGGCTAGAAGTTCTAGAAAATTCACCAGAATAGTTTGTGGACCTTTAAAATGTGGTGATTACTAAGGTGGCTGTTTTAAGAACCAGTCAATATCCTGATATAAATAACTAAGGATTCTTGATAACATTACGATACTGATTGTTCAGGGGAGATCTATAGATATTATTGACTTATGTTTTGAAGAAGCATTTGATAAAGTTTGTTAGGCAATTTGGGGGGACAAAATGGAGAAATATAGACTAGTTGGTAGAATGGTTCAATGATCAATGAAACTGGTTGAATAACTGGAGGCCCAAAGTAAACAGTGACAGGTATCTATCAGTTTGAGAAGAATCCTCTAACATAGTTTTCCAAGGATTTGTTCTTGGCACTGTGACATTCAACTTTAAAAAAAAAAGTTAGTGATTTGAGTGAAACATAGATGTTATTATTATGCTTATCAAAATATCCAACAAGATGAAGCTAAGAAGAACAGGCAACATGGTAAATGAAAGTGCCAGAATATGGAAAGATTTAGAGAAGCTGGAATGATGGTTCAAAGAAAACAAGATGCTATTTAATAGGAATAAGTAGAAAATTTTATTCTTGGGCTAAAAAAATCACTATCATAATTATAAAAATCAGGAGGATTGAGAGATCTGAAATTCACATGAAAAAAAGTGAGGTTTTTCTTGTAGTGTACAAGCTCAATATATCAATAGTGCTATCTAGTAGTTCCCAAAGCTGTTTAAATGTTAGACTATAGTAGAGGCACATAGTCATCAGAACTCCACTTTTCTGGGCTCAGGAAAGACTCAATGTGGAGTTCTATGTTCAGTTCTAGTGCCACATTTTTGTGTTGATATTGTAAATCTATAACTTGTCCAGAGGGGGTTGACTGGGATGATGTAGGAACAGGAGAATATGCAGAATAAGGGTCATTTTATACTAGAGAATAAAAGACCTAAGTTTATTTTCAAGCATTCAGAGAGTTTTAATGTGGAAGAGAATTTGGCTTCTATTGCTTTGCCCCAGAAACCAGAACTGAGAGCAATGGATGAAAATTAGAGAGACAGATAGGCTCCATTTAGGAGGTAATGTGAAGGCACTTTGAATATAGTCTCAGGTATATAACTTTTACCTTGGACAACTCTTAGTCTGAGCAAGATTGTTTCTTTATCTGTAAAATGGAGATAATAAAAGAACTCACCTCATAAAATTGTTATGTTTATCAGAAGAGAACTGAGTTTGGAATTAGGACTAGCTGAAGTTGAATCTTACTTCTGACACTTGCTAGATAGAGGTGTGATTTTGGGCAAGTCATTCAATCTCTTAGATGTAGATATACATAAACATATATCTTTATATATGTGTGTGTATCTTTTTGTACATACATACACAGACACAAAATATACCATTGACAAGATAAGAACTAGAACCATGAATTCCTGAGTTTAGAGTAGAAATTGTAAAACATAAAATGTGAGACTATATAATTTGGAGGGATGAAGAAAAAACATGTAATAATGATGCAGATGGAAACTATGTGAGAAAAGGGCTCCTGTGTTTTTTTTTTTAAGTTACATGGTACACTGCCAGAAATGTTTCTCTGGTTTAATATGGAAAATGATTTTAAGTAATTTTGATGAGATGAAATTGTCTGAATTGATTAAAAGATCTGGTAAGAAGCAAGAAGGGCCTCATTTCTATTCAAACATAGTGCCGGAGCTCTTTGACCCAAAAGAGATGTTTTGTACATTTAGGGAAAGATCAGATACTCTTTGAAATAAGGCTTTTAATGTATCTTTGTAACAGAGACTGATGTTCTCATCTTCTGGACAGGGATGACAATGTTGAGTCAACGTGTTGACACTTTTATTCCTCTTCTCTGTGTAAAAGGGAAGAAAATATCCATCTAAATTCTCTAAGCCATGGGTTTGATGTCAGTCTGTCTTTGGACCGTGGTATCCACGTGGGAACTTTTCCTGTCTTGAAGGAGTAGGAGTTGTATTAGAGTTTGTTTCCCTCCACAACCTCTAAAGGTGCTATTTTAGTTCATCAACTGAAAGGGTAAGAATTGGGTCAAACCTGCCAAATTGCTGGCAGACTCGAGAAATTCTATAACTAGTTAAGTAGCCAAGATTCCCAGGAATAGAGGATCATTTTTGCTCTTCTCTGAGCTTTGTCTCAGCTCTGCCTGCCAGTCTCTCTAACTACAACAAAACTTTATAGTTTTCTATTTAATTCTGTCCATAAGTAAGTAGATGGTCTTGGTTGTCCTCTTAAATATTGGGGAGACACCTTCTTAAAGTTTTATCTAATCTTGATCATATTTGCTTTATTTTTCAAGGAGGAAGAGTCATATTATATTCTTTTCTTAAAGGAACTCAGATTATTTAAAATTAGTTATACAGAAGATCCAACAAAGGAAAGTGAGTAGTGGAGTATTCCTTCATGAAGTTACTAAAGCAGCTTTGGAATAGTGGAAAGGATACAGCATTTAGAATGAAGAGAGCTGGATTTGAAACCCATCTCTGATATTTATTGGCTGGTTGACTATGAGCTAGTTACTTAATCTTTATGAGCTTTAGCTTTTTAAAATTTTGTGAGAATAGCACTTTGTAAACATTATAGAAGTATAGAAATGTGATGTTATTATTACTGAGTCACCCCTTTGGAAGCTTATTGCTGAAGACACCTGGAATTGGGGTCAGGAAGACCTATATCCTAGTCCTGCCTCACACACTTCCTATGAACCTGGGCAAATCACTGAATTCAATCTTCCCCAGTTTCATCAGCTGCAAAATGAGGATAATACCAGCACCTGGTATATAAAGTGGTTGTGAGAATCAAATGGTAGAACACATATACAGTGATTTGTAAGCCTTAAACCATTATAGAACTGTGAACTTTTATTAGATTTATTATTGTTATGGTAAACTAAGAACTAGAAAAAAAAAACAAGATTTCATTGATTTGAGAAATGATTCAGACATTGAACATAATATAGCTAGGAACCAAGAAAACTCAAGCATAACTGCCTTGCACAAGTCTGGTCACAATCTAGTATATATATATATATGTAATGTAATTTGATATAGGGATGTAATATTAATAGAGATAGCAACTCAGAAGCAAAATCGTCTCTGCTTATAAACCAACATCTATAACAGACACACAGTTAATATTTTATCAGAATCGGAGCCAAAATTAGATTTGGAAAAGGTTCTTAACTAAATTATTTCCATATAAAATTTTGGAAAAGTCTTTCCAATTTGAAATATCATTTTTATGCAATCAGAATATTCATGTCTCCTTTGGCAGTGAGATGGACTTGAGAGTTGGGAGCTCTGAGTTCAAGGCTCACTGTGTAACCTCAAAGACATCACCTTGCTTCCCTGAGTCCTGTTTGAGATAGAGGATTGTAAGATTCTTCTTAGTTTTATGATACAAATGTAATGGAAAGGGCATGAGACTTGGGATCAGGAATTCTGGCTTTGAGTTCTAAGTATGAGCTAACTGTGTGATATTAAACAAATCACTTTTTTTTTTCTCTGAACTACACTGTCCCCATCTGTAAAATGAGGATAATAATAACAGCACAACTTACTTCATGAGGAACAAATGAAATTAGTACAAAGTGTTTTATAAACCTTAAATTTTTGTTATACCTGCACATAACCCCAAAATGTTTATATCTATTATCTTTTCTTTTATTCTCCAACAGGGCCTATGTTTATGCCTTGACTTCCAGTTTGATACAGTTGTTAAGGATAGACCCACAATTCTTAGCAAGCTTTTACTCCTACATTTTCTTAAGCAAGATATACCTGCATTGAGCTGGGAATTTTTTGTTAATAGATTTGAGACCCTTTCTCTGGAGGCTCAGCTGCATTTGGATTGCAACAAAGAGTTTCCTTTTCCAACAAGTAAGTATAGCAGAGAAATGAAATCTTAAGGGGGTGCTGCAGTTCATATCCTTGAACAAGTCAGGATGAGCAGAGATCCTTTTGCATGTAGTTTCACCTCTTGTTATGGATGGAATGTTGAGTTTTTCTTATCTTTCTAAGGTCTAATAATACCCTAGTGCCCTAGTTTTAAAATAGTTCTAACTCATTGCTAGCACTCTTGTTCTTTCCTCTAGGGCCCCAAATCATTTCATTTTATATCTGCATCTTTTGTATTGTTTATTCATTGTGCTTAGATCCAAATTTTGAACTTTTAGTTAATGATTTGTGCATGGGCAGATTTGTAAGATGTGCCCTCATCCCATTAACCCATTGTGACATGTTTACAAATCATTTATCTGCATGATATACATTAATAATACTCTGATGCACAATTTGGAGGCACCCACCTCTGTGTTTGTGTATACCCTTATATTTTGACTTATTTAATTAAAAATTAGGTGTTTTGGTATTATGATCTAAAGTTAAAAATTATAGAACAGACATAAATCCCTACTTACCTCTGACTCATCATAAAAATGTGCATCCCACATGATACATGGGAAAGATTTTTTTCAAGTAATCACACAACATACATTTATATATATATATATAATATACATTTACCTTGTGCAAAGATTCTTATATAGTGGTACAGACTGAGGAAAATGATAACTTCTTTAATTCTATTTGCAAAGCGATCACTGCTGTAAGGACCAATGTTGCTAACCTCAGTGATGCAGCATTGTGGAAGATCAAGAGGGCTCGTTTTGCAAGGAATCGCCAGAAAAGTGTGCGTTCCCTGAGAGACAGCGTGAAAGGGCCTGTGGAATCAAAGAGGGCACTATCCCTTCCTGAAACTCTAACCTCCAAAATTCGTTGAGTATCTTCTCGCATCCTATTGATAAAGCCTGTGTAATGTCTTTTCTGAGGCTTACTTGTTGTGCTTTTAACGTTCACAGAGAGTGAGTTGCTTCTATGGTCAACTGAGCTTTTTTTTAATTTAAAAAAATTAAAAAAAATTTTTTAGCAGGCTTGGCTTTCAGGTTCCCTAACTATCAACTCTGATGTGCAGAAGTTATTCTAACCAGTTCTGGGCTGTCTTGGTTATTTCACTATGACAAAATACTAACAAGCATTTAGTGAGGTGGGGAGAGTGCTAAAACAAAGAAGGCCATGGTCTTTTCTGGCCATTATTGCCCCAGAAAGAAGCAGTTGTCAGAATAGGATTCTGGGATTTAAATTTTTTGTTTCTATTATAGTAAATTTAAGAATTATTTAAATTATAATTAGCACATCTGCTAAACCTGCCATACCAGAACTGGGAATGAATAAATGTTAGATAATTAGCACATCTGCTAAACCTGCCATACCAGAACTGGGAATGAATAAATGTTAAAAACGAGTTATAGAACATGTTGATTTTTTCCCCTTGCCCTCTGATAGAAACATCTGAACAAGGCTCCAAATCACCCACCAAATCATAATCACCATCATAATTTTTCTTCTGAAGGGAAGATCAGGCTGAGTGAGAAGAAAGTTGGAGTCCTACTTTTAAAAATCTGTCTCTCTCTGTCTCTGTCTCTCTGTGTGTCTTTGTCTTTTTTGACTCTCTTCTTGTTTAAAGTTCATTCTTTATAGTTTACTGTTTTAGAAAAGTAGAAAGAAATAAATATTTTCTCTATTTTAATGAATGAGAAGAAAAACAGCACATATTCTATAAAAGAATGCATATGTTTTGTTATATTGCTGTTTAATTTGTTAATTATTTAAGCCCTATCTAATCCCCAAATAATCACAGTGAAATCAATGAAACACCTCCATATAACACATTTGGGATCTTATCATAAGCTGAGAAGTTTAATTTAACATTGGCATTCATTAGGACATTAGGCTTTTTGTGACATGGCCATTTTAATTGAAATTTTGATTTAATTTTTGTTTTTCTTTTATATCTTGATTTCTTGACTTTATGATAAGCTATGAAAATGTGGTACTTTTCCCTTTGGAAAGTCCACAGAGTTCCTTGTAACATTAAATAGATCTTCTCCAGGGCAAGAGATAGGGTGCAAAGAGAAAGGAAGGGGCCAATCTAGACTTTTCAACCGAAACAAAGCCACTTGAGCATAAGCCCCAGGGATGCTAGACCTTGAAATGAATTCAGGTGAAATTGATTTGGATCCTAAAAACCAGCAGCTGGGATCAATGATCTCATTTCATTTTTCTTTAACAGCTTTTTATTTTTATTTTTTTCGAAGCAGTTTCACAACCTAACAGACTAGCTCCAATGTGCCCCCAGTTGTTTTCTTGCATAGTGCCCATGACAATTGGTAACGAGTCTAGAAACCACATTTCTTGTTTTTGTGAAGCTCAGAGATATCATTCAATTAGCTTGTATAATAGTCTTATGCACAGATACCCACTACCTGATGTTAATAATGAATAGGAAGAATGCACTTGTCCTTATTGTGCAGTGTAGCTTTGTTAGCATTGAGAATATTTCTAGGCTCAAGTTGTCTTCAATGCTTATTTAAATAGAGTTGTTGTTGATTTTTAAGCTGTGAGGTTGACCAGGCATGAGCAGTCTGCTCCAGCTCTCGGTGGGACACCTGAACAAACACCAGGTGGGTACTTTGGGTGTTGAAGGGCTATATAAACATATTGGGCATATTATCTGACTCAGGTAGACAAGATAAAGCATAATGTCTTTAACTGGACCAAGGATGACTATGGGATTGCTAATTCCTAAAGATTCCTACCTCAGAAATTCAGATACCTGAGCGCCTGAAATTGGAATTTTGAAAGATTTGATGCATAGTAGCTGTCCAGTGATTTGTGGTCCCATAAAAAACATCATGGTGTAAGTAAGCCTTGTGTACTTTTCCCAAGAGAGCCAATGTAGCTGCTATTCTATTCTATGAATATATGAATATATACATGCATGTGTACATATATAAATTCATATATGATATGGTAATGCTTTAGGAAAACATACATTTCATTTACACTTTTTTTAAAGGTCTGCAGTTTGAATCACCTCCATTATCACCTTCACATCCACCTAAGAGCCAGCCATTAGCTCATTTCTAATCCCTTAAAAGATTCTCAGATATCATTTCTGTCTTTTGAAGAAAGGAAGAACTCTTTTAAATTATTAGCATTGAATGACTAAGGGATCATACTAAGAGTGGTACCGTCTTTCTTTTGATAGATTGTGGTATATCCCAATATATTAGGAAGCATTCTGAGGGTTAAAAGAATAATGGGAAATCAATTTCATGTTGAAGTTTGTATCCTGGAATTTACCTATTGACTGCCTTTTGGAACTTACTGAAAATTGTGACATCTCTAATACTTGTTGAATTCCCTCTATTTCCCAGTTAATGAAAGCTTATAAAAAGTGTTCATTGAGCTCTAGCATAGGTATAATTTAGCTTAATCCCTTATAAGTGAGGAATGTGAGCTTCAGAGAAGCTCCCACTGATCAGCATCATGGCATAAGTCTTTCTAGTAAGGATCAGAGAATTTTAAAAAATGCCTGTGCAAGACTACACTGGTAACTTCAGGGCTCTAGGGTATTTTCTTCCTGACATACAGTGATATTGGTGGCATCAATATCATTTTGGCCCAGACAGGTGCAGTGATTTGCTCATAGTTACAATGAGGAGGTATCAGTCAAGATGTGAAGGTCAGCATTTTCTCCATTCCATAGCACCCTCTCTTTGTTCTTTGTAATCCTTCCTTTCTACATGTGGCACTTATGAAAGGAACATATTGGGAGACATAAAATGTTATGTGTTTTGAATTCGGTGAGAAAGAGGGAGGAACCAATGTGTGAAGCTCATGTATGTAAATTGCAAATATGACCCAAAGTGCATATGCTGTTTGTAAATAAATGATAGAAAAGAGTATATGTGATTTTACAGAAAACCTTTGTCAGAGTCCCTCCAACACAATATTCATATTAATACAGTAGATATTGTAATACCATTATATTTTGTTTTATCTTCTTTTGTGATAAAATGGAGTGAAAACCACAAAATCAAGTATTTAAAGATGGAAGAAATTTTAAAGGTTATTTGGTCAAGTTTACTTCATTTTATTTACATAAGTGAAAATCCAGACCTAAAGAGGTAATGTGATTTACCCAGTTCATACGAATAATACTAGTAATGCTTCCAAAGATGGCCCTTTCCCACTTTATTATCATACCATGCTTATTAGGAACATGGACTACAATAATTGCTTCTTCAGTTATGCTTTTGGTAGGATTCAGTCCCTCTTTAGTCTGGTACTTTTTCACAGTTTTAAGGCTTAACTGGAGACCTAAATTGTATTTATCAGTGTCTACCTTGATACCCAACTAAAACGAAATATTTTTGAAGTCTCTGGAAAACATACAACACCTTAAGATTTTGGATTCTGAAGAAAGCTCCCAAGAATTCAGTAACCCACCAGAGATGATCACACAGAAATAGATTGTCATTGTGAACAAATCTGATAACCAATGAAAAATTAGAACTTTCATAAAACATTCTTGAGCTGTCATATGGAACAAGGCTTGCTGAGACAGTGGGGAAAAATTGGGTCATCTCAGAAAGCCATTTCTTAGTATTTTTCACTATATTATTTGCCAGGTATAGGCTACTTAAAAAGAGAAGCAGAGATTTGCCAAGACAATCACAAGTTATAATGAAATAGTTTAAAAATAGTTATAATGAAACCATAGTGCTTGTTGTAGTCCTAACTTTCCTGGTCCTTGTTTTCTAGTGTAAACAACAAATTTCTGGAGTGCCTCCTTTAATAACTGTGCTTGAAATATAATGAGTTCCTTTTAATTATGCAGTTAAAAACTTTAATTATTGCTTAAGTCGAGTGTTTTGGTAATTCACATATAGTTCCTGATATACCTTTTTTGAAATGATAGGTTATCTATAATAAATGGTAGGAGTATTTGCCATAAGCTTTCAAAAGCTATAATGTCTCCAGGGACAGTTATGGATTATGCATGTCACATCGTCCACTTGAGAATCAGCATGATACTATGGAATGAATTCTAAATTTTAATCAAAAGACCTGAATTAAAATTCTAGCAGTGTTAACTGTCTGTGTGACCACGGGCCTCGTGGTAATGTAGGTTTTTTAGATCTTGGTTTTCTCATATGTAAAATTAAAGGGTTGACTTTTTTTTTTTTATTCATTTTTTCAAATTATCCCCTCCCTCCCTCCACTCCCTCCCCCCCATGACAGGTAATCCCATACATTTTACATGTGTTACAATATAACCTAGATACAATATATGTGTGTAAATACCATTTTCTTGTTGCACATTAATTATTAGCTTCCGAAGTTATAAGTAACCTGGGTAGATAGACAGTAGTGCTAACAATTTACATTCACTTCAAAGGGTTGAATTTGATGGCTCTCTAAGGATCTTTCCAACTCAAGGTTGTGATATTTAGAATCCATAAGTCTTAGGGATTAGATTAAAGTCAACTGCTGGGAAAAATCTCTTTCAGTAGCCCTGACCTGTGAACACTATATTACATGTTCGTTTCTAAAAATGTTGTGTAGATATAACCTGTTTTTTTAGTCAATGCTTGATTGCTAAATAGAAATTATCATTAAGAGTCTTGATCTACCTCTTAAAACTGTATTTATGTGTGCATGGAAAGTAGATAATAAAGCACTAACTCATTCTCAAGGAATTTGGTCTTGTTAGGATTATATAAAGTTTCCCTGAACACCAAAATATTTACTATAAGATACTCATAGAAGAGCAAGTCTTGGGCCTCTTTTATGGTTCTTCCAGCCTTAGAGGCCATGTATACATTTCTCTTTCTCTAAAGGGCAACACAAATGTAGAAAACCCTTTTTTTCCTCTCTTTAGAAGTCAGGTTCCTATTTTCCTTGTGCAACCATCTTTGGCTAAGAGAGTTGATCATGTTTCCTAAGAAATTTAAATTCATTCCCTTCCTTCATAAGAAGGTGAGGTTTAGGGACATTGTCTATGAACTTCTTTGTTATCCTTGTGGGGCTAGTATATTTTGTTTTTGCTATATGCTTCTGCCATTTCTTGTGCATGGAAGGCCCACTCTTAACTATCTACTGTCTCTGATCAGTGCTCAGGAAGTAGTAGTGGAGCACCTGTAACTCACATGTGTTTTTGCCTTAAGGCATTTCCCCTTATATATAGGACAAGTTTACTCTGTGGTCTGTTCTATGAGGAGAGAAAGTTGAAAAGAAGCCCAACAAAGTACTGAAAATATTTTAATCATTCTTCATTGTAGGCTCTCACAAGGGGGTAGCTCCATCTATAAGAGTCTATCCTCAGATGGCTTAGCTATAAGAACATAGGAATGCCCTCTCCTGGGGGCAGCCCTAGCCATTCAACAATATACATATCCATGTCCTCTAGCGAGAGATATCTTCTTGATCCCAAAGTCTCACACCCTACAAAACTTGTCAAAATGATCAGAGCCCTCCTTACAAAACTCCTTTATATATTTAAAAAAATCATATTAATATGCATTATTTTATTTAGTCATCTAAATGTTGTATTGTGAATAGGATGGGTAATTTTTTATTATGAGAAAAATATGGCAAAGAGATGGATTAGGTTTGACTGAATGACTCAACGGAAGACACACAAGCAAGCAAGGTAGTGATAGAGGTGAGATGAGAACTCTGATCTTACCTGAGATAAAGCTTGAAATTTTTGCCTCATTTATATGGCAAGTTTAGACCCCCCAGTGGAAGTTTGGGGTCTTTATTATTATGTAGATGACATCTGAATAGAATTTTTCGGTATGAAAATACTGAAAATATATGTATTTTGAAAAGGCACATTAAAATTAATTGTATAGCCCTCCCACATCACCCTATAATAAGCATTCTTTTAGGAGAAATCAAAATGACATAGTTTTTAACCTATAGTTCTCTTCAGTTGTATCTAAATATGAACAAAAGCTTTGGTTGAATACGTCTTCCATATAGCACATAATTATGGCTGTGGAATTAGAATTATTACAAGAGTATAATATCATTTATTATAAATGATATTATCAAGACATTTCTAAAATCTGTTTATCTACCTCACATCAGAAACCTAACTGTGTTGGCTCATGAACCACAATACTAGACTTTCCATTTATATGATGCCATTTCATGCCTTTAACTCTTGATTCTCTTCCATAAAATGAGAATTATTATTCTTTGTATTGCCTTCCCGGTTGTAAAGATTCAAATGAGCTATGCTTTTTAAAGTACTTTGCAAATCTGTAAAAAGTATGACTTCTTGCTATATTGTTTTCTTCTAAAAGGGGTGAGACCTGAGATGTGTCTATAATTTAGTCATATTTTATATATCCAGGCCCTTTTTGGTCTTAAAACAATCCTATTAAAAAAAGTTATATTGTATTTCTTAGATGCAGCAGATGTATTATTGCACAGATAATGGTCATCGTAATAATAATCCATAACCTTCATACTTATATCTCGCCACCTATCTGAGCCTCAAAACAGTCTTGTGAGGTAGTCAGGGTAAGCATTATTACAATCTCCCCCTATTTAACAGTTAAGAAAACAGGCTTGGAGGTGAATTTAGACTTGCTCAAGATCTCTTGGCAAACAACCTGTTTAGGCTAAAATTTGGATTCAGATCTTGTGACTCCAGGTGCAGTGTGCTTTTCATTTTTCCAGAATCCAGAGCGCTAGAACTTGGAGAAATTTTAGAATCTATTTGATCCCACCCCACAGTTTTACAGAAGTGGAAACTGAAGCTCTTCATGTAAAAATGACTTGTAATTAATTTATAGTCAGTTATTGATCCAGCTAAGATTTGACATCAGATCTTAAAATTTCAAGTCCATTTTTTCCCTTTATTCCATTTTGTCTATTGATGTCCTAGAATGAATATGTTTATTATGCAATAAGTGCTTTATCTTTGTTTTTAGATCTTAGACCAATATTATATTAAAAAGAGTTTAATTAGTCAGATGAAATAAGCACATTATCTTTTAGGCAGACAATACAATGTTGCTTATATGAATGATAAGTGAAAATTTGAGGTTTCTAGGTGGTTTAGTGAAAAAGAATTATGGTCCTGGATTCAGAACAAAAAAGAACTGCTGTAAATATTTTTGCATATATAGGTCCTTTTCCTTTTTCTCTGATCTCTTTGATATTGCTGAATCAAAAAGTATACATTGTTTAATACCCATTTCGGTATAGTTCAAATTTGTTCTCCAGAATGATTAGACTAATTCACAACTCTACCAGGAGTGAATTAGCATCCCAAATTTTCTACATCCCCTCCAGCATTTATCATTTTCCTTTTCTTTCATGTTGGGCACTGTGATAGGTGTGAGGTAGTATTTCAGAGTTGTTTAAATTTACATTTCTCTAATCAGTTGTGATTTTTATTTGAAGTGCTTAGTATGAGGCAGTCAAGGAGAAATCTAAACAACAGTTAAGATAGGAATTTAGATTAAGAATTTTGTGTGTGTCATAGATTCCTTTGGCAGTCTAGTGAAGCCTATGGATCCCCTACTTTGAATAATATATTTAAGCATAAAACACAATGCATACTGTAACAAAGGAAATCAGTTATATTTAAATATTTATCGAAATATTTTAAAAGGTTCTCAGATTGCAGATTAAGGAACACCCCTCCCACCGCTTTATTGATGCTTTTTCTTTGTGTTTACAAGTAACATCATGTAACATGGACTATAGAATTTCATAAAGTAATATTCCCTTTGAAAACATACCAAATACAAAGTACATTAAATATTTGTTTTGCTTATGATATATGACCTCATTTCTATTCATGGTATCCTGTTTTATCAGTACTGCCATGATATTGCAAGATTGATTTGCTGTGTTATTTGAAGGATAGAAGGGTCTGCCCCTCCCCAGCCAATGCTTTGCTTTTTTGGGCATAGTATGTCTTTATGTTTCTTGTTGAGAACTGAAATTCCAAAATATCATGGAAGCAGTCTTAAGTTAGAGATCATGAAAACTTACAGAGCTAACAAATGACATTTCTTATGTTGACAGGGCAACAGTCTCCTGAGAATGATAACACGATAAAGGACCTGCTTCCTGAGGATGCTGGGATTGACCATCAGACAGTCCATCAGCTGATTACCGTTTTAATGAAGTTTATGGCTAAAGATGAGAGCAGTGCAGAGTCAGATATCAGTAGTGCTAAGGCCTTTAACACTGTCAAACGGCACCTTTATGTTTTACTTGGTTATGACCAGCAAGAAGGATGCTTTATGATTGCCCCTCAAAAAATGCGCCTCTCGACTTGTTTCAATGCATTTATTGCTGGAATTGCACAAGTAAGTGTAGTTTTCATTCTCAATAGAATATTTCAGTTAGGTAAGCCATGGATTAGAATTAGTCATCTTCCTGACTCTATAGCAGAAGCAATTTCTAAAATGTGCAGTCACTGATTAATAACATTCATTCAACAAACATTTTTAAGCACTTACTGGTTATACAACATCGTGTGGGTGTCAGGATAGGTAGAAGTTAAGATAATACTCATCGCCCTGATGTGAAATAAGACAAACATAGAGTTGCAAAACAATGTGTTATTTACTGTCTGAAGGGGAAGGTTGTTAATGACCAGGAAGAATAGGACTGATTTCATGAAGGAGATCATTCATTCCAGGCTTTAAATTTTACAGGAAATAAAGGGAAGGAAAGAAATGCCAAATATAGATAAATAACATTCCGGGAAAAAAGCATAGAGGTAGGAATTAGGCTACCCTTAAGAGATAAAGAAGTTCACATTTATATATCATTTCATAGTTTTTAAAAAAAACATTTCTCTTAAAACAAGCCTGTGAAATAGGTGGTGTAAAAAATATAATTGACTCACTCCATTTTCCAGAGGAGATTTTGGGATTGGATAAGTCCCAGAAGAAGGGCTAGCTTTCAGTTAATACATGGCTAACCTTAACACATCAAGATTCTAACTGAGAACTGTGGGTACAGCTTCTTCAAGCCCATAAATATTTGGTTATATTAGGCAGGAGTTGTGCAAGGTTGGAAAAAATTAGGTAGAAGGAAATTTAATAATCCTTGCCTTCTTTCTATAATTGTCTTGTAAGTTTTCCTGTGGAATTTAATTTGTGGTGTCATAAAATACTTATATTCTCTTACCTTATGAACCCCTGAAGTTTTTTACAGCATTGTAAAAAGACTTTAATGTATGGTCATATAAATTCCTCAGCACTAAAAGTGATGCATACATACACACACATATATAAATGATAAGCATATATTTTAATCTTTATTTACATATATATAATTCCTTAGTTATATATACATATTAATAATTTTTCAACTGCATTTCTATTGTAAGACCTTAAAACTGGTCAGAGAACTCAAAAATTCTAGAATCACAGAATCTCAGAAATGGAAGTAACTTTTTAGATCAGTGTGTTAGGTTATTCCAGCATTAGAACAGAAATTTCCTCTACAATATTCTGGTCAGTATAATTCTCCTTATATAGCATCAATATAGTTTTCTATTACATTTTGTACTATAGTTTATACAATTAAGTGTTTTCTAAAATTACTTCTGATAATGCTGATAGATCAATATATGTTATTCATTCATATGTGGCGATAGAGGGTATGCAGTATTATATGCCAAAGCAAGGGAAGACTTGAACTCAGACCTCTAATAGTATCATATAAATGACAGCCTTGTGGACAATTCATTCATTTTTTCATTCATCCATTTATCTCTCCTTCCATTAATTATTTGTTGAGTGCGTACTATGTATAATACAAAAATGATTAAGGTGAATAGCCCCTGACCTCATATATCAAATATATGTATATTTAGATTTATAGACATATAAATGTATTTGTAACTTACAGATATTAGTTCATTACATATATTTATATATGTGTATGTCTTTTTATATATATGTATATAAGTATGTGTATATATATGTATATAAGTATCACTGTAAGGATTTCTTACTTATGTAGATTAAAATTATTTCTACTACCTATCATATTAGATAGACTTGCCTGGAACACTGAAATGTTAAATGATGCTCCAGGTCACATGACCAGTTTATGTCAGGTGCAGGACTCCAAGGTCAACTCTCCATCCACTACATGCTGCCTTTCATTCAGAGCTAGATCCAATCCAGAATGCCTAATTCCATATCTAGAACACTTTCCCCTATAACAATGGCTCTAGCTATTGACTCAGGAAAGTATAGAAGTCAGAAAACTAGATAAGTAATTAGATAGCTCACTCTATTCTCAGTGATGACTAGTTCTGACATGCCATAACTTTATGATGCTGTGAGGAATATATAAGTAGTGTAGGTAATTCATGAGTAGAAAACAACTGTGGGAGGATTGGTCAGGGAATACTTCATGAAAAGAGTGAGAATTGCATCTTCCTTGGGGAACTGGCACATTTAGCCTTGTATTCCAGCTGCTTATGTTCATGTCTTATTAGAGTGTCAATTACAACAGGGACATTGTGATTTTTGTTTTAAACATCTTTTTACATCTTTATCTTCTGACAATGCTTTAGGACTTTGCTAGATGTTTAATATCTACTTAGTGAAGGAATTGTGGGAGTGAGAGCACCATTAAGGCAAAGAGAAGAGGGAGGGTAAGCTCGAATACTTCTATTTGCTTTCATTGTTCAATTTATGTCTATTTTAGGTGATGGATTATAACATCAATTTGGGAAAACATCTTCTTCCTTTAGTGGTTCAAGTGCTTAAGTATTGCTCTTGTCCTCAGCTGCGACATTACTTTCAACAGCCGCCTCGTTGCTCCCTCTGGTCCTTGAAGCCTCATATTCGGCAGATGTGGTTGAAGGCCTTACTTGTTATTCTTTATAAGGTGAGCCACCTTTGTAACTTTTCCACTCTGAGCACAATGATCCTTTTAGGGAATCTGGCATTAAACAGTACTTGGGCAGCTATTCTGCAACTTCAGGTGTGGTGTTAATGACCCTCCAAAGAAAATTAGCCTTATGTAATTTGGAATTGAGTTTTATGCAGATAATTTGGAGAGAGTTAAAATGGAGTGGCTAAAATATTTCAATATCCCAATAAATATTTATTTATTAAGTACTCAATGCAGAACACCATGCTAGATATTTTGAGGGATAGACACATTTTAGATGAGACATAATCTTTTTTCTTAAGGTTCTTACAATCCAGTAATTTTTGTGAACTCCTAGAGTTTATAATGATTACTGACATTTATTAAGACTTCAGAGTTGTATTATCTCATTTTATCTCTCACAGCAATCTCGAGGGTGAGGTTATAGAGGCATTATTATCACATATATTTTACAGTTAGGAGAACTTTGACCTAGAGGTCAAAGTAAAGTGAATAGTTCAAGTTCATACAGATAATGAGTGTGAGAACCGTTTTGAACCCCAATCTGATATGAAATACAAAGTTCTTTGTATCAAACTGACATCTGATATTAATTGGTTGTCTAAAAATTTAATAAAAGAAAAGTAATATTACAACTAAAAGTTGCCTTTATAGGAGCTATGTTATAAGTCAAGATTCATTTTTAGGTAGCCATAATTAAGACCACAACATTTTAAAAGAGATTTTAAAATAAACCTTAGACTATAATATAGAATATTCCTAGGCTGAACTAGGCTAGTCTGTCCTGTGGTCAAATGATATTACAGTGGGATTTTGTTATGCAAATTTAGGCAATGTCCTATGTTTGAAACCTTTGACTCTTCTTTTCCCTTTTTTCTCTTATCCAGTCAATTACTTTGTCCAATGATTTTCTCTTTTTAAACCTATTTTGAATCCATTTTTCCCTCTCTGTTTCCACTGTTACCACACTAGTAAAGACCTTCATTTGACTAAATTATTGTATTAGACTCCCAGAAGAGCTTTCTGCCTCAGATTTATTTTCCCTTTAGTCTTGTCTTTATCTTAGAATGTTCTTTAGTATATCTAGATTTGGATATTACATTCTTTTTGCTCAAAAAACTTCACTGGCTCCCTATTTTTTCTAGCATAATTCAAACTCCTTTGTCTGTAATTTAAGGTTCTCTACATTTGGGCATTATTTTACATTTCCAACTTTGACTCATATCATTACTTTCCATATACTCTTTTTTCTAGGTAATTAATAATTTTTATTAATTATGACTAGCAGATAATTACTAAAATGGTCATTTGACTTTATCTTGTATATCAAAGATAATTGGGGAAGCTCTCCTTAGGCATATATATATTTATCCTTGGAAGAGTGGGTGCTTCCTGACAGGTAGAAACTAACTCTGATTGGTTAACAATTAATCAGAGAATAAATATAACAGGTAGACCTATTCTAATGAGGGACTGAGGGGCTTTAATCACTTTTATTCCTCACTACCCAGATCCATCCCCAGCCTTCTACAATCTAGATAAAGAGATTTTTATACCCCATCCCCATGTACTCTTTAGCAAAATTGTTTTTTTTTTTCCTACTGAGTGAAATGAGCAGAACCAGGAGATCACTATACACTTCAACAATGATACTTTGTGAAGATGTATTCTGATTAAAGTAGATATCTTCAACATAGAGAAGATCTAATTCAGTTCCAGTTGATTAATGATGGACAGAAACAGCTACACCCAGAGAAGGAACACTGAGAAAGGAGTGTAAAATGTTTGCACTACTGTCTTTCTACCCAAGTTACTTATACCTTCAGAATCCAATTCTTACTGTGCAACAAGAAATTTGGTTTTACACACATATATTGTATCTAGGTTATACTGTAACACATGCAAAATGTATGGGATTGCCTGTCATCTAGGGGAGGGAGTAGAGGGAGGGAGAGGAAAATTTGGAAAAGTGAATACAAGGGATAATGTTGTAAAAAAATTACCCATGCATATGTACTGTCAAAAAAATTATAATTATAAAATTAATAAATTATAAAAAATTGTTTTTTTCTCCTGCTTCCAGAATGTAATGTATATGTTCCAGCTTTATTGGGCTGTTGCTTATGCCTTCTTCTTTAAATACTATATTTTTACTCATCTTTCAAAGCCTAAATCATCTTGATTGTAAAACTCCCTTATCAATTATGAACTTCATGCCTTGAACCTGATGCAAGTTAACATGAAATATTGTTTATTTATTTATGATTTTATTTAATATCTCTATACTAGACTGTGAACTTTGCTCTCTATAGTTTTTACCTTCTTTTACAATTTTATTTCCTGTTAATCCCTTTCATACATAATCTGCTCTCATTAAGCTAAATGGCTAGCTTTTTTCCACGTGTAATGTTTCATGCCCTACTTCTTTGATTTGTATTAGTGTTCTTGAATTTATCTATTGTATGCCCTCCTCATTTCTGCTTCTCCATAAAACCTTGCCTGATTTCTCCCTCTCCGTCTCTCCCTCTCCCTCTCTCCCTTTCCCTCTCTCCCTCTCCCTCTCTCCCTCTCCCTCTCTCCCTCTCCCTCTCTCCCTCTCCCTCTCTCCCTCTCCCTCTCTCCCTCTTCCTCTCCCTCTCTCCCTCTCTCCCTCTCCCTCTCTCCCTCTCCCTCTCTCCCTCTCCCTCTCTCCCTCTCCCTCTCTCCCTCTCCCTCTCTCCCTCTTCCTCTCCCTCTCTCCCTCTCCCTCTCTCTGTCTCCCTCTCTCTCTCCCTCTCCCTCTCTCCCTCTCCCTCTCTTCTTCTCCCTCTCCCTCTCTCTCTTTCCCTTTCCCCCTCTCTCTCTCCCTCTCCCTCTCTCCCTCTCCCTCTCCCTCTCTTCTTCTCCCTCTCCCTCTCTCTCTTTCCCTTTCCCCCTCTCCCTCTTCCCCCCCTCTCTCCCTCCCCCTCTCCCTCTCTCTTTCCCTTTCTCTTTCCCTCTCTCCCTCCCTCCCTCCCTCTTGAAATTACTTTATATTACTTTGTATTTATATGATTAGTTATTGTATCCTCTCAGGAAATAGTAAGTTCCAGAAGGAAAGGGGACTTGATTTTGGCATTGCATACCTAGCTTCTAGGAGAAAACCTTGGATATAGTAAATAATCAATAAATATTTTCAGAATAAATTAATTCACAATATTATTGTGAAATATTTCACATATTTGCCTATAACATATTTCATTTTATTATACAGTATCCATACCGAGATTGTGATATCAGCAAAGTTATGTTACATCTGATCCACATAACAGTCAATACGCTCAACGCACAGTATCACAGCTGTAGACCTCATGCTACTGCAGGACCTTTGTACAGTGACAACAGTAACATCAGCAGATACAGTGAAAAAGAAAAAGGTACTTTCAGAACCTGAATTTTATTCCCTTTTCTGCTTAATACACTTTGCATGATATGTTTGAGAGAAGGGACCTTTAAGAGTTAAGCTACATATTGATCCTACATTTCTTTTTAAAACTTTCCTTCCTAACACTGCTTTTTGCATTTTCAAATGCTCCTTGAGGAGAAATTACCAGTCTCTTTTGACATGAATTGTATTGTTCTCTATGATTCATTTGATATTTAAATTTTGTATTTAATATTGAAGAAACCTTTGTGAATCTTTTCAAAACTGTTAGGAAATTTCTTTCTTTGACATACCATGAAAAAGATGTTTTGTTTTTCCAGCACTTTAAGGAGTCATCATTTTGAAATTCTCAAGTTTGTCTCTGAAATCATAATCAAAAATTTAATGGATTTTAGGCTTGAAAATATCTCCTGTTTTCATCTATCATAATAAATGGTCTGTATTGGTAATTCAAGGTTCTGTTCATAGTAATAGCTAATGTTTTAAAATTTGCAAAACACTTTATTTTTTTTATTTCATTTGCTCTTTCGTGAGGAAGTAAATCATAAATATCTTAAGCATACAGATTATAATAACCTTGTTTTACTAAGCATTTTGCAAGGTAATTATTTTTCTTGAAATTAAACAATAAATCTTAAAAAAGAATGAAATTAATATCAGAAATTCTGATTTGAAGCAGCAGATTTGAAGAACAGAGACTTTTTCCACAATTAATGCTAAATTGACTTCATCTGAACTATTGGGGGCTAATTGATGTTTTAATGAATTTTGGGGCTACAGATAACAATTTTGAAAGAACCAAACACTATTAGTTCACCTTGGTGGTAATAGTTCACTATATACTGAAGTTAGAGTATTTTTATATGATTCAGTTCAAAGTTCTGGGGCAACACTAGAGTGGGGTGCATGGGTCAAGTGGATTACTAAGGTTACCAAAAATCTTCTCTGGTTTGGCCCCTGATTTTACCTAACCTCTTAGATGTTCTATAGATTAGCTTGATCTGGATACTGATTTTTACCTCCTGTTTTGGGACAAGGGTTGGACATATTTTTATGTTCATTTACCACCTTAAAAAACAATATTTTCAAACTCTGGGAATGGAATTAAAAGGAAATCATATATTCCTTGAATTTTACTTTGCCAAATGGAGAGCTAAGATGTGGAACCAACATATCTGGTATTGTCATATAAAAGTAGATTTGGACATAATTTTTTTCGAGTAATGACAATAGCAATTCTATATCTATATATAGCTCAGCAGTTGGGCCTTAAAGGCAAATTGATCGTAAGCATTTATTTTTCATTTCATTAAAAAGTTCAACATATGTAGTTTTGTCAGTGGATTTTGTTTGATGTCAAATTAATTTGCAGAATTTAAGTAAGGTAAAAATGATACCTTGAAGTGAGATTATTTTCCCCTTACTTTGGTTACCCTGTGGTTATTATTAAAAAAAATGGTTCCAGAAACCAGGTTATACTAAATTCAGGCCGAAGGTTATTATTTAATTGTGAATAAACCTACAAAATTGCCTTTGAGATATATAAGACCTGATGAGTAAGAATAGAATGCCATTTTTGTTAATCATGGTGTTTGATGCATGTCAGTACTTTTTTTTCTTGCTAATTTGTTGCCTTTTGGGCACAATAAAAATATGAAAGAAAGTGGACTTTCTGAAAGAATTCTCTGGATCTTTGCTGTTTTCACCATTAAATTGCCTATGGTCCTATATGTGATTTAAAAGTGGCCTATGGGAGATATAGAGGATTTGGCATTCAGACAAGGACACTAAACAAATGAATGTGTGTGTGTGTATGTGTGTGTGTGTGTGTGTGTGTGAGAGAGAATATATGTGAGAATAAGTCTGATGCTTAGGACTATTAAAAAACCAAGATGCTTTGGGAATCTCATGACGAATATTACAGTAATGTGATAAATACCACAGAGAAAGAATCTTACTTGTATTAGGAGATTTTTTTTTGTTTTTTTGTTTTTGTTTATTTTCTCTTCAGTCCATAATCATTTGTGGAGCTTTTGAGATAACAAATGGCTTTTATAAGCTTTTTATGTGTTGTGTGTTTCATTATCAAATGTAGAGTACAGTATTTTGCATTTACAAAGTTAAAGGTGCATGTAGTGCTAGGCTGTGTCTATACTAGTCTTAAGAACCCTGAAATAAAAAAAAAATCACACATTCTAACGTGATCTTATTTAGTTTAATTTTCTTTTGTCAAAATAGACTCAAAAACTTAGAAAAAACAAAAAAAGAAAATAAGTTGGTTTAGCCAGTTTCCCAAGCATAAAGAAAAAGTATCATGCAGTTTTAAGAGCATTTAACAACTCTCTTCTCCCATTTGACCATATTGGGGTATTGAGAAATGATGCAATAGCATGAAGTATGATGGGCAACCTCTTGGTAGGTTGCTGCATTTTTTGAAATCTGGAAATAGTACTAAACCATGACTTAAATTACACTGATATAGATGCTTTCCTCAAAACTTAATTTCATAAATGATTTCATGGAAACACTAGTGTAGACACAGCCTAAGAGATGGTGGAGTCTCTTAAGTGTAATTATGACTTTCTCTCCCCAATTAGAGGAAGATAGTGTTTTTGATGAATCTGATATTCATGATACACCTACTGGACCCTGCAATAAGGAGTCTCAAACTTTTTTTGCAAGATTGAAAAGGATAGGCGGCAGCAAAATGGTGAAATATCAACCGGTTGAGATGAATGTGCAGAGAAGTATGAAATTTTTTATATTAGTAATTTTATGCAGAAATGTTGTACTCTACTGTTTGTTTTAGGCTATAACTTACTTTGATTATGTTATTACACCTTTTTTAATACTATTGATTTTGATATATATGTATGCACAAACAGTATATATATAGATATATTTATATATATACGAGAATTGACAGATACATCATTAATTGTCATGATTGTCTCAGAGGGCCATTGCTTAATTTGATTTGTTGCAAAATGTTTGCTTCTCTTCCACACAACCTGAATACAGTTCCTTAGATCTGATTCAGCCAAACAAACCCCATCTAGGGCCCAACTGAACAGAGCTGAGGAATTATTTGGAAACTTAATTGTCTGCAAAAACAAACTATAGAGGGTCACTTTGGCTCTGCCATGGCGCAGTTCTAATCTTGTTCTTGCAATTAGAAAGCCTTGTTAAGAACTTGCCCAAAAAGTCAGATTTCCCCACTGGTAGTGCTGGGATTGTGGATTATGATTTATGCCAATTATGTGCTGGAGCATGAGGGGAAAAAAGTGAAATCGTCAAGTAAAATAGTACTAGCTTTTTCTGTTTTAATCAGGTGAAATAGAACTGGCTGAATATAGAGAAACTGGTGCATTTCAAGACAGCATTCTACGCTGTGTGAGAGAAGAAAGCATTCAGAAAAAAAAGCTGCGCTCTTTAAAACAAAAATCTCTTGATATAGGGAATGCAGACTCCCTGTTGTTTACATTAGATGAGCATCGTAGGAAGTCCTGCATAGACCGGTGCGATATAGATAAGCCATCTACCCATGCTGCTTACATCACACACAGACATAATGATTATGGAAGACCCAGACAGAATTCTTCTACCAGGCTGGACAATGCAGAAATCCCTGAGAACCCTACTGTAGAGGGTTTTCAGGAAACCAGAAGACCAGTAATACCAGAAGTCAGATTAAATTGCATGGAGACATTTGAGGTAAAAGTTGATTCTCCAGAAAAACCTTCTACTCCTAAAGAGGATTTAGATCTTATTGATTTGTCATCAGATTCCACATCAGGGCATGAAAAGTGCTCTATCCTCTCCACATCAGACAGTGACTCTCTTGTCTTTGAGCCTCTTCCTCCTCTCCGAATAGTGGAAAGTGATGAAGAGGAGGAAACGATGGAACAAAGTACTGAGGGTGTCTCTACTAAAAACATTTTGTCTTTTCCTTCAACTCCCACTGGACCATCTGTGCTCAGTTTAAGTACAACTCCTCTTGTGCAAGTTAGTATAGAAGATTGCTCTAAAGATTTTACTTCTAAAGACAGGAGAAATAGTCAGTCATCAGGGAAAAAGGAACCCCCTCCCCTGCTTTCTGAAGAGCCAAAAGATGGTGAAGAGTTGTCAAAGATGGAGGCACTTCAAGAATTTTCCTGTGGTAGCCCTCTCACTCTGAAGCAGAAGCGAGACCTTCTGCAGAAATCTTTTGCCCTTCCTGAGATGTCAATTGATGATAGTACTGAGATTAGCATGGAGGAAGAAAAGGAAGGTGAACAAAGCTCAAGTTCATGTGCCAAAACAGTCCTCCTTAAAGTTCCTGAAGATGCTGAGAGTCAGTCTGAAAGTGAAAAGCCTGATGCTGGTGCTGAATCTGACACAGAGCAGAATGCTGAGCATAAGACAGGAGAGGATGGAACTGAGGAGTCTGAATTTAAGATCCAGATCATACCTAGGCAAAGGAAGCAGAGGAAGATTGCAGTCAGTGCTATCCAGAGAGAGTACCTGGACATTTCCTTCAACATTCTAGACAAACTGGGAGAGCAGAAGGAGTCAGGTAAGCACATTTCTCTTCCTTCTGCATAACTACACACATGCCCACCCTCTGAGTCTTTCCTTAAGTTTGTGCACATGTGATAGAATTCCAGCCCTGAATATGCATCAAACTCTTTATTCTTATAATGTCAGTAAGCTGACATTATAATTGCTTCAGAAACCACCCTGACTCCCTCCTGCTCCAAATAGCATGCTGGATTCAGATGTGGTTTTACTGGCTGCCTACATGTCATACAGTCTTTGTTGTCTTCTAAGCACTACAGTCAACTCTTAATTATCCATGTTTATAAGAGAGAATTAATATTCCTAAAGCTTTGAGCCACTTATTTTGCTTCTTTTCTTCACAAAAGCTGCTCCAAGAAGCAAAATAGATCTCCATTTTTTCCTGTACACCCATTAATGAACAGTAAGAGACCTCAAAGAAGGAGCAGAAATGAAGGTCTTCAGATAAGTTATGGGACAGATGAAAAGGCCCTGAATTATTGAGAGTTGACTGTATACTCATTTGAAATTCATAGCTGATTATATATTTAGCTAAATGTGCAAGGATTTTTAGAAATTCTTAGCTATCAGGAATCAAAACACTTTTAGTTACAACTAATGTAATCCACAGGGATCAAGATTCTTATATTTAGATCCAGGGGCATGTATATGCTTAATAAATACCATTTGATGATGACAGTATGGTCATGACACTACAGTTCTTTGCTTGAATGGCATTTTTAATGTTCTCCAGGAAACACAGTTTCTAAGTACATCAAAGTGAGCAGTTCAGGTACCAGTAGACCTATATTATCTTAAAATATTTCAAGTTTCCTGAAATACTAACATACTGCTGCTTGCGTATCTCTCTCTCTCTCTCTTTCTCTGTCTCTATCTGTCTGTCTCTCTTTCTTCTCTCGCTGTCTGTTTCTCTTTGTCTGTCTCCCTGTCATTCTAATTTGTTACCAGAAGAAATAGAACTTATTAGAAATGATCATTTCCAAAAAACAGTAGCTATAGAGTTTAGAGCTGGAAAGGATTTTAGCAATATTATCTATTTTATACCTCCTCCCAAATCCTGTTTTATAAAAAGGCCTATGAAGGTCCAGGGAAGTTAAATCACTTACTTGGACAGACCCACAGCTAGAAACCCAGGTGTTTTAGGTTCAAATCCAATGCTCTTGCTATTATCTTATGAAAATAAATGACATGTAGGCACTCGTCTCCTTTGGCAACAATCTCTGTTTTTAACTACTTATTTCTTGCTCTGTAGGGTGCTAGATACTATTCTTGAGTTCCTACTAGTGTCATGGAGAGTCATAGAAATTACAGCTGTCAGAGATCTTGGATATCACCTATTCCAACTACCTCATGCTAAAGATGGGAAAACAGGCCCAGAGACGCCAAGTGATTAGCTCAAGCAGGGTCTCTTTGCTATTTAGTAGCAGGGCTAGGACTAGAATCTTCAAGTCTTCTGACTCTTTTTCCACTATAGATGGTACATAATAAGCAATTGCTAACTAAATGAATTTACAGAAGATAGAAAACTATATCTGGCATTATTAAACAAAGGCTATGATGACTTTTAAATAAGAGTACCTTTGGGCAACTTAGAGCTAGACTTATTATTGCAGCCAGAGAATTACTGTCTTATCTTAATGATAGTTTGTCACTTCCTCTTTCTTAGTTGCACGCGTATAGAGTACAGAAATGTAGTAGCTACATAATCTAGGCATTATATGCGAGGTGTCTTTCTTATTCATCCTTATTCATATCTATCTTAATAATTTCATTCATTCAACAAGGAAATCTGCTGATATTGAAAATAGAAGGCATAGTTCCTCTAATAGAGTAATAAGAGAGATTAATGGAATATTAGAGCTAAAAGGCACCTGAATATACATCTGCTGAATGTTAGGATATAATATATAAAAATGCTAATTTGGGAAAAGGGCATTTGAGTATGTGATCATAAAATATTAGAGCTAGATGAGAACGTTTGAGCTACAATGAATTGTTTCCTTTTACAGATAAGGAAAATGAGACTGAGGTTATTGATATGCTCAAGCCATGCAGAATTCATTTTTGATAACGTTTTATTCTCTGCAAAAGAGGAAGTCAGCAATAAACAAAGAGAAGGCAGAGTAAAAACTTGCCTAAAATAACTCAGTAACCTAATGGGTAGATTTTGTTTTGCTTTGTTTTTCAAGTCAAAATAATTTTATAAGAATGGGGAATTCCCAGTAAAGAAGTAGCCTTTCTTATTCTGAGGTCAGTTCTTTATCCATTACATTTCACTTTCTCTCAGTGACATACTTAAGATTACTGTTAGACAATAAGGATTGTATTTCAAGAGGAGAGTACAGCTAGAATTTCTTTTAAAACCATTTAATTGAGGAATTGATAGAATGTGACTTTTAAACCTTCTTATCATGTTATTTTTATTGATAGTCTTGTACTTTACTGAAAGAGAAGGAATGAATGCAAGAGGAATATTTATCCTAAAGAGAAAGCCTGGGGGAAAAGCTGGTTCAGAAAATCACTTTTGGGAACAATCAAAAAAAAATCTGTTCTTTGGGGATGAATGAGGATAAAAAATAAGTATGAAGGCAAAGCTGGAACTTCAATACAAATCTTCTGACTCTAGTCCTAGTTGTGCTTGCCATTATCCTCCTATTCTTTTAATGAACATAGTCATTTTAGTTGTTGTTATACTATAGTTTCTATGAATGACCACTAATTCTTAGGAAACTTTGTAGGTGGAGGCCAACTACCAAGTGTCTGCTTACTATCTGAGGCATTGTGGAAAACCACTTTAAAAATGGAAGAATTCTTGAAGCAGTCTATGTAGATAGCACTTTATATCTGGAATTCATGGTAGTATCCTAATCTAAAGCTAATTAAAAATGTTTGAGGAAAGGCAAAAGTGCGGGGATATATCTCTTAGAGTAAAGCAAATTGACAATCTCAGCTAGGATTTAGAAGGAAATATTTAAACTTGAAAAAAAGTAATAAAATTATCTAGAAATCTCTTGATGTTTGGGATTTAATCAAGAACTACCAAGGTTGCAACATTTCCAGATAAAAAAGTAGTTTTTTTTTTTCCTATAAGAATTTTAAAAAGTACTACACTCTGGGGCTGTTTAGTATAGGAGAAAACTATTCTGCCCATCTTAGCTGAATCTGTGAACATCACAATATTATACTGTATTGTATTGGTGAATATAATAAATAAGGATGATTCCTACTTAATAAAAGTTTAAATGCTTTTATATTTTCAAAATTTAAGAAATTTGGGAAGTATATGATATATTTTTTAGAAAATTTCAATCCAAATAATTAAAATAAAAACAAAATTTTTAGGTGCTTAAATAACAATTTATTAGCAGAATAAACTGAATTCATTTCCCATTGATTCTGGGCAAATGAGAAGAAAATGAGAAAACCCTTTTCACCTTGGAACAATTGGCATATTGTTGTTAAATAGTAGAGGAAATAAGAATATCTTGCCACTTGCTTATGAAGTTTGTGCTTATGAAATAACAAATACAAGCCATGAATTTATTTAACAACTTTGGGAAAAATCCCTTCATCCTTCTGGGTATCAGTTTCCTGCTCCATACCATGAAGAAGTTAGATTAGATGAGATTATCTAAGATCCCTTTCAGCTCTGACATTTTAAAGTATTGTTAGATGAACAAGGTCATAAAATTTGTTGATTTGTCCAGGATTTCAGATCAAATCACCACTCACACAGCACTGAGCAGAATCTGCCTTTTAAATGCTTTGGGTGGTTTTCTCAAAGAACAGGTTCACAAATAGCAAAAGTGACTTGAATACAAATCTTTATGGGTTCTCTAGTCCTACCACTAGAAGATATGTGAAGAGTTGAGACTCTCCTGAAAATATAAGGGACAGAAGAGAGTGAAAACTATTCTTGGATTATTTTCTTCAGTCCATTTTTGAGGTTTTAAGTAGTATTTCTTTTCATAGATCCTTCTGCTAAAGGACTTTCAACTTTGGAAATGCCCAGGGAATCTTCCTCTGCACCAACTTTAGAAGCAGGCGTTCCAGAAACAAGTAGCCATTCTTCTATATCAAGTAAGATTTTCATTGACTTCAGGATATGAATATAATTATTCCATTCATCACATTGGTTTCATGTTATCACCTGGTACATCACTCAAAATTCAGCCTCTATATGGAAGTATATTTTATTAATACCTTAAGTTTCTTTGCTTTTTACCTGTTAGTTAGAGGTCCTAAAGCTTAACATGATATAGTATTGTTCAACATCTTGAGGGGATCAGTGGGCCATATGGATCCTGGTTTGTTGCCAACCAAGCTAATTAGCCAAGAGAAGAATTATAATTGAGTATGACCTTTTATTTCAAGTGAAATCTACATCCAATCTGCTGTAGAAATAATAGTTATGGCAGATTGTTCTGGAGCTGTCATAGATACTACAATTAAAAAAGTTATAGAAAAAAATCTTACTTAGAATTGTCTCCAAGATTGCTATTCTCTCCTCCTCAACCTTTCCCAGATTTTATATAAGACAAAATGATAACTGTTTCCAGTTAAATTAGGTTTTTGTTTCAACCCACATATTTTGGTCAAAAAAAGAAAAAATATATAATTTAGAGTGGTTCTTAAAAATGTTTCCATACTGCCCTATTTTTTTTGGCCTTAGATTTTTTTGTCCATAAAGACCTTATATCCTGTGAAATAATATTCCAGTCAAGCTGTGATCTCAGTAGTTATAGGGGGGTTCCCTGTAACAATGCAGACAGCCTATCTATGCCTGCCCAATCTATGTGACTTTTGCCTTTGTGTTCCCATAGGTTCACAGATGATAAATTGAAAGTAAAAGATATTGGAAATTTAACTCAAGCAGAACCATAGAATCCAACATTTGAAGGAGCCTCAGAGGTCTGGCCTACCTAATTAGGAATGATATACTTCTATAGGAAGAATCCATGACACTAGGAAGGCTTAATTTTCTGATCACCTCATTTTATTATTGCTACTGTATAAAAGGAAAAGGAAGTAACATTTGTATTTTAAAACATTAAAATCATTTTTGGTTTGAGGATTATACAAAAACCTTTGGAAAGATGAATTTGGCCCACTTGCTATAAATGACTGAAGTTACCTGATGAATATGGAATTTACCATCCAGTGGAGGCAGCCCATTCCATTTTCTACAGCACTAATTATCAGGGAGTCCTTCCTTATTTGAGCCTGAAATCTCACTCTTTAATTTATACTCATTGGCTTTGGTGCTTCTCCTTTCAGAGTCATGTTGACTCATTCTAATTTCTATATTTCATTACCTATTAGGGTGTTTTGGTCCATAATTTGACAATGTCATTTTCTCTGTTTGAATATCTTTTTATTTCCCTGTAGATAAGAACATGTTAATATTAGTTTTCACTGGGTCCACCCTGAAAAATAAGGATGTCCTGAGAAATGAAATCCTTTATTCTAAATGCCCATATTAATCTCTACTATTTTAGTGGAGTTGTTTTACTTAGAGCTATGAAACAAAGTAAGGATAATCTAAGAAATCATTTCTTAGATTTTTAACAGTCACTTATACCCTCAACAATGGATGAACTGTCAGTTCTGTATCTAGTTCTATATCTAATTACTTTTATTTCATCAAGAGAATGGGTTTGATAACTGGATAAATATCCTTTTTAAAATCAAAGCAGTAAAAACTGAAAGGTTTTTGGAGGGCTGTTTTCCTTTCTGTAGTTTTATGAAAGGAGCCTCAAAAACTAGATCTTTCAAATCCTTGGTAGAATTCCAAGCTGGGTATATTTTAAGAAAGCTCTGAAGGAGAAAATATTGAATTAATTTAAAATTATTAATAAAGCTAATTAACTCATGTGCTTACTATAGATTACCAATAAATAAATCTTGACCATCAGAAGCATTTATTTGGCATCTATTTGTACTAATGAAAGTAATTTTACAAACTTATATAGAGATAGGAAAAGTTCCTGATCCCCAGTACTAATCATCTTAACAAAAATGGTAGTAATTAGAGAAAAGAATTTTGAGACCTGAAGCCCTTCTATGATTGAGTAATCTTTAAATTTGTTAAACTTTTAAAATGTATATTGTCTGATTTTGGGTGTTTCTTATGCTTGTATATGTAGGAAAAATTCATATGTAGAACTGATTTATCTGTGACAAAAAATTTTAAGGATAAAGAACATCTAGATGAAATCTTAACAGCTATTTATTGAATTCAGTTTTCTGAGGTAGCAATTCAGATAAATATAACTCCTAATAAGGTACTTTTTTTTCATGAACAGAGTTTGTCTTAAGTTTTCTAGTCAATTTCCCATTTTATTTGTCTGACACAAGAATCCCACTCTTTTGACCTGGGCTCAGTGTCATATAATAGTACTAACCATATCATAAAAGCTAAGCTAACAAACTGTTAATGCCATTCAAAAAGAATCTGGAAAGTGATTTTAAGTTGTCATTGTTGAGAAGAATATCAGTCATACTTTACTTTAAATGATTTATATTTAGTCGTCAATAATTTATGATCATGTTTTATTGCCAGAGGGTACATTTTATGTCTTGAGAAATAGAAAATATGCTAATATGGTGCCAATCAGCTAAACACCTATAGATATTCATATGTTCATTAAACTTGGAGAAAAAATGATGGAATGAGTATTTCAGAATTACAGGATGATAAGTGAAATGTCATGCTGAAACAGAATACAAAATTCAAGAATTCTTAATTCTTTAACTTACTTAATGAAATATTTAACCCATGGATTTCTATATTATTTTCCTAGTTGGAGGAACATGTCACAAACTGCAAAAAATAGTTTACTTCACTGGGGAAATATTTGCTAATGTTTCATTTAAAATTCCTAGGAAGGCAATTTTTTTTATAGTGGCAAATTTCAAATAATAGACCAATATTCAAATATTAATTGTAATATCTCAAAGATTGAGTCAATCTTCCTTAATTTTATACCAGTTCTTGACTTGTGGGATCTGTGAGAAGTCACTTAATTACTCTGTGCCTCAGTTTTTTCATCTCTACAACGGGGATATTCTACTCTCTCCTCTTCTTTCTTCTCTCTGGAATCTCATGGGAATGTTGTGAAGATTGGAGATTGACACACTATCTGGGAAGATTCATGAAACCAAAGAAAAATGAATTATAAAGTATAGGTACAATTTTTTTTGGTTGTTGCTTATATTCCCAGCTGACTAATAAGAAATTGCTAAGAATGCACCATCTCCATAGCTGAAAGGAAGAGAGTATCTAAAATAATATACCACAGTTATTCTTTCATCTGGACAGCAACATATAGTTTTACTGACCATTAATAAACTTCTGCTGAATGTTGAATTAATATTAGATATAAGATTTTCATTCCTATGTGTGATACTGAAGTTTATTTCCCCTCTGTAACCAATTTTTAATTTCCCCCATATAGCTCAGTATAGGCAGATGAAAAGGGGATCATTGGGAGCTCTGACAATGAGCCAATTAATGAAGCGACAGCTGGAACATCAGTCTAGCGCCCCTCACAACATCAGCAACTGGGACACTGGTGGGTTGAGCTTTTTCTTTTCTCTCTTTTCCCCTCACTCAGCTAACATCACTCTTGATATCATCCCCTATCTTTTATAATTAACATAAAGTATCTTTCCTGTCCTTCTGTTCAGGCAGTAGTAAAATAAGGCAATTATGGAATCTTTCTAAACTTTCCTAGAATCCTGGTGCCACACATCTTTTTTCTTTTTTTTGAGGGCCCCAAATTTGTTTTCATAAAGGCCAAGTGGTTTAAATATTCTGTTTTGTGATGTTACAAAAAAAGGAAAAATGTGTCATCCATAGTCCATTTTTCATTTGTCACTGACATTCATCACTGGCCACTAGGTTTATGGTTGATCAACAAGATCACCGGGCTGCCACAATGTGCCCTCATTCTCATATGATTTACTTGTACCTCATCCCAATTTTGTCATATTACATAAATCAGCCTAAATCCTGGAATTTTAGTGATAAATTTTGAATAGGAAATAAGTGCTTAGGTCTGTATTTAAAGCATTAAGTGTCAATATGCCTTTGTTTTGTGCTAGTTTTGGGGGTTCTATGCCTCAATTTCTTCTTTTCTACAATAAGGACAATAATATACCACTGTTCTCTTCACCCCCATATTCTAAAATGTTGCTGTCTTGAGCCAGGATTGCCACAATTTATGCTAGAAAATGTCTTATTTTTCCTATTTATAACATTGAAGATGATAATGATAATTATAAACATTATTATTTACATTTAAATAGTTCTTTAAGGTTTGTAGAATGCTTTACATGCAGGATGTTATCCATGCGATAAATGTTACCAGAATGATTATCCCCCTTTTATAGTTGAGGAAACTGAGGCTCATATAATTAATAAATATCAGAAGTGAGATTTGAACCCCAGTTTCTTCTGAATCCCTGTCTAGCATGTTTACCACAATATCATGTTGCTTAGGCCACGTGTAAATCTGTGAATTATCAATTTGCGATGTGCGGGCCATCATTTACATCATGCTACTTTAAAATAATAGCTAACATGTTTGTAGTACTTAAGATTTATAAGGCACTCTTCTCATAACAAGTTTGTAAGTTAGGTTTTTGCAAGTATTATCATCTCCATTTTACAGATGTGGAAACTGAGGCACAGGGACAATTGGTTTGCTCAGGATCACACAGCTAGTTAAGTGTCAGAGCCAGGATTTGATCCCAGATCTTCTGAGTCTAAGTTGAGCACTCATTCTACTTCTATGTTATACTGCTCAACTGATATTGATCATTACTTTGGGCTTATTGTTTGTTTTATTCTTTCATGATCAGAGATTTTTCATTTTCACAAAAACAAACGCTTGGTCATTGTACCAGTGATGTCCCAAGATCTGAAAGCTGACTTAGATACTTCATCCTATTTCTCCCATAAATTTCCTTCTATTTTGGGGATAGAATGTGCTGAATGCTGATATTTTCAGTGTATATCAGTTCCTAAATAATGTTGAGTTGAGATGATATATATCATTGAATGCACCAGAAAATCCTTCCATGAAGAAAGGGGATTCTTACTTCAGGTAAGGGATTCAATAAGTGATGGTCTCTGAGGACTCATCAAAGTATGACATTCTAGGATTCTTATATTAGGTAGTAGTTTTGCTGTTTGTGTGCCTATTTTCCTCTAAGTCTTCACAAGAACCCACATATCCTAAGTTAATTTTGCTATCCCTTTGGTATGAATTAATTCTAAGCCATATAGAAAAAGAAAGGAGGAAAAAACAAGCAACATGAATAATCTAAAAGTTATTAGCTCCTGAAGAATTAAAGAGATGACTGTCTCAAGGTATTTTTTCCCTTATAGATTGCAGAAAATCGAATAGAAAATATGATCAGAATGGTAGTTCATACATGGTCCATTGTATTAATGATAATTAAACTTCTGGCCCGAATAAGTAGATACTTTGGCTATGAGGATTCTGATTTTTCAAGACAGAGCAGTTCCTCAATTATCTTTATACATTTCTATAATCTTTAGTAAATGTTTTAGCTTGGATCACCTCTCCTGGGCAGTGTTAACATGTATGGTTCATTTGCCTGATTTTTTTTAATGATGGAAATTTGAATATAAACAAACTTTGAATCTACATGATACCAAATGATTTATTTGACAGATTTTTTTTTTCATTTCTCAATATAAGCTTTGGTGTAATATTTCATTCACACTCCCTGTTCAGAGACTATTTGAATTTTCTTCACTTCAGTTCTGTAGGCTATTTTTCCATCTTCTAAGTTCTCAAATTATCTTGGTGTAAGAATTCTATTTCTTCATTCTTGTTGTAAGCGGCCCTTTATAAAAGAGTCAGAGCAGTAGAGAAGAAAGAGCATTGGACTTGGATTCAGAACACCTATGCTCAAGTCCTAGCTCTATCACATATTAGCTTTAGATGCTTACTTTCCTTATTATGTAAGAATGGTTTTTTTCCTAATAAATAGGTTACTGGCTCATTCATAGATGCAAAACATCAGGTTAATATGATTTTCTTTTTTTTTCTCTTTTAATTCAATTAATTAAATACCTACTATTCACAGAGTATACTGTGTTGGGCATCAGATAGCAAATAAGATGGAAATTTTAGATAAAATATGGAACTAACTTGTCTACTTATTGCCTATGTGAATTTTGATAATAATAGCTACACATTTATATAAATGCCCACTATGTCCCATGCACTGTGCTAAGAACTTTACAATTACTTCATTTTTCCAATATAATAAATCTTGTGCCATTTTACAGATGAGGGAATGAAGTGAACAGAAGTTTAAGTGAGTTTTCTAATGTTACTCAGCTAGTAATGCCTAAGACTAGATTTGAATTTAGGTCTTCCTAATTATAGGTCTGGTGCATTGTCTACTGTGCCATCTAGCTACCTATGTGTAAGGAAGGTGTCCTATTCTAGGCACTGGGGGGAGGGATTGCAGTGGGGAGGGCACAGTTGGCAGGGTGGAGCAGGGGCATTTAGAGTTTAGTTGTTAAAAATACTACTATGTCACATTCATGGAACAGATTTCTATTCAAAGTCTTACTTATTTCTAAAAGAACAAGCTTTACAATCACAAGGGAAAGTAAAACTAATAAAAATCGCAACCCAGCAAAACAGATATTCTTAGTTTCATAACTTCAGGAAGCCCGAGGTTCTAAAGTTAACAAGAGTAGAGATAATCAGGCAAGGAGCTGGTAGGATTACAGATTCAGCAGGGGGCAGCAGAGAACCACTGATTAATGGGCAAGCTGTACCACTGTAAAAGAAAATGCAAAAACCCTAGGAAGTGCAGCAGGTGACGGAAGTCAGATTTTTAAGTGGACAAAGTCAAGAGAGAGAAAAACAGAATTTTAATCTGGCTAAGCAGCAGGCAGACATAATAGTGTCCCAACACAGAAAGAGACAGAACTGACAGTCTTTTGAGGGGATGCCTTTCCCCCCAGTCTCTAAAGAGGCATCTCAGAGCTTCCCTGTTGCCAAGGCTGTCATCTGACATCTGGCAAAGCCAGCATTATGGCTTCATCTCTCTCATCTGGATATCTTGCTTCTTTGCCTCATCATTATTTTCAGTTAATGTTTCCTAAGCATCCATCTTCCTTCCTTCCTTCTTTCCTTCCTTCCTTCCTTCCTTCTTCTTTTTTTTTAACTGTTGCTCTATATACATTTTCTCTCTAGTACAAGCTTATGCATGTTCTCAGGCCATTTTTCCTCACTTTATATCTGGTCACAGTCTTAATTTAGTTGATTTAAATTTTTTCTGATTATGTGTGTGTGTATGTGTGCATGTGTGTATGTGTGCATAAAACATTTCTTCCTGAGACCTGACATTGATGCTTTATCTCAAAGTAGAAGATCTTAAGTTTGAAATTTATTTAAAGACAGAATTCTTTAATGTTGTTAGGTGATCTCTTTTTGATGAATTCAATTTGCATGTTAATATAGCAGAACACAAAACTTTCCCTTACCCTAAGATCCTGGGCATTGCCTTAAAAAATTATCAACAGATTCATCAAATAATATCTTCATGTTGTGAACCATGCTGTAGCACTGGAGATTGAAATGCTCTGTTTATCCACAGAACAGATACAGCCTGGGAAGCGTCAGTGTAATGTGCCAATGTGCCTAAATCCTGAATTGGAAGGACCCCCGCTAAGAATGAGAGGTTAGTTCATTCTCTGCTTTTGCTTCTTGAGAGCACCACCGAGTGGAATTCAAAGTTTCTTGCCATTTGTGGTCACAGAGCTGGGTTTCAAGTGGTGGTAACCCACCAGCTTGTTCTAAGTCTATCTACCATGTCCAGATCGACATGACTTATTCTCCTCTCCAGACCAGGGAGAAGGTCAATACAAGTCCTTGCCTACATTCTACTTCAGACAGATGACAGAATATTTCCTGCTCTCCTCACTTTTCAAAGAACAAGAACAGGCTGATTTTCTATTTCAGTTTACATGTTTTTCGAAGTTAATGGCAATTCTGGTCCTTTCAGGATTTTCTCATATCTTCTTTTTCTCATTTGTTGGCCCCAAATGAACCTCTGTAAACAGAGGCCAAGATGGTCATAGCTAAATTTAGTTGTTTTTTCCCATTCAAATGGATTTAACACATTTATTAAATGCTTATTGTGCTAGCTTATGTGTAAGATATAAAAGGTGTTTTGTCCCCATGGAGCTTATAGTTTAGTAGATAAGCAAATAACTTTAACAAATAATATCATATGATAATTATATTATTTTCTAGGTACAAAATAAAGTATTATGTCAAAGGGGGAAAGTTGTTATAAACAGTCATGATTGGGGTAGGATCCTAAATATAATAGAATTAATAGCTATTAATTGCAAAAAAACTTAAGTTTCTGGGATTGTTCTATGCATTAGAATACCAGACTTGACTATTCCCAGAAGATAATGACATTCTCACAAGAACTAACAGTGATCTTTGCTTTAGTCTTTATTATTGACTTAGGGTCTTTGCAGTAGCCTCTTTACCACTTCTAGTACTCTGAACTTTACTTAGGATATATAAAAATGGAACTTATTAGATGGTGAATTTGAGATCATGTGGCAAAGGATTTTTCAATTGTTTTCTTTCTTTTTTTCCCTTCTTGGCTCTCTCTATTCCACCTCCCTTCATTATTTGCAGTCCCCATTGCACTCATGTCCATAACTGAAAAATAGAACTCCTCAAGGAGAGTTGCCTTCTTAGTGAGTTTATCATCATTTTTTCCCCCATTAACTCACAATTCTACCTTGGTGTTTGCAGAGCTGAGAAGGATAGAACAATAGTGGAATAGATAGGTAGCCAACTCCTGGAACTCTGTAAGGAAAACTGAACAAAATCATAGTTTTAAAAAAATGAATAGTTAAGTTTAAGTATTTTTTTTCAAAATGCAACTTAGGGTAACAAAAAGGGAGGAAATTTGGTTCTATCTCCATGAAACTGTATTATAAAGGGCTGGTTGGGGATTTTTGAAAATGAGAAAGTCTATTGTTAGGCAAGCATTAACCAAACTGTCTTCACCAATTGTTTCTTTACCATACTCTTAGGTGCTACTAAGTCCAGCCTGCTATCAGCGCCCAGTATAGTCAGCATGTTTGTACCTGCACCAGAGGACTTCACTGATGAGCAGCCCACAATGATGACTGACAAGTAAGCTTACACTTCACAATATTTTCACCATAGTTACAAGAGGTATCAGAAAAATTATGTGTGTCTGTATATATGTATATGTAACTATGAAACCTACAAATTAAAGAAAAAGGAACCATGCTGCGTATGAAGGCAGTGATTATATTGGTAATCATCAGAATGCTTCTGGGAGGTTCAGAAAAATCCTACTGTATGGACAGCTTTTATTTCTTCCTCAGCATGTTTAAGTTTTATTGTTATGAAAACATTTATAACTCTATCCATGCAAAAGACAGTGGTATGATAGAAGAGGGCAATGGGCTGAGACTGGAAGTCTTCATAATAATTATGTTGGGTTGGGTAAGTTGCTTCATCTCCCTGAGCTTTCGTATACTTAGCTAAAAGAGATAATTTCAGAGGTTCCTTCTAATTCCAACCTTCTTTGTTGGATCCTAAAGTCTCTTTCAGTTCAGCCTTTCTATATATATTGGTAAATTCTATTTTAAGGTCTCTTATGTTGCTAACATTCTATGTTTTTTGTTCTAAGAATTCTTCCAAGTCAAGAGTTTGGTATTCTAACAATCTCCATTTTAAGTCCTCTTTTAGACCTAACATTCTGAAATTTTTAGTTTTTGAGCTAATGTAAAAAAAATTCCCCATTTAATTTTTTCTTATTAGCATGAAGGTAACTGGACTCTCAGGTTATGGCAGCAGAGCACAAAACCATGCAGATTCTACCAAGCTAGAAAGATTCCCAATATCATATCCATGAAAGTTTTAGTTGTACTAAAAAGTCTGTCACCAGAAGCTTACCTACTTAGTGATGGATTCTTAGTTTATAATAACCCATGAAACAAATATGTAGTTCTTGCCTGCTTTCATGTTAAGGTTGTTGGATTGGCAGACAAAGAGAGCAGGGGATCCTAAGAAGCACATAGTATTTAGATTGTGTTAGACATTAATTTAACTGCAGATATTCTTAATTTGAGATTTTTGTCTAGTAATCATTGAGTTAATTAATGCACAGCTAGAGAAAACATTGATGTTCTTGATATAAATGATACACAAAAAACATATGGAAGTTGCAGCTAAATGGAAGGACAACTTATTTGTTCTATTTGGAAAGGTGAATGAAAATGTTGGCAAAATTGTTTTACCATGCAGCCAAAGGTAACAACAAACTTCATTTTATGATATAGTGGATCATCTTGTCTTATATTACTTATAAAGATAAACGAAAACAGCCATTATCATAATTCCAGGTTTTGTGTCAACATCTCTTGTAGAAGATGAAAAAGGAGGAAAAATTTATGAATAACTTGAGAGTTTTCTAAATTAAGTCAACATATAATTTGAAACTAAATGACTTTAATTAAAGGGAGAGAATAAGAGAGAGGGAAGCAAAAACTATGTAGGAAAATATGGTTTGGCATTATAAATGAAAGAAATAAAGCTTTGAGACCACTTAAAATTTCATATCTGTATTTTATTTTGTCTCATATTTTAAAAACATTTTACTGGCATCTCTTGACTTTTTCTTTTACATCACCTTCATTTCCCAATGTCTTTCTTTCCACCTGCATTCCTCCTTCCCAGAGAGCTCTCCCTTGTAACAATGAATGAAAAGGAAGAAAGGAAATAAGGTAGAACTAATCTACATGTGAAAGAAAGGCTGGCATTATATATGTTCTCCATATTCATAGTCTTCAATCTGTGCAAAGAATAAGGAGGAACTTTTTCATTTCTCTTCTTTGGGACCTTACTTGATCATTAAAATTTCACAGCTTTTAGTGTTCTTATGCTTTGTTTTTCTAGTGCAGTAATATCCAATTATATTTGTCTACTATAACTTGTTTAGAAATTCCCTAATCAATAAGCATTTACTTTGTTGCTAATTCTTTGCTAATACTAAAAATACTGCTCTAAATTCTGGAATATTTTGTTTTACAAATTGTCCTCTTTGGGATAAGTGCCTAGTCTAGAAGTGGAAGCTGAGTCAAAGAATGTGAACATTTTTGTAACTTTATTTGCAAAATTACAAAATCCCTGCTAGGGAAAGGTCTCTTGTGGAAAGGGAAACTTGAACTGAATCTTGAAGGAAGCCAGGAAATCCAAGAAGATGGAAGTGAGGGGCAGAATGTTTCAGGCATTGGGACATCTAGGGCAACCACAGAAAGATGGGAAAATGGGGAATGTTGTTGTTGATGAACTGCCAGTAGCTAGAGCATATGAAGGGAAGCAAAATATGTGTAAGAAAAGGCCACATTAAGCCAAACAAAGAAGTTTATATTTGCTCCTGGGCCTCATTGAGTTGAGGATAGGATATGTGATATGGTCAGAAACTCTACTTTAGAAAAATCACCTTGGCAATTGAGTGGAGGGTATATTCCTTACATAGGCCCATATTCTATCCAGTGAACACCCAGCTAATCCCATATATATATATATATATATATATGTATACTATTGCATATATTTGTGTATATAGGTACACATGTTTATATGTATAAATAACTATATGTTTTACACACATATATACATGCACTCCTATTTGTGTAAATAATCAATTGGTCAAATCAGCAAATATATATTGCTTATCCTCTGCCACGGGTGCCTAGGTGCCTAGCATGTGCTAGGGTTACAAAGAGAAAGTTATAATACTCCTACCCTCAGTGAGCTTGCATTCACTTTTTTTCAACATATCCTTGTCTGTTCATTCCCTTTTGTTTGTAAACATATGCATATCTCCTCCATCCTGAAAAACCCTCATTATCTTTGATCCTGTGTTTCTTCTGCCCTATGTAGATAATTTCCTCAAAAAGTCCATCTGTGATAGATGTCTCCACTTCCTTTTCCTCTTACACTTTTCTTAATCCTTTACAACTGGGCTTCTTTTTCATTGCACCAAAACTACTCTCTTCAAAGTAACTAGTGATCTCTTAGTTTCCAAATCCAATGGTCTTTTCTCAATCCTCATTCTTGATCTCTCTTCAGCATTTAGTATTGTTAATCACTCTTTCCCCCTTGATACTCTCCTCTCTCTAGGTTTCCAAGACATTACTCTCTCCTGATTCTCCTTCTGTCTATTTAGCCATTCCCTCAGTCTCCTTTGCTGGATCCTCATTCAGATTGTACCCTTCTAACTATAAGTCTCCTTCAGGATTCTGTTCTGAGCCCTTTTCTCTTTTCCTTCATTTTACTTGGTGATCTCCTCAGTTCCCATGATATCCTATCCCATAGATAATTACAATGACTATGCTCATGATTTTCAAGTCTGTCCTACTCCAAACTCTCTGCTAACCTACACCATCTCATTTCTAATTAATTCCCTTTTAGACATCTCCAACAGGAAGGATGTCCAATAGACATTTAAAACTATTCCTTTCCAAAATAAAATTCATGATCTTCCCCCCAAAACCTGCATCTCTTCTTACCTTGTACTAAAGAAGGCAATACTATCCTCTCCATTCCTCAGGCTATAGTTATCATTTATGAGTTATCTTCAACTCTCCAAACTCCTACCCCATCCTCCAATATCCAGTATGCTTGGATTATTTACAATAACTTTCTGGTGAGTCTGTTTGCCAAAAGTTTCTCCTCACTATAGTTTATCTTCTATTCAGCCTCCAAAGTGATTTTCTTAATGTTCAGGTCTGACTGTATCATCCCCTTTTCAATACACACCACCAAATCCCTATCATCCCCCCAAATGCTGCATTTTCTCCCATTATAATCAATCCTTCTTAATATTTCTGGTTTTCTTATACCTTGCTCCCTATCATCTACTCTTTAGTCTGTTCCATGAACAAGACACTCTTATCTTGTAGCTTTAAGCATTTTTTTTTCCTGGCTGTTATCATACCTAAAATGTTATCCCTCCTTAATTCTACCTAGTGATTTTCCTGGTTTCCTTTGAATTCAAAATAAGATTCCATCTTTTACAGGAAGATTTTCCCAACATATTTTAATTCTAGTGTCTTTCCTCTGATAGCTATTTCCCATATATCCTGTATATAGCTTGCTTTGTATGTATTTGTTTGCATCTTGTCTTCCAGTTTGTTAGATTGTAAACTTCTGGAGGATAGGAACCATCTTTTGAGTCTTTTGTATCCCTAGCAGTTAGCATAGCTCCTGGCACATCGTAGGTACCTACTGTTTTTTTTTTTTTTTTTTGATTAATTCTAATGGAAAAAAGCATGTATAAATATATTTATGTAAAGGTACACACAAAGTAGATACACAGTAACTAGGGAAAATACTAGCAGCTAATGAAACCAAGAAAGTATTTTTGGAAACAAATCGAACCAGGAATACATTGTACACAATAGTAGCAAGAATGGGCAATGATCAGATATGAAAGGCTTAGTTCTTTTTAGTAGTTCATGATTTAAAGCAATTCCAATAGACTTTGGATAGGAAGTACCATCTACAACCAGAAAAAGAACAAAGGAGACTGAATATAAATCAATGCATGCTATGCTCATTTCTTTCTTCTGTTTTTTTATTTTATTTTATTATTTTTTTTTAAATCTCTTCCATGGTTTTTCCCGTTTGCTCTGATTTTTCTCTCCCAATATGATTCATAAAGCAATATGTATTAAAAATAAATAAACTTACTACTATAAAAAATATCTTTGACTTCCCTATGGAACATGGTACTTTAGATGAGTCTTGGAGGAAGTTGTGGATTCTAAAAGCAGAGGTAAGATAGGGTGGCTTTCTATACATAAGGAGCAGTCAGTGAAAGGGCACATGTTGTTTCCATCTCATCCCCTTCACTGAATGTCCCTCATGAATCAAGTTGCTTCTTCTTTTATAACTCAGTTTGGAAGAATTGGTACAGTTTTGGATTATGGAAACTGTGATTGCTCTGAAAGTGTACTACCCAAATCTTAGAATAATATTATTTAATGTAGCGGTTCTATTTCTTGTTTCTCTAGTTTATGTTAACTCCTTTAGATTTTAGAAGGAAAAATTTGATACTTGGAGTAAAGTGCCACCTGATGTTTGTAACATAGCCCACATATTTATAAATGAGCAGGCCTAAACAGTCTAAATAGATCATAGGGAAATTAGGAGAGGCTACTTTGGACTTGAAGGGGATATCATTAATGGAGGAATATAGTCCTTTTTGAAAAACTAATGGTAGCTTTGAATCAAAATTAAATTATATTTGGCTGTCTTCATATGACATGGGATTGCTATAATTTCAATAATAAATGATAGGCAGTATTTCAGATCAATAATATCACAAAAAATGGAAGGAGTATATTTTAATAGAAAGAATATGGCTTCATAATCAACCATGTATACAATGAAAAATTATATATCTAAGGAATATGGAAAGGCTTTTATAAAGTGATAAAAGAAAAATCAATAGAACAAGAGCTATAACTCCAAAATATGCACACCAATCCATGATCCCAGTTTCTCTCTAGTCCACTGATATTATATTTTATATTTCTGGAGAGGGCTAGTTTTGCCATTGTAGTGGTTTTAAGATAGTATCAGAAGGTTATCTTGATATGTACTCTAAATAAAATTCCTCTATTTTATATTAATAAAGTGTTTAAGTTTTATATGCTTTATTATTCCCTTATCAATGACAGGAGCTGGGCTTTATCATACATTCTTTCCTCCCTCATACTCTCTGTCTTTGAAATATTCTTCTAAAACATCACACAAATCTCTGAGTTCTCATATTTTATTTGTAACTAGATTATCTTGATTTGAAAAAGTTCATTGTTTTACACACTTAATTGCTTATCTATTGTTCTTCTGAGATTTTCTTGAAGTAAATATGTATCTTTACAAAATTATCTTTGCAAAATTTTCAGTCTAAAGGTTCCTCAAGCATCCATCTCTTGCCTTTAAACTGTATATTGAATTTGGCTAGATAAATTCTTGGTTTGTAACTCATGATTTTTTTATTTTTGAATTATGCTGCATTTAGTTTTTTTCCCATTCCCTTTTGTTTTTTTCAAGAAGTTTACCATCATCATGGTTAATGTCCTTTGGAAAGTTAATTCTGTTAGAGCATAATTACATTATTTCTAGACAGCTTGTATCTTTTTCCTTCTGGGAGCTCTGTGGATTCTCTTTATAGATTGTTGCTTTCTTTGCTAATAATTTCAAATTCTTTTGTTTTTCAAATTTATCTTCTCCAAGTTTGTCACTTTCTTTTTATTCTTTCTAGTTCTTTAGCTATTCTATTGGTTTTCTGGACCTGCATTGATATTTATTGGCTGTAATTCTGTTTTCCCCTCTACTCAGTCTATTGTTGACTAATTCCTTTGATTCTTTAGTGTTTTCCCTTTTATGCTCTATATCAGTAATTTTCTTTATTATTCCCTTCTAAGCATGTTTAAGTATCTTTTGATTCTACCAGGAATTCTTTCTGTGATGGTTCATTTTCTTTAAGATCTTAATTTAATTTTATGTTCTTGACAACATTAATGTTTATTCAATTTCTTTAAATATGAGATCAATTCAAGAGTCTCTCGGAACATTACAATAGTTTTTTTTTCCTTTTCTTTTCTTTTTTTTGCTGAGGCAATTGGGGTTAAGTGATTTGTCCAAGGTCACACAGATAGAAAGTGTTAAGTGTCTGAGAATAGATTTGAACTCAGGTCCTCCTGACTTAAGGGCTGGTGCTCTATCCTGTGCCACCTTGCTACCCCAAATAGTTTATTATTTTTTCAATCTGTATTCCTTTAGGTGTAATTTTTTACAGATGAATGAGAATTTGTCCCACTTCCATTTTGGTTGATTTTTTTCCTGTTTGTTTCTTTATTACTTTTCTTTGTTTTTATTTTATTTTATTTTATTTTTCTGAATGGTCTGTGAGGATCCTGACTTTCTTTAAACCTTTTTATCATCTTGGCTGGATGTATTCATTTGTCTTCTTTTTCTGCTTGGATCAAGGGTTATCATATAAAAATATGGGAAGAGAACAAAAAGGTTTTTACAGAAAATTCTCTACTAAAGATCACAGTTTTGATAGGAAAAAGTAAAGAGAAAAGAAGATTCCATTTGTTGATTTTGTTGTTATTGTTGTATTACAAAACAACACCGCATTTTAATTTTTTGAGCAAAGTATAATCTTTGGGACTTTTGTCACATAAGGTGTGCTATTCATTAAGATCATATAAATTCCAAGATAGATAAGATTTTAGAGAACTTTGTTCAATAATCTTTTAAATATCATCCTCAAGTGAAACATGAAAAATATGTCATTGTCTTTTACAAAAACAAAATAGAAAGATCTCTATGGACATTAACTTTTCCAAATGTACATATTTGTAAATGAAATTGTGCTGATTTCACTGAACCTTATAATACAACTGGCCTCCTCAGTGATATCCATAGTCACTTAAAAGAGATTAGCTTGGAGACCCACAAAGGAAAAACCAAGTAAATGAAGAACATTTAATTCCTAAATTATGACATGCAGTTGGATGGACAACCCACTGAATAAATACACCAGTATATGTATCTCAGAGAGGCACCATAAATGGATAATGGTTCAGAATAAAATGATATGAAAAGAAATATGAGTTTCTATGTAGCAATTCAGTGATAATAAATGACTCCTTATTATAAAAGGCCATCTCTGACACAATTTCTCAACCATTCCTGTAGGATGGTTACTCATAATCGTGGATGATAATCTCAGAGTATTCCTAATTGTAAGTGACCTTTAGGAAAAATATAAGGTGAGTGTAAAAAGGTTACATTAATGGTAACTGTGAGGTGATAAATAGCATCAAAGACATCAAAAACACATTAAACTATTAGAGGGTGATGATTGGTCCTTTAGTGAGGAATAGATTTTATGGGGTATCCAAGAAATATTCAAAGAAACAAGACATTAGACATTAGAACATTGGGTGGATACTCTATGAGAGCTTAAACAGAAAAAATGTGGACAGGACTGACAAGGTGAGAAGGTAAGGGTGGGCTATGGTATGATTTGGTTTTAAATCCTGGAATGGCTATGTAATACTTGTGTCATTTACTTCTATGGTTTCAACTTTCCTAATTTATAAAATGAGGATTTCTAAGATTTTTTTTCATTTCTAAATCTAATATCAATAAAATATTTATTGAGGACCTACTGTTTGCAAGGTCCTATTCTCAACATTGGGGGTGGGGAAGAATTCAAATACAATTGAGGATATCTTTTTTAATATTACCTGCATTTCCAATAAACAATTATTTGTAACAAATAATAAAAAAGAGGAAAAAGCAAGTAGTTTACTAAAACAAACCAACACAGCTGAGTTTGACAGTACTTGCAATACTTTATACCCAAAGTTCCCTATTTCTTCAAAGAATTAAAGGAGTTACATTTTCTCAATTCTTATCTGAGGTAAAGCTTTGTCATTATAATTTCACATGGTTCAGTTTTATTTTGTTTTCAATAAACAGTTATTAAGTACCCTGTAAGTAACTGTACTAGGTGTTCAGAATACAAAGACAAAAATAAATAATTTTGGCTCCAGAATTTATATAAGGGATTCTAAAAGTTTTCATACAGTTTTAAGTGATTAAAATGTAGAACTTCACTAAGTTTTAATAATTTGAAACTCCACTAAATTTTTTGGTATTTTTGCAAATAGTTGCAACTTGAAAGAACAATAGCTAGTAAATAGCTAGGTAAAATTATACAAAATAAATGAAAGATAATTTGGGAAAAACTAATCAGGGATATCAGGAAAGTTCTAATACATGAGGTGGCATTTGAACTGAACTTTGAAGAAGAGAGCCAGGATTTTACCAGGTTAAGATAAAGAGGAAGAGAGCATTGTAGGCAAAGATAGCCTGTGCAAAGACATGGAGGTAGGATCACATGAAGAACAAGATGAAGGGCTACCCCTTGGGTTCTCAAACTTTTCCTATACAGAAATTAATCCCAAAGATAAGGCAACTGCAGCTCTTTCCATGATTTATGATACCTGGAATCCAAAGAATGTTTGATCATTTGAACTGATTATCTCTGATCCCAAGTTCACTCAGCAACCCAATCCCATGTCTTGTGTTACCAGCAATGAGGCTCCACCAAGAAGTCCAAGGATGAGACTTAACAAACAAACCCATAGCCACACCTCTTTCCAGTGCCATGGAACTCTTGTTCCCAGCTGCAAAAATTTGTCCTGGCCAAGATAAGTCAGGAGCCACAGCCCTATATCACTGGTACAACAAAGCTCTGAACTACCGATGCAAGGATGGACAGTCTCATAATATTGGAAGAGCAAGTGCTGGGGCAGATAACCCTGTGATAACTGTGTAGCAAAGAGCCAAACTAAAGAACTAGGGAACAGAGGGAATTGGAAAAAAACCACAGGACATGGCACAATATGTGTTTGAGGAATTATGCAACATTCCACCAAACCTGAGAGAAAGAGTGAATACTACCCAACTGGGGTCAGTCTAAAATTACCACCCAAAAGTCACGGGGGCAGAGAGTTAAGCTAGTGAATTATGAATTGCCCAGTGTAGGAGGAGACTGAGGTGCTTTTAGGTTCAGCTCCCAAGGAAACCACAATCGTGAGACATGAGAAATAAGGAAAATAAGGCTAGAATTAAAGATTTCATAAAGAGGAAAGCTCAGTGATCTTGAATAAGCAGATAAGTCAGTAGGAAAAACACTTAACTACAAAGGGAAATATGGCTCCAGATCTAGCAAACAAATTCAGGCATCTATAAAAATACTGAAAAATAAAGGAAAATGAGTCAATAATGGAGGACTCTGTAGCATTTGAGGAGGACATGGTAACACTATACACTATCTCTGAGTGATTCAGAAGAGAACTGGGAAGTATAAGAGCAGAATTTTTGGTCTGGAGAGCAAAAAAACAAAAACAAAAATCCAATAACTGGAATATGCAACGGCAAGCCTTACCTATAAAAAAGAGAACAATAATAGAAAATGAACAATAGATTATAAATGCAAATACCCAGAAGTAAAGGGCAATTTAGAAGAGAAAAACAGCATTAAAAGAATATTATCATGTAAGCAAAACATACTGATCTTGAAGACAACCAAAGATCATAGGTTTCCAGAAGAACATGATAGAACAATAAGCCTTAATAATATACTAGAGGAAATATTAAAGAATAGAACTTTCTGGAACTGCTAAGCATAGAAAATAAATTCTAGTTGAAAGAATTCACAGAATGTGATATGCTGGGACTACAATGTCAATTTGGTTGGCGTATAGAGTACTTTGGGAGAAGTAATGTGAATTTGGTTTGGATTTAATAGATTGGAGCCAGATTGAATAAAACTTTGCCAAACAGAGCAGGTTATATTTAATGATAAAGATTATAAGACCTGTTAGCATTTCTTGAGCATAGAAGAGACAAGATCAGAACTTGCTTTAGGAGTATCAATTTAGCAGATGTTTTGAGATGGAATGTTTTGAGAGAAAAGAGAGACTGAAAACAGAGATAAGTTAGGGGACTATTGTAATCTCTGGGAGAGGGCTGATATATGGAGAAAATGTGTATGTCAGAAGTATTATGGAAGTATAATTAACAAGACTTGTAAATTGACTGGATGAATGAAAGAAGCATACATTAAGTTCTTACTGTGTGCAAAGAACTGTGTACTGAGCAATGGGGAAACAAATAGATAAGTCCTTTTTTTTTTTTTTTTTTTTTACAAAGAACTCAAGTCTCACAGATGGGATTCTGAGAGGAAATAAACTTGAGAATGACTCCAACATGATGGATATAGGTAAATGGGAAAACTGGTGTTTTCAACAGAAAGAGTATTTTGGAGGGAAAGATAAATAGGTTCTGTTCTGGACGTGTTGAATTCACCATACCTATTGAATATTCCCTGTCTTTAAGGAGCCTACATATCAACATGATAAGCTAACTAAGGGTACTCAAATAACTTATAGTAAGTGTCAAATAAGTGGTACAGAGGTACATACTCCCCCCTCTAAGGAAGATGGAAAAGATCAGGAAATAAAGTGACTTTTGATTTGCATCTTGAGTGGTGGTTGAGATTTGGTTAGATTAAAAAAAAAAGAGAGAGAGAGAGAGAGAGATTTGGTTAGATGAAGAAAAGGATGGAGAGTGCTTTTTTAAAATTAGAGTTAGAGTTAGAATTCCTATATAATTTGCTACCACTACCAAAATTATAGTCATAGTCCCTCTGCACAGTTCCACATGGGATAATTTTGTTTATTCAACGTGTGTGTATGGAAGTATCCCAGGAATAGGAGGCAAGATTAGTCTTTTAGTTTGGTTTCTGTATAATTTTAGGCAAGTTACCTCATATATCCAAGTCCCAGTTTGCTTATTTGTCAAATGAATTGTTGGCAATGACTTCATTGACAACTTTACAGGTTATCACAAAGATCAAATAAGATAATAGGTATAGAGTGCTATAGAAATTTTAGGCATTATAATGCTATCTAGAGAACATGATATTAGTCAAACTCATTTTTAAAGTTTTTTTTTTTTTTACCATTTACAAAATACCTGACTCATTGCAACATTGTGAGCTAGTTAATATATAGTTCTTGTGACTTCTGAGTCTTCTTATCCCAACACTAAACTCCCAGTGACAAGCTGAGTGCCAGATCTTGTCTGTCTCCTCTTCAGCATTATAGGGCCTACCCTAGAATGTCAGAAGGTAAACCTATAATGCTATCAGCTTGCATCTCCACATTTGCTTTTCCCTGAGATAGTTAATAATTTTAATTAGCCAGCTACAAATACCTTTAAGAAAAGGATACTATTTTTGATACAATAAGAACAGTTGGCACAAAACATGCTCCAAAAAGTCAGTGACATTCTCTTATAAGTACATATAGAGTACAGATAAAAGTGAACTCCCCCTAAAGGAGTCCATGTGAAGGTAATGTATACTTTTTGGTTACTCAGAGTCCTTTTCTTTCACTTGTGCAGTGCTTAAGAACTTCACTTTTAGCATGGTAAAGCTGTGCTCTTCCATCCTTGGACTAACTGGCAACAGTTCTCCATTGGGAACCATCCTAGGGCATTGAAAGGGAGAGGGGAGCTCCAACATCATCCAGATCTTTCAAAGCTGGAGAGTTCTCTTTCACTCATGACTAAGGAGACCTGATCAAGGCTTAATTTGAGGACCCTCTTTCAACTCCCCAAATCTTCCTTTCCCAGGTAGTTTCTTCTCAAGCCTATGCTAGAAGCCATATTTGGTCAAATTTCTGGAAAAACCTCCATTCTAATTCTGTTTTTTAATAAAACATTTGGATAATGTAACAAAATGTTACATTTTGTAACAAAAATGTAAAAAAAAAGTCAGTTGGAGAGGACTTCTTGTCTGAAGCAATTTTACTTTATTGTAATATTTTCATATATGGTATATATTAAGATTGTGATTTATTAAGACATGTTCTTACTTAATTAAAGCTAAAATTAAATGATTTAATACCCTTTACCCCACCAGCTTTCCGTTATATAAGTATTATTGTTATTATTTTGTAGATGAGTAAAGCAAGACTTAGGGAGATTATTGCTTGCACAAGGATCATCTAGCTAGTAGGTATTAGAGTAATTAGATAGTCTATCTTGCCCTTTTTAAATATGTTGTCATCCTCCTTGCCTCAAGACTGGAGCCATATGTATCTTTGTTGTCATGAATGACAAATATATTTTCTCACACATATCTAACCAAAGGTTATGCTCAGTTTCTTTTCTCTTAAATCACAATCTCCTCTGAATTCAAATCCAATGCCTTTCCTATTTTATTCTCTGCACAAAATTCCTATTTTAACCAAATGCCCTATGTAGTCAACATGGTGCAGCAGGCATGGTGATAGATTTGGAGTCATGGTATCTCACTTCAAGCCTTGGCTCTGCCATTTGCTAACTTTGTGGCCTGTAGCAAGTCATTAATCTCTCTGGGCCCAAATTTCTCAAATTTATATAATGAGGGTCTGAGCTAGATGATTCTAGATGTAGAGCAATGATTTTATTATCTCCCTTTTATTTCCCTATCACAAATTCTATCCACTTGCCCCAAAATTCTTAGAAAATATCCTTCCATCTTTCCTATCCTCATCCTTCTTATATTTTCTATTTGCCTGCTTCTTTTTGCTATCCTCATCCCTGTTTTTTCTCTTCTCTGGCTCATGTGAAAAAAAAGAAAAAAAAAGAGAAGTTGATATGATTCTTCTAGAAAATATATCTACTGTTTGTATAGGGATCTACTATAAGCTCCTTACCTCACATGCAAGCCCTTTATGAATTGAGATTAGATATTAATTCAAACCATATAATTGAAAAAAAATCATTTCATCCAGTCCTTATGGATCAGGGTAATTTTCTACTCATTGATAATAGAATTATATATTTGGATGTGAAAGGGATCATAGACGCTATTGAGAGTCTAACTACCTGATTTTACAAATGAAGATACTGTGGTACTAAGAGATTTAGTGAAATACTGAGGGTCACAAGACTAGAATTTGTGGTAGGATTTGGACTTGGGTCTTCCTGATTTTTAAGTCTAACAGTATTCTCTGCACCATTAAGATTCTACTGTACTTTCATGCTGAGCTGATGCCTTTTTGGACACAAAGATAGTGCCCATTGTAATGGATTTTTAAATTAATAATAGATAATGATAATGACAATAACTTCCATATATTATTATTTGACCTAGCTTTGTCTTTCAGAACCTCTTTTCTAAATATCTATGGGAAAAATTTCTGCATTTTATGGTTATTCTCAGCTGCTTCATCATAATACTAACTCACATATATAGGGCTCAATATCTTTTTTTTTTTTTTTTTTTGGCAAGGCAATTGGGGTTAAGTGACTTGCACAAGATTATATAGCTCATTAAGTGTGAAGTGTCTGAGTCTGGATTTGAACTCAGGTCCTCTTGACTCTTGACTGCTGCTCCATCCATTGTACTATCTAGATGCCCTGTCCTCATTTGTAAAATAAGAATTTAGAATTAATTGGCCTCTGAAGTCTCTTCTAGCTCACCTGTGATTTCATGATTATTGTGGAACACATTTCTGCTTCGGAAATATGGTGGAATAGATGACCTCTGGTATTTATTGCAGCTTGCTAATTTTGTGAATCTCTTTAGTAACTTCTGGCTTTGGTTTCTTTGCTATTCTGGGTAAATGGTTTCAGGTCTCAGTTTCACTATTCAGCTATAGAAGAATGGAATATCTTTGATTGAAAAGATTGCTTATGTGATACAGTTATAATAAGGTTAACTCAGGATTGAAGTGCCAGGGTGAAGTTCCTCTGTACCTACAAATTTAAGGCTCTGCCACAAATGAGTGTGTTGGTGTTAATTCCTTAAAGGACTATGTGTATAATCTCTCAGGACATCTTTTACTCATTTGGCTTCTTTAACTTTATAGCTTTGACTTTATTATGGCCAATTTTGACACATTATTATAAAATGCATCATAAAAATCTCCCATTCATTTTCCAAATGCAGAACATCTGAGCATTTAAAAACATTGTCATTACTCCTCAATGGTGTTACCAACCAGCTTCCCTTTTCCCTCAAAGATATTAAAAAGATATATAAATTGTTCAGCACAATTTCTGGGTGACCTTTTGCTGTCACTACTTTTATTTATCAGGAATTTGCACACTTATTCTAGTGTTCATCTTTAGATTATTGATGATTGATGTTCATGACTTCTTAGTCAATTGCTTAGTCAATCTCAAGAAAGCATATCGAAAACAATTATTATCACTTCATTTCCACGAGCCTGTTTTCCTCTTATCTATAAATGATGGTTTTGAAATAGATAGTCTCTAAGATTGTTTTTGTTCTAAAAATCCTATGATCCTTTAATTTGTTCCAAAAATGGCTAGGTCAAGTGGTGGAAATTACAGTAAACTAGGAGTTAGAAAATCTAAATTTGGGACCTGCTTTTTCCCTCATATACTATGTGAGCTTAATAAATTACTTCTATTTTAACACCTTAGTTTTTTCATCTGTAAAATAGAGATAATTTTACTAGTACATCTCTTCTGAGGAAATTATTTTACAATCTGTAAGAATGACTCTTTTAACCTTGAGCAATGTATTTAACTTCCTGACTATCAGTTTACTGATATATAATTGGAATAATAATATTTAAATTATCTGTATCATAGGAGAGGTAGTACGATGAAGTGAAGTGAACACTGTACTTAGAAGAGATCTGAGTTTGAATGCTGCTTCTAACTTAATAAAGGTGAACCTTTGGACAGGCCACTTAATTTCTCTGCTATATATCTGTAAAATGGATACAATGCTTCCATACCGCAGCATGAAAAAAATAGGAGGATCAGTATACTATAATATCAACTTTGTCAACAGAGTCAAGTCTGTGCCATGGCAGATAAAATAATGATATTCTAGTCTGCCTGTGTATACTTAAGATATGTATAGAATGCACTAAGAGAAACCTAATATCTAGAATAGGACATGCGAGAACTTTAATTGTCCTCTAACTGCAGTTAAACTAAACCTGGAGAACATGTTGAGTTCTGGGCACTACATTTTGAAAAAGACATTGACAAACTAGAATATATGCAAAAGAGGTTAACTGTATTGATGAAAGAACTAGAAATTGAAGATAAATTGAAATTTATCAAGATAATTAGACAAAAGAAAAGATCTGACAGGAGGTTCATGATAACTATATTTATGTATCTAAAGGATTGTCTTATGGAAGAGAGATTAGACTTGTTTTACATGTCCTCATAGGGCACAGATAGTAACAGTAAATAAAAGTTGCAGATATGGATTTAATTTTGTTATAACAAAAACTTTCCTAACAGGGCTATCTGAAAATAGGAGGGGTTGCTTTAAGTAAATTAGTTTCTCAGTGCTGGAGGGCTTTAGCCAGAAGTTTAGTGTCCAGTTCCAGGTACTAAATGGATTGGACTAGATGACCTTTAGTGTTCTTCCAACTCAGTGATACTGGGTCTCTTTGTAACTTTTACAACTTATCTAATAGAGTTTCTATAGGGGAAGTAATATGTAAACTCTAAAATGCTATATAAATATGAGTTATTTTTAATATTACAATTATAGACTTACTATTATTTAATATTAATATTATTGTTTCAGCCCTTCTTGGCTATTTATATAATCCAAAATTATCAGCGCAACATTGAAATGTATACATTTTTTTTTCTTTTTAGGTTCTTTCCTTACTCTTTAAACAATTTCCCTTCTTTCCTCCTGGAAATGCCATCAATTTCCCTATTTCTGTTGAGGGCACCACCATCCTCCCAGTCACCCAGGTTCGTAACCTTGGAGTCATTTTTGACTCTTCCCTTTCCCCCAACACTCATATCCAACCAGTTGCCAAGTCCTGTTAATACTACCATCACATCTCTTGCATCCATCCCTTTTTCTTCATTCACAAGGATTCCACTCTAGTTTAGGCCTCCATCACCTCTCATCTGGACTATTGTAATAACTTTATAACTTATCGCTCTATTTGTAGATTTGTCCATATTCCCACAGACTTAGAGTAAGCTTCTTAGTGTATAGGATCACAGAATCATATATCTAGAGCTGGAAAGGACCATAGAGAGTCATCTAGTCCAACCTCCTGATTTTATAGACAAGGAAAATGGCATCCAGAAAGGCTAAGTACCTTGTCTAGGGTTAGAGAGATAGTAAATGGAAGAGCCAGGATTTTGAAATGAGGTTCTCTGATATTCAAATTCAGCAACTCTACTCATATTATTTTCCTGCCAAACTTTCAGTGACTCCTATTGTCTCTATGATAAATACAAATTTCTTAGTGGGATATTTAATGCCCTTCAAAGTCTGACTCCTTTCTGGTCTTATTTCACATGATTCCACTTTGCATTCTATATATTTCAGCCAAACTGGGTCACACTGACTGTTCCCTCAGTGAAGTATTTCCTCTCCTACTTCTGTGCCATTGCACAAACCATTCTCCATATTGGAATGTACTGCTTTCTCATCTTTGACTTTCAGAATCCTTATTTTCTTTAAGGCTCATTTCTTGTCACCTCTGTGAAGCCTTTTCTGTCAAGTTGTTAGTTTGTTTGCTCTCATCTCAAATTACTTTTTATTTACCTATCTTTCATGTTATGCCCACTTCCAATGAAATGTAAGCTCCTTGAGGGCAGAGACTATTTAACTTTTTGTCTGTTTCCCTAGTGCCTAGCACAATACCTTGCATTGTAGGCAATGTTTAATGAATATTTGTTGGCTTGAATGCAATCAAATGTTATCCTATATACACCAAAAATAATAAATTATAATTTACTTAGGAGCAAATAATCTCTATATTTAAAAAAAAAAAACTTAACTTTTTTTTTGCTACTCTGTACTCAACAAACACCAATAACATCCCCCATCTTTTCTCCTACTCTGAATATTAAAAAAAAACAACTCTTCTTTTTGCTCTATTTTTTATACCAGCGCTTTGTAAACTGATTTATAAACCTCAAAATGCTCTATAAATGTAATTATTGTTATTGGTATTATCATTGTCATTCTCATCACCACCATCATCACCAATACCACCACCACCATCATCATCTTAATCATCATCATCAAACTGAGGCACAGGGAAATGAAGATTTGGCTAAAGGTTGTAAATATGTATAGCAAAGTTTGGCACCTGAATTTCCCATGGCTCCTCAGATACTCCTGATTAGATCCTTCTGTCATTCATCTATTAATTGGATATATTTTTCTTCAATTAAAAAGTATGGGGATTTATTCAAGTGGTCTTATATACCACAAAAGGGAACAACAATTCAGTACAAGTCATGCCATTAGGAACATAAATCATTCCTCCACTAATGAAAACTATCTTTGTCATAGATTACAATTCCTTTTCCCATTTCTATGGTGGTGGTGGGATTAGAATTTTGGGGGACTACTCAGAACAAAGCATTGCTTTTTCAAAATCCAAGATATATAAAATGTGAACTACTGGTTAGACATGGTTTAAACTTTTAAAGCCTTCACTTTATTGTTTATATATGAGTTTTTCTTTCTCTGTTTTCTTTTTAGATGCCATGACTGTGGGGCCATTCTTGAAGAATATGATGAAGAAACACTAGGGCTAGCCATTGTAGTGCTCTCCACATTCATCCACCTAAGTCCAGATCTTGCGGCTCCTTTGTTGTTGGATATCATGCAGTCTGTGGGAAGGTGAATGCTATTTTTGGTCTTTTTAGATGGGAAGAATCTCCATCCCTATTTTCCCCCGCACACCCATGTGAATATTTATGATACCAAACCAAATAATATTTCTTACTCACCTATTTAGGTTGTTTGGTAAGAATAATACCAAATAACTGGGCTGACTCGATTTTATTGCATGTGATTTTTGCTTTTGTTTGCTTTAATTTTTATTGAACACAGTGAATTTGTCTGTTGTTTGAATATTGTGACACAATTTCAGAGAAGAACTTCAAGCTTTGTTTCTGTAAGCACTGAGGCAACATGTGCTAGTATTGGGTGGTCTCTCTCTTAGTAAACCCATGAACTAGTTTTATTGAATGAGTAGAAGTGTATTTGGGAGTAATAGCATCTATAGAGTAGGGCAAGGAATAAATATTGCAGATTTCAAAAAGTAACCTAGCTCTGAAAAATGAAGGAAAAGAAATAACTTTAGGGTTACACTGCCTTGCCCTGATTGAATGATAAATGAATTAAGCTTAGTTAGCTCCTACTGCTTATAAGGACAAACATGTCTGATGTGATAGATCTTTTAGAAGCTAAACATATGAAAGCTCCTGATAGCCACTAATTAGTGTGGCTTTCTCAATTTTTACAACTGTAAAATAATGAGGTTGAGCTAGAGCAAAGTTTCTTAAACAGTGGGTTGTGACCCCATATAGTTACTGAATTGTGGAGATTGCAAAAAAACTGGCAACAGTAAAAGATGTCAAATATTCTGTCCAGATTTAATTCTTTCTTTAAAAATAAACAAGTACATTACCTCATTAGTAAGCAAATTTGCTTTTATCTTTAATAAATGGTAAAATTATATGTATCACAAAGAATTGTTTTAAAATAAATTTTGTTATTATTCATAATCAGCAAATGTTTAATTTGTATACCTATTGTATATACCTAAATGCCTCACGTGAAAGGGGGTCACAAGTAGAAAAAGTTTAAGGAGCTCTAAGTTAGAGGATCTCTAATATAATATTGTGATTTTCCGGTTTTATATAATACATTCCCTAGATGCAATTAATTGTTAAATTCTAGCTGTAATATGTTAGGTTTTATTTTTTTAGGCAAAGGAATAAGATGTCATTCAGTTCAGGAGTAATTTATGGAATACCTCCCCTAATACTGTGGCAAGATATGTCAGACAAATTCCCTTCTCTTTTGTAGCTTATGCTTTAGCTGAGGATAGAAGTGAAATGAATGCTGAAAACAGTTGAGACTTTACACAGCAATATACAAATAAACACCAAATGATCAATAAGGAATAAGTGTGATAGGTGCTCAGGAAAAGGAAGTATTCCCATAGTAGGGAGGTGTTCGGGACAAAGATCATAGAGGAAATTAAGACCTGACCTAGGGCTCAAAAGATAAGTAGGGTTTGCAAATTTCAAGAAAAGGGAAAGTTAATAGACTTGAGTAGATTTAAGATCCACTGTCATTCCTGCCTCCCCCTTTTTCTCCACTCCCTTTCCAATCCTTTTCCCTGCTTTTCCCTCTCTTGCCTCCTCTCCTCTCCTCTAGAAGTTCTTCCTTCCACTTTGGGAAGGAGACAACATCAAGGGAAAAGTAACCACAACTTATCAGTCCCTTACTATCAAGCTTTGTTTGTATTATACCTTATCTTCCAAGATTATATGGTAAGTGGAAGCAAAAAAGTAGAAGCTATATTGCCATGTGGACAAAGGAATATCTTAAGAGTCCAAATTATCTCCATGTGAATTTCAAAAGTAAAGAGCAAGGAAGTTAAATATTAAAATTCTTACTTCTCTATATTATCATCCATCCCAGCTTGGAATAGTTGGGAGATAATATTTATTTATTTCATATCTATCTTATGGATTCAAGAAATGACTTTTCATTTAGAGAGTTTCTACTATTCCTTATTATTAATACTAATGAATTATATGTATACACCCATCCACATATATGTGTGTGTGTGTGTGTGTGTGTGTGTGTGTGTGTGTAACAGAATTGTTAACCTAGAATGATATCATCCCATGAAACAGATAACTAACAAAGAAAAACTACTTAAAGATGAATCCTCTGAAGAAAGCTTTTACTTAAGCAAAACTTATTGCATTAAAATTTTATTTTTCTTTCATCTTGGTAAAAAGGTACTTCATACTAAATACCTTAAGGTACAGCAAATGAGAGATGAAAGAAAGGCTGCCCTTTATTCCTGGCTTCATTGTATCCTGATTGTTTGCCTACTATGGATAGCTGCATTTTAGGGGAAGTGACTTGATCTATTATATAACTAAATCCAAGAAATAATAAGATGCTAAAATGGACTAAAGTGGATCAAATGAATTCTGTCATATATCTTTGTAGCACAGTTTCTGATATGACTCTGCCAAACCTTTATTTGCTATGACTGCTGAATCCACAGGAGGACTCTAGATACTTTTTCCTTGAGGTTCTAGTGTTAATTGTGAAAGGTTAAGGGTATCTTTCTAATGCTGTTGCCAGTGAGTCCCCATTGGAGTGCTCTGCTTGATGATTATATTTGTTATCAATCAGTCAGTCAGAATTAATTAGACTTTAGTTTGGATATCAGGAAAGAAATAAGTATTTATCAAATTCCTACTATGTGCCTGGTACTGAATAAATCACTGAATTAAATCCTGCTCCACATTACCCTTCTCCCTGCCCCTGGTCCATTACATAGAATACATTTTCCTTTGGAATATTACTTGAAATAAAATTTTTATTAAATAGATATGATGACCAATTACTATCATAAAAATTAATTGGCATGTATTCTGGGGGAAATTTTGGATGGGATGAAATTAGGTACTATTTAAATTGTTCGTCTGTTCACATAAAATACTTTAAATTATGCTGGCTAGGAGTCACATAACTTCATATTAGAAACAATTTTGATGGGTTGGTTGGAACTAGGCCATCTTTTGGGGGCATTATCTGAAAGGACTAAAGGAAGATGGTACAATGTTGTAAAACGAAGTCTGAGTTTAGAGACAAAAGATCTGGACTTTAATCCTGACTGGCATTTACCCCCGTGTTACTTTGAGTAAATCATTTTATCTCTTTAGACTTCAGTTTCCTATTCTGTAAAATGAAAAATTGAATTAAATGACTTTTAAGGTTCTTTCCAGTTTAAAATCCATTGTTCGATTATGGAGCATTTGATAATGGTTTTAGGTCCATGTCTATTAGTAATTTTCTTGATATTATGTTCTGTGGCTAAGGTCAGGACGTTCCTGTGACTATATTTTTTGATACTTTGTTTAGATTGGCATCCAGCACCAGTTTTTCCAACCAAGCAGAAAGGTAAGGTCCCAAAGTAAGCCAAATACATTTTCTCTACCCTTTCTTTTTGCATTCTGGCTCTTCTTTTAGGAAGGAAAGAAATACTATAGACAGTACATCTATTCCAAGAGACAGGAGATTAAGTCTGAACCTCAGCTCTCTCATTTATAAATTGGGAATAGAATATAAAATGGGAATAGATAACTTGATTTCCCCAAAATTTCTGGTGACACAAAGATCAGTGCAGAATTATATGGTAGGCTACATAGTTCCATTTCCGCTATATAGTTCCATTTCTATTTAGGAAGAAGAGGAGTAAAGGATATTATTGAGGAGACAGATGACTGAAAAGGAGATAGGCCAGACATTTTGAATACAAGTGGTAACAATCAGCCAGACTAATTGCTGCACTGATAGCAATAAAACATAAAACGAATTAGAGTAAGGCCTCCATCACATCGGGTAAATGTTCTATAGAACATATGTGGGAAAACATGTCACAGGATGAGGTGTGGTTTTTATTAATAGACAAAATATCCAAACCAATGAAATCATAAATTCATTGATTTATTGAACTGTATACACATACATCTATCTATCTCTCTATCTATATCTATACATATGACCCAATTCAAAGGGGGCTGTGAAAATCAAACAAAATGCTGGTTATGAAATTCTTTTCTAACTTTAAAGCACTTATCTAAATATGAGATGATTTTTGTTGCTATTAATTATAACAATATTTGTAGATGATTTAAAATCTGTGGTTCTTAGCATCCCTGACTTCAACAGCACCCTCATGTTATCATTCTTATATTGTTACTATAATTCTTTCTCATAATAAAGCTTTTATTTATGAATTTTAGGATATGCATAATACTTTATAATAGGGATATCTATCTTATGACATCAGGTTAATTTTTTTCTGGAATTCTTTTTTTTTTCTGACTCCTGAAACATTTTCTTATCTTTCACTTCTTTAATGGAACCCCCACTTTTTCAAAATTATGTGAGTTTTATTACAGGGCTTCCTCAGTTTCATAACTGTGATGTGAATTTCTTGTATTTGTGAGTATTAAGGTCAGATCCTAGAGAGATTTGGAAATTTCAGACAGTGTATGTAATTAAAAATATAAATAAGATTTGATTTAATTTTGTATGATAACATCAGGTCATTTAATTCTCCTTCCCCCCCCCCCACAAAAAAAAGCAAGGCTGTAGAGGTAACATAGAAATATGTTCCATAGATGGAGGTTCCTGAATTGTTGTATATTTTTAGATGCTGATTTGTCTTTTTGTATAAGCTACATTACTCAGGTCCCAAAACTCATTAGAAATGCACCATGTTAACTTAATATAACTTATACATTAACTGAAATGAAATGCATTTCTAAATCTAGTTCCAGGAAAAAATATAATCTTTTGTTTTAAACTGTCTATAATAGTCACTAAAAAGATCCCACAAATTCTCAAAGATTGAAATTGAGACATGATTTGAAACACAAATTTGAATGCACTTTTAAGAATAACAGATTCTGAGGCAGTTAGGTTGCATAGTGGATAAAACACCTAGCCCTAAAGTCTGGAGAACCTGAGTTCAAATGTAGTCTCAGACACTTAACACTTCCTAGATATATGACCCTGGGCAACTCTAATTATTAACTCTAATTTTTAATCATTAACTCTAATTGCCTCAGGGGAAAAAGGAATAACAAATTCTTTTGGATTATAGGTCATCTAGTTCAACTTCTACCTGAAGTATTAATCCTGTCTATATTATATTTGTACTTTTCTAGTGATCAGGAACCCACTAATCCACTAATATAGTTCATTCTTCTTTTTTTGGCAGTTTTAATTATTAGGAAATTTTTCATTCTATTGTCTTGAAATCTGTTTCCTTGGAATTTCTTTTACAAAGTATTTTTTAAATGAACAAGAATTTACTTTTCTCTCCTCACTATACTTTTTGAAATGTGATAAAAAACAAAACCTTTGGGAAAACATGCATATTTGAAAAAAACAAATATTAATATGTAAAAATGTATCTTTCATTCAGCATCTTGCGTCCATTACTTCTGTCAGAATAAGAGTAGCATTCTTTATTATTGTTCTTATGGAATTGTTGATTGATCATTTCATTGATTAGAGTTATTAAATCTTTCAAAGTAGTTTGTTTTTATAATGTCATTCACTTTACTCTGTCACTTTAAATAAGTCTTTTTGTGTTATTCAGAAGTCATTCTTTTTTTTTTCTTTTTAAAGTTTTTAAGTCTATTTTAAATTTCAGTAAAAAAATAAAAAAAAGAAAAAAAAATTATTGCTATGTACATAATAAAACATGAGAGGATTCAGTATAAATTTCCATTTCAAAAGAATCTATATAAATATTATATTGTTTTTAAAGATGTCCAGCTTTTTTTTTTTTTGGTTCTTTGCTGTGTACTTTTTACTTTTTTCTCTTTCAAAAGACTACAATTAAATATATGTATGTATATTTGCATACATATATATGTATATTTATTTCCACTTGTCATCTGTATCTCTGAAGGTAGAAAGCATTTTCTTTCGTAAGTCCAGGTATTTCCAGTATTAACCATTTCTTACACCACAGTAATATTCTAATCTAATTACTTTCTGTCTGAGAGATTGTCTATGAAAGATTTTCCTACATTTTTTCTGTATTCCTTCTTTTTTTTGGCTGCATAGGTTTTATTTACACAATAAATGTATTTACATGAGAAAATTTTAATATAAAATGATCAAAATTACCCATTTTACAAAACAAATAAAAAACAAAATAAAGCAAAACAAAAGAGAACATTGTCATATGTCCAGCAGAAACATTAGGGAGGATTCAAAATATATAACAAATTACCAGATGAAGAAAGTATATTTATTAACAGAAGAAATTATGTTTCATAAATGTCCTAATTTCCTTGTAAAATTGTTTTTTTTGCTTCCTTGCTGTACTCCTTATTTACTTTATTCATTTTTCCTCCTTTCATTCCTCCCCCCTCTCTCAAGCAAGCTAAAATTAAGAAAAGGTGTATTTCATGTATAAGTATGTAGATATATATGTACATACATATACTCACCCCCCCTACACACATACATCTTTCCTTACTCTTTTCTCTCTTTTTTTTTTCCTCTGAGGCTGGGATTAAGTGACTTGCCCAGGGTCACACAGCTAGGAAGTGTCAAGTGTCTGAGACCAGATTTGAACTCAGGTCCTCCTGAATTCAAGGCTGGTACTCTATCCACTGTGCCACCTAGCTGACCCTTTCCTTACTCTTTAATTAAATTCTGCTCCATAACTTTCCTTGCTATTACTTAATTTTTTTCCTTCACCCAAGGATCCCTCCCTTGTCTTCTTCCCTCACCCTTTGTGTCCCCCATCTTCCCATCTCTCCCTTTCATGGTGTGTGTGTGTGTGTGTGTGTGTGTGTGTGTGTGTACATATATAACTATATATGTATGTATACACATACACCATGTATAAAAAGGCAACAATAGTGTTGCCTATTTAACTTATTCCCAATGTGAGTCAGTAGGTTTTCAGAATTATGAGCCCTCCTTCCCCCTGTACCTGCCACATATGTGTAGTTCCTTCTTTTTATCTATTCCTTTTTTTAATTTTTATGAGATCTTTATGAGAACAATACACAAAGATTACATTAGATTTTAGTAGAATAAAAACAGTCTCAAGACTCTCACGTAAGTTTCTCAGTTCCCCAACATTTCCAAACCATGGTACTTCACTTCTAGCTATCCCTCTAATCTTTTTTTCAGTTAGAAGCTAGATTCTGCCACACTGTTTCCTGAGCTCTGATAAGTCAATTGTTTTTTTTATTGAAGTTTTTTTTATTCAACACAGATCCTTGAAAAAATCTTTGTGTTCCCATTTTTGCCCTTCCCTTCACCTCCTCCCTCCACTAGATAGCATGCCATCCAATATATGTTAAACAAAGTAAAATATATGTTAAATCCCATATAAGTATACATATTTATACAGTTATCTTGCTGCACAAAAAAAATCAGATCAAAAAGTTTAAAAAATGAGAAAGAAAATAAAAAATTCAAACAAAACAATAATAAAACAGAGTGAAAAATGTTTATGTTTGTAATCCACTCTCAGTTTCCTACAGTCCTTCTCTGTGGGTGTAGATGGCTCTCTCCATCACAGGTCTCTTGGAACTGGTTTTTAAATCATCTCATTGTTGAAAAGAATCAATTCCATCAGAATTGATCATTGTATAGTCTTCTTGTTGCTGTATATAATGATCTCCTGGTTCTGTTTCATTTCACTCAGCATCAGTTCACACAAGAGTCTCCAGGCCTTTCTGAAGTCATCTTGCTGATTGTTTCTTATAGAACAATGATATTCCATAACATTCATATACCACAACTTATTCAGTCATTCTTCAATTGATGATCATCCATTCAGTTTCCAGTTTTTAGCTTCTACAAAGAGGGCTGCCACAAACATTTTTGCATATGTGGGTCCCTTTCCCTTCTTTAAGATCTCTTGGAGATATAAGCCCAGTAGAAAACACTGCAGGGTCAAAAAGGTATGCATAGTTTTGATAACCCTTTGGGCATAGTACCAAATTGCTTTCCAGAATAGTTGGATCTGTTTTTCACAGTTTCCACCAACAATTTATCAGTGTCCACAGTCCTTCCCACATCACCTCCAATATTCATCCTTGTCTTTTCTATGAGAGATAGGAAAGGGGGAACCCCGTTTTTAGTCGGTGCAAAGATCATGATGGCACAGTGTCCCCCTGTAAATGAATTTACAGGCCCAAAAACCTAGATTGATAAAAAAGTTTATTGTAGGAATTTAGAAGTAAAGTTGAAGGTAAAAGAAAAATGCCAAGGCCAAAGGTGGCCGCTGGGCGGGCAGGAACCCTTACATGGTCAGAAGGATACCATGTTTGGGGGGAAAGGGCTCCTGCAAAGAGAGAGCTCCAACTTGGCTCTTTTATACCTAAAAGGGGGCTTGTGGGTGGTGCCAAGTTCCTGGCAGGCTTTCTGATAAGGAAGAAACTGTTTGTAGGGGTTGGGAAACCTGAGCAGATAGTGGGGACAGGGCCTGGATATCATTGGAATTCAAAAGGGTGCTTTTTGAACAGGATTTGTGAATCAAAGGTCAGCCATAGGAGTTGAGGAATCAGAAGGAATTTTAAAAGGACCCCCATCACTGTCATTTTAGCCAATCTGAGAGGTTGTAGTGGTATCTTAGAGTTGTCTTAATTTGCATGTCTCTTATCATTAATGATTTAGACTAGGCTAGACTATAACTATATGACTAGAAATGGTTTCAATTTTTTCATCTGAAAATTGTCTGTTCATATCCTTTTACCATTTAGCAATTGGAGATTGGCTTGAATTCTTATAAATTTGAGTCAGTTCTCTATATATATTAGAAACGTGACCTTTATCAGAAGCTTTGAATGTAAAAAATGTTTTTCCAGTTTATTGTTTCCCTTCTATTCTTGTCTGCATTAGTTTTGTTTGTACAAAAGCTTTTTAACTTAATATAATCAAAACTATCTACTTTTTGTTCAATAATGCTCTCCAGTTCTTTGGTCACAAATTCCTTCTTCTCCACAGATCTGAGAAGTAAAGTAAATCATCATCATCATCATCATAATAATAATAATAATAAACAACTAATTTATTTATAATATCATTCTTTATGTTTAAATCATAAACTCATGTTGACTTATCTTGGTATATGGTGTTAGGTGCAGGTTCAATGCCTAGTTTCTGCCATGCTACTTTTCAATTTTCCCAGGAGTTTTTGTCAAATAGTGAGTTCTTATTCCAAAGTTGAGGTCTTTGGCTTTGTCAAACACTAGATTACTATAATCATTGACTATTTTGTCCTGTGAACCTAACCTATTTCACTGATCAACTTCTCTATTTCTTAGCCAGTACGAAATGGTTTTGATGACGGCTGCTTTATAATATAGTTTTAGGTCTGACACGGCTAGGCCACCTTTATTAGTATTTTTTTCATTAATTCCCTTGAAATTCTTATCTTTTGTTCTTCCTTATGAATTTTGTTATTATTTTTTCTAGATCTGTAAAATAATTGCTTGGGAGTTTGACTGGTATGGCACTAAATAAGTAGATTTTAACCTATTCCCAATAAGTCTAAAATTTAAGCACTACCCACCCTTTGTCCTACTAACTTTCTCTGCATCATTTTTTTTCTTTTTTGCCTCCTTTGTATGAGATACTTGCTTCTTTTTTCTCTCCCTACACAGTTTTTTAACTGCCCCATTATACTCAGCTCAGCTTAAACCTTTATTTCCAAATAAAAATGTAGTGTGAGAGCATTGTGCTCAGTATCAGTATTCTGGATTTGATTTAATTTGTTTCTGCTTCCCTGGCCCCCTCTCCTTTCCTTACCCAGAATCTAATCATAAATATTTATCCTTTATTTCTTAAACTTCTTTTTAAAATCTAGTCTCCTTCATTAGTTTGTTTTGTTTAGAATGAATCATTTCTTTAATTTTCCTTCCCTCTTCATCACCCTACTTTCTTTCCCTTTCCTTATTGAATAATTGTATTTCTATACCTGGGGTTGTTTTTTTTTTTTTTTTTTGTGTGTGTGTATGTGTGTGTGTGTATTTTTTTCTGCTATGGACCAATTATTATGAAAATGATACTGAAATGCCACCTATTCCCTCATTCCCTCCTTTTTTTTTTTTTTGCATAGTCCTATTTATATACCTAAATTATCTGAAATAATTTTCCTCACCCTTTCTCTTCCTTTTCCCTTCTAATGCATTCCTTTCCCTTAATTCTTTATTTTTCTTCCTTTAAGATCATCAAAACTTAAAAAAGCCCATTCCCAGGCCTTCTGTCTTATTTGAATCCTTTTATGACCTCTGATGATGGTAGGGTTCTCAGGGAACATAGGTATCATATACCCATTTGTTGTTGTTGTATTATGCTGGAGAAACTGAGCAAGATAGAGATTAGAGAGTATTTAATCATTTATTAAATGGGAGAGATATACTGGGACCAAATGGATCCATGGTTTGGTCCCAGAGCTGAATGAGACTTATCATCTCCAAGAATCCAGCCAACAGTATGAGTTCTCAATGACCTATACACATATGGCTCAGACTCAGGAGCTCGATAGTGGTGGAGGTGGAGTCAGGGTGCTGAGAGTGGGAATGGGACTCTGACAATCCGGTTCTGACAGGGTGAGGGGAGGCATGGGCTGAAGAACCCTAGAGATAGGGAGCGGCATCTTGATAAGAAGATATCTGACATTCTGGTAGTTTGGGATGGGGTGAGGCATTCTGATACTCTAAAACATAAGATCTTTTATCCTTATCAAATATTCTGATAGGGAGGGAAGGTTTTGCAGGACTAAGAAGCAGGAAAACTGAGTCAGGACTGGGTTAGGATAATTATGGAAACTGAAAACTGTGGCATAACAGTTATTTGTCTTTTGTTCTCAAAGATGATATTTGGGAGGTAATGCCATGACATCTGAGAGGTGATGAAATGACATGCAAGTTAATTTAAATTGAAGTGAAGAAAGGCTGTGCATAGTCACCAGTCTCATTTTCTCCTTTACATCCATCTGGATCCAGTAGCAAGATATAGATCAGGATGATTGGAGATGGCCCTGAATGCAGTGGCCCTTTTTAAGCTAAGGTCTTTAACAGATCTCAGTTTGACTGTGGCAACCACCCATTCAGTGAGTAAAGCTTGGTAAGGAAAAAATGAGGCAAAGAGAGACCTTTTTACAAAGTTCAAAAAAATTCAGTATGAGAGAGGAAGACCCTCCGGTTTCTGACCCAAGCAGAAACAACTGTTATTTACAATCACTCTGAAACAATCAGGGCCCAAACAAAGATGAACTGGGACAAGTAGTATACAAACATAAAATTAAACCTTAATTAAAAAAGAAAGTACATATTTCTCATTTTTCTGATAAATATCTTTTCTGTACAATAAGCCTGCAATGAAGTTGATAGGAACTTTTTAACTGAAGAGATGGGAAGAACAATCTGGCCATCAGTTACTGGTTTTTAATTTCAAGCTCCTTTAGAGTTTTTATTCTGTAGTTGCAGTGCTCCTTTTTGCCTCCTCCCTCTTCAGTTTTTGTTTGATTCAACTGATTCAACATTTCTCCACAAATTCCATGAGGTCCACATCCTGATAAGCCAGTTATTTTTGAGCTTCTAATAACTGATTAGCTATTGAGAGCTTCTCTCTTGTAATTTTCTCCACTTGAGCTTCTAGTTGAGCCATATTCTGAGCTAAGTTGAGCATCATTGCTCCCAAGTCTTCCTGTTTTGTTTTGTTTTTTCATCTCTTGTTTCAAGACTTCTTTTTCATTGAATTGTTGTTCTTGCTTGACTTCAAGTTCATTTTCAAATCAGCTTTTCTTTTCTCTCTCTCCAGCTCAGTCTTTAACAGTTCACACTGAATTAAACTTGTTTTTTTTCTCCCAAAGTTGGCTTCTTCATTCACAACAGCATGTTTCACTTCCTCATAGGTACTGAATTCCATTTGCTGCATCTCTGACAAAATCTTCCTTATTGTAATTAGTACAGACATTAATTCATCTCTTTACTTGGTCATTCTTTCAGTTGTCTGCACATGAGCATTGGTATGGCTTTGAGTGAGGACGGCTTCATGTTGAGAACATTTTAAACAAAGACTGCCAACAGGGTTAGAAACTGCATGAAAAGATTCTTGCATGGAGCCTTTGTCTCTCCTTGAAATCTTCATAACTTTTCTGAGATTTAGTTACATCTTTGCTAAGAGCCTTGACTTTCATTCTTTTCTACACAAATACATTTTAACCTTTTAGAGGAATCCATAAAGATTTGCTCAATCTTCTACTTTGCTAATCTGGATTTCAAGCACTCTAATTTTTTTTCTAGCACTCTAGTTGATTTATAAAATTATTTTTAGTTCTTAAAAAAACTCTTCCTTCATCTTTTGTAGGAATTTTAATTGAACATGTACCTAATATGTGTTTTTCTTGTAGATCTTTTAGGATTATTCTCTTTTTAGGGGTTTAGGGCTTGAGTTTCTTGTCATGATATTTTCTCTTTATGATGGTATTTTTGTTTTCCTTCCTAATTTTGGACTTTGTGTTAGGGTTAGGGTTGGGTTCAAAGTTACACAACTGCTGTAGCTCAGGTTGGGATAGCAATTCCTAGTTTGAAATATGAAGTGCAAAGTGCAAGGAACATGTGAAGAATTCACTATGGTATTCTCTTTGCTAAAAGAAAAGATTATGGACAAATGAAGAGGTAAAATTGTCACCAGGAATGGTAAATATGAAATACATTCAGGAGAGCAATGGAAAGATTACAGTTAGCCAGGAAAGGAGTTTTAATAACTAGCAATTGAAAAGACAAGTTCCCCAGTGGAACTCACAATTAACTAGGAAGAAAGGAATATATGCCATGAAGAAGGAGAAGGCCATTAACTAGCAGGCTAAATCCATAGAGGAGTTTAGCAGACTAACCCCAAAAGGAATTAGCAAGGGAAGGAAATTATACCATTGATTGACAGGCTAACCCTAAAAAGGACTTAGCACCCTAAAAGAGTTAATAACAAGAATTAAGACACCATGAGGCATTGGGGAAGGGTGATTATTAAAGTCTTAGCAGTACTTCAGGCTTTCTCTGTTAATCACATCACTGCTTGCTTTTGTACTTGCTCCTTACTCAGTATGCAGCTTAAGGCCCTTGACCATAATATGGTTCTTACCCTGGACCACCATATCTAGGGGTAGATTCCTTCATTAATCTGTACTAAATCTGTTATCTAGAACTGGGTAATAAATGATAGTTTCTAGTTGATCCTTATTCCTGTTTCCTGTACAAGGTCAGACTTCTCTGTGCCAGATCTGTTGCATTGTCTTGTGCCCATCCATGCTCAGTTCCTGAGTTGGAATGTCCTGCATGAATGTTCTTTGCAGAATTCTATACCCAGAATCTCACTCTGTTTTCTTATGTTCACCTGGGCTATAGTTCTGATTTACTGTAATTTTTCTTACATTTCCTGATCAGCATTTGTGGTACAAGGCCCTAGAGTGACACATTGAATGGAATTCTGGTCCTGGAATCAGGAAGATAAAAATTTTTTTAGTCATTTTTCAGTTATATCTGTTTATGATCCTAAAGACTTTTTTTGATCCCAACCCAATTGGTCTGATGTTTCCATCTCCAGCTCATTTTACAGATGAGGAAACTTGAGTCAAACAGGACTAAGTAACTTGCCCTTAATCACACAGCTAATAAGTATCTGAGGCCAGATTTGATCTCATGAATATGAGTCTTCTTGACTTAGGGCCTAACTGTTTATCCATTGGTGCTACCTAGTTGCCCTGGAGTCAGAAAGACAAGTTTAAATCTAACCTCAGACATTTACTAGCTCTATGACCTTGGTCAAGTCACTTAACCTCTGCCAATCTCTATTTCCTCAATTGTAAAATGGGGATAATAATAGCATTTACCTCCCAGATATGTTGAAGGGATCAAATAAGATGATATTTGTAAAGCACTTTGCACAGTATCTCATACATTATAAATACTAGCTACTTTGGTGAATTTTCTAGATCTCTGTTGAATAGTTGTGAGAGAATCATGATTATAATTCTTCCTACTACTCCACGATCTTGACTGGTCCTTCCCTGTCATTTTAAACTATTAATCATAGGACCAAGAAAAAGAAATCTAATCCTTATTCTTCAGGTATTTGAAAACAAAATTGATAATTCTCCAAGTCTTTTCTAGGCTAATTCCTTCAACTTATATTTAGTAATAGAATATAGTGTATAGTATCACTACAATTCAGAATGTAAAACATGTAAGATCACAGTAATTCTTTCAAGATGTTAGTGTTTGTGTAAATCTTTGAATTCAACATTTTAGAGAATCCTCTTTCTTCCATTATCTGAGTTGAGTTTTCAGAAAAGTTCTACCTGTGGTGTGGAGGTGATCTTAAAAGTTTGCCTTTAGTGAAGGCTGTGCTATCGAGTATAAGCTCTGGTAGTTCTAATAGAAAATTAAAAATGGCTTTGAGTGCAAGTCTGGTGAGATACTATTTTTGCCATCCAGGGATTTAGCCTAGATAAGTCCAGAGACTTTCATATGGCTCCCTCCCTCCCTCCTTTCTTCCCTCTCTTCTTCTTTCCCTCTCTTCCTCTTCCCTTCCCTCACTCCTTCCTTCTTTCCCTTCCTTTCTTCCTTTCTCCTTTCCTCTCTCTCTCCTTTTCTTCCTTTTTTTTCTGATGTGCTCTGGAATCCTTGAATTTTTTTTTTTTACTCTTTAATGCCTAAAGAAAGCACCTTTTGAAGAAAAATGCATTGATTTCTTCTTTAAGAGATGGGAACTTACATCTTTAGAGTGTTTTTCAAGATTTTTTATTTGAACAAAATAGATTTAGTCTAGATCCATAAACATTTATTAAGCTCTGGAAGAAACTGATAAGAGTTAGGAGGTCACTTAGAATATCTGTTGACTTTCTTTGGGTTATGAAGCGAAGTAATAGAATAGAAGGATTATTTGCCTCAGAGTTAGGACACCAGGCCTCAAAAATTTAAAGTTGCTTCTAGCTCAAACATAGCATGCTTCTATATTTCTGTGATTCTAAATTTTCACTATTATTGGGGTTAGGTAATGACTATATTCACTTTATCTAGCATGAATTACAAGAAGAGAATTAGTGTGAATCCTGATGCAAACATTTCTTGGAATTTAGAGGAATGAGAAAAAAGTTTCTTGATATCTTGTGCTTTTTCTCCTTCATTCATCCCAGCATGATGATCCCGGGTAATGCTGCAGGGGTGGCAAAGCAGTTTCTTCGCTGTATCTTCCATCAGTTAGCACCCAATGGGATATTCCCACAGCTGTTCCAGAGCAGTATAAAAGGTATTTTTTTCAGACATTTAATATGTGACCAGTCATTCAGATCTGAAACCCTACTAACTTGGATTGCTGTCTTTCCAGATGGGAGCTTTTTAAGAACCTTAGCTACATCTCTCATGGACTTCAATGAACTTAGTTCCATTGCTGCTCTCAGTCAGCTATTGGAGGTAGGTTTTCCAGAAAGACAATTGAAATCTTAACTTAAACTGTAGACCAGAAGGAGCAATTTGAGATTACTAGTACATGAAAAAATATCAATTTCCTTTTCTTTGAAAGTTTTCACCCCCTAACTTCCTTATAACAGATAGTGTATGTATTCTCTTACATAGTGAGGCTTTTTGTAGTCTCTGGCTCATATTTGGTACTTGAAGATGGATTTAGGGAATAGCAGTTAAGAGTGTATTCCACTTACAGAACGACTTAGAATTTCATAAGTGCCTATTATGTTCAAGACTCTATTCTGGATAATAAAACAAACAACAACAAAAAACAAAAGCAAAGTTTGTTCCTGTGCTTTTGTAATTCATATTTGATATTTGTGCTAACTAATATAACACATTTTAGAGTTAGAAAAGTAGAAAGAGAAATCAGAGAGGTATAGACAAAAGAAGAAAGGAAGACTCTTCTAGCTAGAGGGATCAGAGAAAGTTTCATGAGATCAGTAGGCTGAGGCTATAGAAATTGGTAATCTTTATTACCATCCTAAACTTGCCCTTACAGTTTGTCTTGAATTCTTTGCTCAGAAGTTGCCTATCTCCTTAATAAAGGAATGAGGCTTCCTAGTGTTCCAGCATTAGTATTACCTCAGATTCCTCATGAATAATTCTATTTTGGCTCTAATCTGAAGAGGTCTCTCTGATGGAAGCAATAAAAGACATATCCAGATTATTCTTATCCCCATTTTATATAGAGAGGAACTGAGATTGAGAAATTTAAATGATATGCCCAGGGTTACATAGATATTAAGTGTCTGAGGCAAGAGTTGCATTCAGGTCTTCTTGAATTCAAGTTCATCATTCTGTTTATTGACTTGGAAAGGTAGGTTGTAATCAGAATAAGATCCAAAAAGTAGAATGGTATTACAATGATTGAGTTTTCCTCTTTTCCTGTTTAATTGATTTAGGGGATACATATTGGCCACCTTCTGGCATCTGAAGAACTGTCATAAGAAATAGGGAATAGATTTATTCAGTGTGGCTCCAGAGGGAAGGATTGAGGAAAATGAACAAGAGTAAAGTGGGTAATTTCAGTCTAATATAAGGAATAACTTTCTAATAATCAGAGTTCTGTAAGAATGGATTGCACCATCTGGTTATGTTAGATCTGTGACCAGTCTTCAGGGATATTGGAGAGTGGATTTATATCTCATGGACTTAGGTGACTTATAAGTTCCCTTTGCCTGGTAATGTATGAATCTCTGGTAAGGATGGTCAAACTGCTGCCCTTAGTATTCAAAGATGAAACTATTTATACATATTCTAACATATATCTATACTCTTCCACATTTTTCATACTAGTATACTGAGTCATCCACTCTCTTGCCAGTGTCTCTTATGACCAAGATACATATTTATGAGATGACTAGCTTCACTGCCTGAAGCATAATCTGCACCCTTCATTGATTAAGGAAATCCTTGGTCTGGAGGAAAGGTTATTCTTACCAAGAGCAGAAAGACCCAAGACTAGAGACAAAGAGATAAGGAATAATCTAAAGACCAGGCTTGTTGATTTTTTTTTTTAATTGTCTTTCCTCTTTTTAAAAATATGTCATATTGTTACCAGTCCATTTCCTATGGAATGCTGATATTAAAGGAATTGTTTCAAGTGGGTAGGCTAGTTGTTCAGAGTTCAAGGCTTAGGGAATCTCCTGAAAAAGCAAAAGCCCAAAATGCAGGGAAGTGGGAAAAGTTGATGTAAATTTATGTTCAGAATACTCTCTTTGGACCCATTTGGATTGTTGCTACCTTTTGCTGAGTCACAAATTTAAATAGTTAGAGCTTATGGAATAGAGCAAAATTAATTGGAACAAAGGGGTTAGAACTCATTAGCCATAAGTTCTAAGTAACTTCAATGACTATTTATAGATTACTATGCATATTAATTCAAAGTATACTATTTGAATAGATCCATGCTTTCATTAGCATCTAATTCATCAGTTATCTATTGAGTGGAAGAATCATCAATAAAAAAATGTTTTCTTCATCCCTTTGGTTTTGTTTGAATATCACACTGAGGAGGCCTTCTAGTATTCTGAGACTCAATGTAATCCACACAAAATCATCTGCTGATATAGAACCTTTTCATCAACAACTAATCCCTCTTCTACTTGGATTTCTTCTTTCTTTGCTTCAATTGACTTTTGGATGCTCAGAACTGGCCCCAACTGGGTGCTGTATTTTTCTTTTCAGGCTATGTCAAATGCTGCACAACCTCCTACTTGCACAGTGTCCTGTATTGGTATTGTCCCATTCCCTCTGCTTCTCATTTCTCTGGCATTAGCAGTTTGGAGCTTTGCTGCACTGGTGCTTCTAGATTATAGTTCTCAGCAGTCTTTTACTCCTGAAGGGCTATGACTAAACTGCCTATTGAGTCATGAGTAAAATTCTGCGCCTGGACACAGAAGCTCTATACACTACTAGAGAAAAGGGGAAGAGAGTTTAGTGTATAAGAATGAATTTTGTTGTAAACTTTTTTTGGGTCCTTGGGCCTCTATGACAGCTTTATTGTCAGCAGTGTGAGAGATGAGGAACAGGTTCTGAGTGATCTCGGGGTCAATGAATGTCAGTTCAGGTTTCTTTTTAAACTTTATTTTGAATTTGCTCTAATTTAAACAATTTAAAGTTGCTTTACCTTTGGCATATAATTTCTGTTTTGGAGAGGTTTAAGAAATCATGGGGTTCAGAGAAAATGTCTAATACTACATCTTGTTGCTCATATAACCTGGAAGTTCCTATATCTTTTTTTTTCTAAAAAAATCTCCATGGAAGTATAAAACTTATGATAATCTCTAGATAACTTCTACATAAGGCCTTAATAATGTTTTCTGAGCACTTGAACATAGAAATTAGAAATTGGAATGAGTATGTACACATTCAAGATCTTGTTGCTTTTTTCCCATAGTTCCCTTGACAGCAACTATCTTGGTACTCTGGGCCTTTACAACTTCTGTCCAGAGGCAGTGCTAAACAGATGTCTGCAGTCTAATTTAGAAACAGGGTGAAAAGCCTCAGGGGATAGACAAAGAGAGACACCCTAATTCTATAGCTGATCTAAAACACAGGGAGCATGGATTTGTTGATTATCAGTGGAGATTTGTTTTCGAAGCAGGCTTATTTTTCTCCTGCCTCTGACTCCCCTCCCCATTATTCTTTGGGGGAAGAACTACATTTTATTCTTCAAATGCCTGGCAAAAGTCCTTGCTCAGAGTAAGTGCTTAATAAGTGTCTGCTGAATGAATGGATACACTTTAGGTCTTTCTTTTTTGTTTCTGTTTATTTTTCCTTAGCTTTTCCCTGACTTTGGGTAATTTTGTGTTTGACTAAAGTTCTTTGATGCATCAGGATAGGGAAGTGATCTTGAATTCTCAAAGATCATAGTATTGGAGCATAAGCACAAGTACTTTACCTAGAGGGAAGCCTGTAGATAAATGTCATAAGTCAATTATCTAGGAGTTAGCTTTACTAAGTGGAATGAAGCTATCATTAGAAGATTGACCACCAGGTAATGAATCATTTTTGTCACAGCAACTCATAAAAACAGTCTACTAAGAAGTAGAGGGTTTACACTTTGTGTTAGTGGTAGAACCCATACTGATGAAATGATGGTTCTTGAAATATTGAAGTAAGTTAGTAATTGTTAGTAATTTAAAAGAATAGTTTTAAAGCATATGATACAATGTATGCATTTTTAATCTTTCAGAATCTTAGAGCCTTCACTTTTGTATTTTCTAGGGTTTGAATAACAAAAAGAATTTACCAGCAGGGGGTGCCATGTTACGCTGCTTAGAAAACATTGCCACCTTTATGGAAGCTTTGCCAATGGATTCTCCGAGCAACCTCTGGACTACCATCAGTAACCAGTTTCAGACTTTCTTTACCAAACTGCCTTGTGTTTTACCTCTAAAGGTATGAAGTGATTGATCAGGTTTCTTTTTAATATTTTGCTATTAGTTAGAATTCCTTTATGACTCCCCAAGGTGTTCATTCCACTTGGGTGAATTGGTCAAGTCTTGTGATACCCAAAATCAAGAAATAGAAACTTTATTAGTAAAATGTTAGTGTCATGGAAAGTTCCAAGTAAAAAATTCTACTTGGCAAAAAGCAGAGAAAATGCACTTTCCCCAAGCTTATGATGTAAAAAAAAATTCAGTTTTCCTTAAGAGTTAATAAACAAGCAAAGGAGTGTCTATAGCAGTGCTTCTTAAACTGCTAAATGGGTTGAAATTCCATATGGGATCAGTCATATAATTGAATGTGGGAGTCATGAAAAATTTGGTGACAGTAAACGGTATCAAATATGCCCACTAATTCTTTATGTAGAAATAAACAAGCACATCTATCTAATTAGTATGCAAATTTGCTTTCATCTTTTAAAATAAGTTTCCTTATGAATTATTATCAGTAAATGTTTGATTTGTATAATTATTATATACCTATATACTAGGGTCATGTAAAAATTTCTCAGGTGAATAGGTGTCATGAATGGAAAGAGTTTAAGAAGTCACAGTCTTTAGGTTGTGCTTGTTAAGAAATTTATTGCAGTAGGTGTTATTAGAAAGAATAGTGATTGTTTTCTAAAGAAGCTGCATGTTGCATTTAAAAATGTGTTGAATTTGGAATCAGAAAATCTAACTCTTTCTCTTTCTCTTTGCGCCTGTGTGAAGTTGAACAAGGCACACATCTCAGTTTCTTTATCCAAAAACAAGCAGCTTGTACTAGATGACTTGTTTCTTTCAAGTATTGTATTTGTGGCCTTGTGAGCATGGGGAAACTAGAATAATAACCATAAAAGTGTTTGATCACTTATTCATCAAGTTAGAACAAATGATATTTTTTTTGACCATCCTCTCTGCCTTACTTCTCTCAGAGCTTCAATGAAAAGAGGAGAGGTAGCATAATATAATAGATACATACAGAACTTGAAGTCGGGAGAAACTTGATACAAATACTGATTCTCACAGTACTATTTGCTATTTGTGTAGCTTTGTGTAAATCACTTAATCTCTCTGAGTCTCACTTTCCTCATCTGTAAAATGAGGAGTTTGGATTAGATTATGTCTAAGGCTCCCTTCTGCTATGACTATGAGACTATGATGGCATGAATAGAAATTTGGAACTCCCAAACAAATTTTTCATAAAGGTTGTTTTTATCTTTTATGAAATGCAAACATAATAAAATGTGAGAATTAGAAAGAACCTCAAAGATCAAATCTAAGCACATAGAGGAAATGTTATGAAGTGATATGAATTGACAATTGCTTGAATAGAAGGTATAAGAGAGAGTAAGGAATCAAGGATGACCCTTTGCTTATAAGCCTAAATTATTGGAAGGATGGTAGTACCCTTGGCAATTAAAGGGGGATAAGAAGAGGGGAAAGTTTGAGGGACAAGATAATGAATTCAGTTTTAGACATGTTGAATTAAAAATGTCCATAAGATAACCAGTTGAAGATGTCCAAAAGGCAGTTGGAAATGTGAGAGTGAAGGTCAGGAAAAGACATTAGAGCTGGAAAAATATATCTAAGAATCATCTGCATAGCAATGATAATTGAATCCGTGGGAATTTATGACATCAGCAAAAATAATACAGAGGAGATGTAAAGATCCAGGGCAGAACTTTGGGGGATACCTATAGTGTAGGGGTGACCTGAATGAGGATCTAATGTAGAGGAAACCGAGAAGGTGCAATCTGTCAAGTAGGAGATGCATTACAAAATCCTGGAGAAGAGAGTATCAGGAAGAGGATGATTATGCCAGAGACTCAGAGAGAGTACAAGATAGGAAATTGAGAAAAACCCATTAGTTATGACACTTAAGAAGTAATTTTTAACTTTGGAGAGAGAAGTTTCAGTGGAATGACAAGGTAGGAAGTCAGACTTCAGGGAGTTAAGAATGAAAGAAAAGGAAATAGAGATACCTATTGTAGAAAGTTTTCTCAAGTTTATCTAGGAAAGAAAGAACTGTAGGAAGATAGCTAGTGGGGATGAATTGTTCAGGAGATTTTTTGAAGATGAGGAAAAAACATGGATGTGTTTGTAAGTAGTGGGGAAAGTCAGTAAATAGAGACTGAGGACAAGTAAGAGATTTAGAATAATGGAAGGTAAAATCTTCTTTCAGGTAGAATGGAATCAAATGTGTATGTAGAGAGGTGTGTATTCTTGGCAAGGAGGAGAGCCCTTTTGTGAGACAAAGGTAAAGGTGGAGATGATGACCAAAGGCATCTGAATGTTATAAGATGAGGAAGAGGAAAGAAGAGAGAAATCTCAGTGAATAACTTCAATATTTTTAGTGAAATATGAGGCCAGGTTCTCAGCTGAGAAGATTGGAGGAGAAGGAGCTATGGGAATGTGGAGTAAAAAAATGCTTTGTTATAATGATGGCCTAGTTGAGATAATGCAACAATTTAAGGTAGACCCAGTCAACACAGCTTTGTGATTTTTCTCTAGCTTCATTCAGCAATATGTGAAGAGAAATGAAGGTAGCAGATGGTGGGAGGAATTTAAGGTTAAGTTTCACAAGGCACTATCTTTATAGGATCTTGAAGTACTTGAAAGAAGAGGACAGTTAGAGTTGAACTGGTTCCCCAAGAGTAAAGATGGGGAAGGGAAGAGAGTTTAGCTAGTGCAGGTATGATTGTCTGGGACAGAACTGAGTGGTAGATGAGTTGGAGGTCTTTGTGAGAATAAAGAACAGGGTTTGGAGTTGCAAGACAGAGGGAAAGACGTAATGACAACAGATTCTCAGATAAAGACATTTCAGATTTCATGAATGCAGTTATGAAATGTTTGTGAGTGATGTTAATATCAAGAATATAAGTCTCTATGTATTTCTGTGTTTGAGTGGAGCAGCAAGTCATAAGAATGTTTAGGAGGATAGAGTATTTGAGAAAGAACCATTATGCATAAGTCCTCTATTATGAAGGAAGGAAGGAGTTAGATAAGAAACTCTTTAAGTCAAACAGTAAACTTCAAAAAGAAAGTGTTTCTAGAAGGATCTTAAGGAGTTTAGGAATATTCTAGAAGTTTTTTTAGACAATAGCCACCAGGATCTTGATTGGGTGATAAATCTGACTGATGAGGGCTAGAGGGAGAACTTGGAAGTGGTAGTGGAGAGCAAGGAATATAGCAAGGAATACTCCCCACCATGATCAGTAAGTCAGGGAATATGATAAATATACAACCAATGCTAGAAAAAGTAGACATGGAAGATGTGTCATTAGGAACAGGAAGAAGCCAGGTCTCAGAAAATGCAAGAGTGAGATAGAAAAGGATTTATGAGGAAAGTTGTTACCTATGAAACAGGTATTCCAGAGAGAACAGTAGAAGGGTTGAGTTACTTTATATTGGACATTGGAGGAGGGGAAAGGTTGTGTTGAATGGGGTGTGAATTAACAGAGTAGGCAGTAGGGAATGGAAAATGAGGTCTGAACACTGGCATTCAAAATAACTGAATTGGGAAAGGTATGATAGTGTGAAAGCATGTTGATCATTGAAGAATGAGTTTAGGTAGGTTACCATTGTTCCTAGAGATTTGTCCTTAAGTGGACTTTATTAAGTACCAGGCAATTTTGTGGCTAGAAAGGAAAGGAAAGGAGTATGAGAGTAAGGAAGATCTCAAGTTGAGGCAAAATAATCCCTTATGGAAGTGGAGGTGGCCCAAGTGGGTATCTGAAGCACTGAAGGATGGCTGCTTAGGAGGCAGGTGAAGGCAAGACAGCCCTTATGAAAAACGATGGGCCTAGAATTTAGTAGCTTCATCTTTAAAAACAAGGACAAGTCAGTAACTTAGCTGAATTTTCTTTTGCACTCATATTATTTTCCTACATTACATTGATTATTTGTCAATCACACTATAATGATAATTCACATTATATAAAACACTAAGTTTTGCAAAATATTTTACACATATCTAATTTGATCCTTACAATAATCCTTTGAGATAGATGCTTTAAATATCCTCTTTTTACAGTTGAGGGAATTTAAACATCTCATCATCTTTATAGAAGTAACTTTAGGTTCTCCAAAGTTGTGACAGTAAAATACAAGGTCTTATAAGCTTTATCCAGGTACAGAGGAATACAGAGCTGATGATGCTTTGGCTTATCTTGTTTATGAATTAGTGTAATTCTGGAGAGGTTCATTATTAGGTTGGCCAAGGTACATTTCAAAGACTCCTATATAGAGGTGTTGTACTATTTTTTTGGTGGAGGTAGTATTGAAGCATGTGTAGATCTTTATTTGTTCCTCTGATAATGAAATTCTTTTAGTTTCTGTAATATAAAGTTAGCAATATTTTTGTTTGTGAAATAAAATTTTTTGAAGATCTGTTGGAATTCATGTCAGTTATTGATTTTCCTTTATGTAGAATAGACATCTAGTTCCATTTCATAACACTTTATGATTTAGAACAAGAAGGAACCTTAAAGATCATCTTGTTCTTTTTTGTATATAAGAATACTGAGGACTTGATGAGGAAGTGACTATTAAGGATCATACTGGGTATAAAGAACTAGACCTAGGATGATAAAACCCCTTCTTTGATTCTAGATATGATGCTCTTTCAATTGTACTACACAATAATCATACAGATAATAGTAACAGTGCTATTAATCCATCTGCTAGATAGATAATGGATGATGTTCCAGGGGACCATTTAGGAGCATTTAAATCAATTAAAGACTAGTTGAGATAGAGCTAAGTAGAAAAAACAATATCTACCTGACCCAAATGAGCTATTCAATTGCCTTTTTCTGGCCTTCACCACCAAGACAACATGGATTTTGAACTCCATCTGCCTACTAGTTTTCAGGGAGACAAAGAAGCATGTAGTTGCAGGGACATTACAGCCAGTTGGAAAGACACTACCATAATTCTTAATTAAGGGGACAGTTTAGGATCTTGAAAAAAGATGTACATAAAAGCAAATGTCAAATTAACTCTGGATTGAAAGAGAAGAAACAAAACAGTTAACCCCAAAAGAAAGTACTTTTGATTTGTGTGAGTTTTTGTACTTTAGTAGAAACAGAATAAGATAAAAAGCATTGTACTTATATCCTCCAGTTGCTGACAGTATATTATCTTTTATTTCCACACACTAAGAGATGCTTCGTAAATAAAAATCTTCTCATGCTTTAGCTCCACCAGCTTAACATTGGTAACTAAAAGATAATAAAATGTTGTTTATAGAGGTAAAATTTTATTTTTATAAATGCCATATAAGATCACTGACCCATTCTTGACAAAATACTTCCCTATTTATCTAATCCCTTGTTAACTCAGTGTTGTTACTGTTGATTTTTAAAAAAGCTTTCAAAGCTTTTGGAATGCCTATTTGATGTACCCTTGGCTAGACCATGTCCATGTTTTAGTCTCCTCAAAGACGCTAGTAGGTTAATTAGTGAGGCATGATTTTTCCTTGTAAAAATCATTCAGTCTTCCATTAAAGTTAGCTTTGATGACTATGAAAGGGAGTAAATGCAACTGAACTATTCTTTGAAGCTGAGGATTATTTATTCTATTTATATGTCTAAGCCCATAGTGGTTCTCTTAATTATGGGAGAAAGCCTCCTCTGAATTAGGTTAGCATTTTTCCTTCAAAATGGCACATTTTATGCCTATTAGGCTATAATGTAAATTTAACATGTAAATTTATTTCTGTCTTTGGACTATATTAAAGATAAATGACCAATTCATTGTATAAACTATTATTTCTTAAAAGTTACAAACTGTTCAGGAGCTGTGATATTGTATGATTTTTAAAAATCAGATAATTATCTTTTAAATGGATAGTCAAAAGGCAATATAGGTCAAAATTTTCTTAATCTAAAATTAATGCTTAAAAGGACCAATTTTAGTCACAGAGAATAAAAGATAAAGCATGTTTCCCTTTGTCTGGTAAAGAGATAGGAGACTGTGGGTATGGAATATTGTATGGCTAAGTTTTTTCAGTATTTCAAAGGAGGATTTTATGAGGGAAATGTTGGAAAATACTATGATATAAAAACAAATGATATCAATAACACTTTAAATTTAAAAAATAAGATGAATGCTCATGGAAGTACTAAAACAAAACAGGACAAAAAAAGTATTGATTTTGCCCTTCTTTCATTTTTGGTCAGTGTTCTTTAGATTCCAGTTTGAGAATAATGATCTGCCTCCTGAAGATACCTACCACCAGTGCTACAAGGGTATGTCCTTAATAATGATAATAATCATAAAATAATGATTGTTCACATTTATATTATGCTTTCTAATTTACAAAACACTTTTGCTTCCTATAATTTCACATGGTCCTTAGAACCACTCTGTGGAGGTAAGCAATGTTAGCATTATTGTCCAGTTTCACAGATAAGGAGACAAGTCTGAAGTAGTTAAATCAAGGTCACATGTCTGCTTCTTCTTCAGTCACTTTTTGTGGTATGTTGTTTGGTTTGTTGTATCTCAGTTATTACTTAGATCTGTCTATAATGTTATTTCAGTCTCCATGACTATTTTGGATTTGAGGAAGACATAAAGTTGGGAGGGATAGGCAGCATATTTCTCATTTCAAAAGTTTCGTATAATTGAGATCCATTCTTAGAAGCCACTCAGTCTGACCTCCTTATTTTGAAGATGAGGAAACAAAGAGAAATTACTTTGCCGGGGTCATGGAGGAGGTAGAATCTTCAATTCAGGGTCTTGGTCTCTAAATCTAGAACTCTTTCCATTTTACCCATGATGTCAAACTCAAGTAGAGATAGATACCTGTGGGCTGCATATTGACTTAGAAAACCACAAATTACCATTATTTCTGTTTTACTATATTTTTATTTATTCTATGAAATGTTTCCCAGTTACATTTTAACCTGGTTCCTATGAAGAGCAGCATGGAAAACTTCAATTTTTGTATGTCACCATACTACTTTGCTTGTAGGAACATAAAAAATAATCTTTAAGTATTTTAAGATTTGTCATCTGGAAGAGGGAAATTGTTCTGTTTATCCAAAATGGCAAATTTATGGAAATTGAAGAGAGACTAGCTCTGACTTAAAAGAAAAAAGAGTTTCCCAATAATTAGAATTATCCAAGAGTGTAAGAGATTATTTTGGGAGGTGGTAGGCTCCTCACTAGTAAAGGTTTCATTTGGAGACTGAATATTATAGAAAAGATCCTTGCTTTAAGTCCACTTAAGCTGTGTGATCTCTGAGGTCTCATCTTTTCTGAAGTTCATTTATTATGTTCGTTTTGCATGCTTGTTGTAAATATGGGTCATATTTCCCATAGCATGGGAAATATTTTGAGATCAATACAAATGTAGAGTAAAGCAGTTCTGGAATCTAAAATTTTTGAGCACACTCATAAAGATAAAATCTTTAACTGGTTCAGAGTAAGTGACAACACTGAATGTATATCCTTTGATCAATAAATATTTATTCAATACTTATCATACCCAAAACTACTATGTCATATAATGTGGGGATAAAAAGAAGTATTTATTACCTTTCTACAAGAAGTTTCCTATCTATCTGGGGAATTGATATTTAAACTCCAGTCATTAAAAACAATTAAGAGCTTATATATATAGATATATATATATATATACATATATGTATATATATACATATATGTATATATATATATTACTATAAAGTTTTTTTTTACAATAAAACAGTTTTTTAAAGCTCTTTTACATGATTAGCCTATTGATCCTTACTATAGATTTTTGAGATAGATAACATTATTATCCTCATTTTATAGAAGGAGAAACTGAAGCTCAAAGAGGATGTATGAAATTTCTCAGGTAATTAGCTAGTAGGTGAAAGAACCAGGATTAGAACCTAAGTTTTCTGATTACAGATCTTATGTTATTTCCTTTATACCACATAGCTTCTACCTTCTGCTTGTCAGGAGTTAATAACTGCCAAATGAGTGATATATATTTGTCATTAATTCTATAGATATAAATATATCTAGATAGCTCTATAACTATAGATAGCTAGATTGGTCAGAGAAAGCATAATGGAACACAACTTTAATGAATGAATGGAATTCAGATGGAGAATGGTTTGGGAGGACTTTTTGTAAACCAATATATCTCCCAACTTTTATATTGCTGCTTGGTAGTACCAATACATTCCCAGTCACCTAGAGTCAAAGCTTCATAGTCATTTTTGATTTTTGTCTCTTCCTCCTTTTTATATCTGGTTAGTTGCCATCTTTTTGTTTCTCCCCTCCTTTAACTCATGCTTAAACTCAGGCCCTTATTACTTCTGGCCTGAGCTATACAACAGGCTTCTAAATAAGTCTTTCTGCTTTCAATTTCTCCGTTCTCTAATCCTTGCTTCACACATCCATGTCACACAGATCTGACCTCTCTGTTCATTCCTCTATTGATAAACCTTCAGTGATCTTCCATTGCCAAAAAATCCCCAGACCAAACCAAACCAAAATACAAGTAGTATATCCTGGTATTTAAGGTCAGGGCTAAGGACTGGATCTCTGATTTCCTTGGTACAGGGAATTCCTAGATGAGGAAACTTTTGGGGGGTTTAGGGTCTAGTATAGTGTCTTGTACATATTAGACAATAAATAAATGTTGTATTAAGGTATAACCCTGTTCTGCCTTCATGAATTCTGAAGAGGTTATTTTCTGTTGTATATTAATTTCTCTATCTTTTGAAATCCTTTTCTGTTTTTATGATCTATCTTAGGCACACACACATATATATTTTCATACACACACACATATATATATATGCATTATGCCCTCAAATTTGTCATAAAAGCTGTCATTTTTCATCCTCACCAAGCACAGTGCTTGGTAAAGAGTAAATATTTAATAAATGTTAGTATCCTCCCTCTTGAAATGACTTGATATTATTTTGTATATACTGTAGTTATAGATTTGGTTACATCTTGGGTGTTTCATCTTCTTGTATCTCCAAGAATACCAAATGAGTGTCTCGAGGTCAAGAACTGTTTTGTTTTTAATTTTATGTCCTCAGTGTTTAGCATAATACCTTGAATGTAATATTAGTTACATATGTTGGGTGTATATGTCCATATATTTGTATATGTACATGTGTATTTATGAAGAAACATAATTCAACACAAGATGGCAGACATTCCTTTTCCAGTTTTTCATTCTAGTCAATTCAGTTCTCTGATTCAGAGTTTTTCCAGCTGAGCCATGTTGCCTGTCACTTCTGAGGGTGGGTTTAGAAATGATGTCATAGAAAAGAATTGGATTTCTTCCAAGCAATAGCAATGATAGATTGTTGGACTTTCAACCACTGGATGAAGCTGCATTTCTGATGTCTAATGCTTTGTAGGATGCGTTATAAACATGGAGGCTCTTGCCTGAACAACTTTTTGCCTATAAATATAGCCTTTCCAACTATCTTCCAAGCTAAAATTTATGATTTATTACAGCGTCGTAAGATTTTAATTCTGTTTTATTTTGAAGGAATCAACAATTGATTTTTCTTCAACCATATCCCATTTCAGAGTCTGCTGGAACCATTTTCAAAACTTCTCAGCTTTGTCATTCAAAATGCTGTCTTCACATTGGCCTACCTGGTGGAATTGTGTGGCTTGTGTTATAGAGCTTTTACTAAGGTAAGGAAGAATGCATAGTGTGCCAGACTGTATTGAAAGACTTCTTTCATCTCAATGTCAAATCCTAGTTGAGTTATTTTTTCCCCTTAAATGTGAAGAAATTATTAAGTCTTTTGACTTTTGTTATAATAAATATCATTGCAATGAAACTTTTACAAACATTATACTTAGGTCTGTATTTTGAATATTCTCCAGTTATTTTAAAAAATACTAAACACAAGGGCAGCTAGGTGGCGCAGTGGATAGAGCATCAGCCCTGAAGTCAGGAGGACCTGAGTAGCCTCAAGAAACTTAATGTGTCCTCAGACACTTAACACTTCCTAGCTGAGCTGTATAACCCATTTGCCACAGCAAAATAAATAAATAAATAAATAAATACATAAAAATCCCAATCTACTAAACTCTTACTATGTGTGAGACACTGGCAATAAAAAAGAATAGAAAAGAACATGTCTTAAACTCAAGGACCTTAATAATACAATTTGTATATAGCTAAATAAGCATTTTATGTATATATATATATATGTATATATATATATTTAAAACATACAAAGTAGCCTAAAAGGGATAAGGAAAGCACTATTAATGAGGGAATCAGGAAAGGTCTTTTGCAAAACCAGCACAAACAAAAAAAGGGGGTTATACTGATCAATTAATTATAGGATTGGGCATGTGCTAGGTGTTTGTGACACAATATGACATAATCCCTACCCTCTTTGTATATAATAATAAGTAAAGAGGAAGGAAGAAAATATTATAAACAGTCTGGAAAAGAAAGCAAAATTGAATGCAAAGTGATGATGATCATATACTTATATTGCAATTTATGGCACTTATTTGATCCTCATAATAAATCTAATGACTCCTTAGCTTTTATCTTTATACACAATTTGACTGCTTTATAGCATTTGAAATTGTTAAGTAGTTCAGGTATTATTATCCTCCCATTACAGAAGAGGAAACTAAGACTCAGGAAACTATCAGATCTTGTCCAAGATTATATGATTAATAAGTAACATAATTGAATTAGACATAATAGTAATTTATATATACTTTTATAGTTTTCCAAGATTTTTTCCTACATAATTTCATTTAAGCCTCATCATTACTCTATGAGGTAGGTACTGTGGGTATTTTTATCTCCCTTTTTATAAAATAAGATTGGAATCCACTATACCACTATACCTCATCCTCATCCTCATCATCATCTTCCTAACAATAATAATATTATCTAACTCTAAATTGCAGTATTCTTCTGAATTTTTATCTTGTTTTGCTCTCCTAATAGCCTTGTGAGAGAAGATTTCACTAATATATTTGACAGGCTCTTATATATCTTTGGATGCTAGTAGAGTAAGATGAATTCAGAATTGGATGAACAACTACACCAAAAGAATATCAGTCATTTGGTCAGAAAATACTTATTAAGTGCCTACTGTGCACCAGGCTTTGTGCTAAGCATTGGAGGTACAATGAAAGGTAAAAGAGAGTCCCTGATCTCAAGAACTTCACAATCTAATGAAGAAAACAACTTTAAAATAACTACATATAAAAAGATACCTAAAGGGAAAAGAGGAGATGGTCTGCAAGCAAAGGGAGTAAGATTAAAAAAGATTAGGAAAGGTGGGATTTTAGCTGAGATTTGAAGGAAATTAGAGAATTCAGGAAGTAATGAAGAATGATAGTGTTCCAGATATGGAGGACAATCAAGTGAAAATGCCCAGAATTGGGAAGAATGTCTGTTTCAAAAAAAACAGCAAAGAGACTAGTGTCCTTGTGTTGTAGAGTATATATGGTTGTATGAGGCAGGCGGGATCTGGTATTAAATATAAGAAAACTGGAACAAAGGGCGATAATAAGGGGTTTGATTGTTTGATGTTTATATTTAAACCTGGGGTTGATAAGGAGCCATTGAAGTTTATTGAGTGGGGAAGGGAAGATGACATGGTCTTAAAGAATATAACTTTGACAGTCGAGTGGAAGATGGATTGGAAGGCAGAGAGACCAACCAGCAGGTTATTGTTCTAGTCTAAGCAAGAGCTTGGAGTTGCAGAGGTTAAAGGAACAGTGTCACTCTGGAGGAAGATCGCTAATATAATTCCACAATACTCTATCCTTGACCCTGTGCTATGTAACTTTTTAAATAAATGACTTAATTGCACTGTTTTGTTTATTTTATTATCTTGATTAGAAGTGTTTATCTTATTAATAGCTGGAATGATTAAAATAATACCTTAAGCATAAATATATGCTTATCACATTCATAAACGGTCCACATTTGGGAAAGATAGCTGATATATAGGTTGAATAACAGAACTGGAATCCAATAAGATATTGGCAGATTAAAATGATAGTCCAAATGGTAGCTGCTGACATTTTTTCTGGAATTTTATGGTTTAAAAGGAACATTATAAAAATTATTGTATTTGATTCCCACAACAAGCCTATGAGAAAGTTCTTATGGATATTATTATCTCCATTTTTCGGATGAAGAAACTGAGGTTCAGAGAGGTTAAGAATCATTAACCATGGTCACCCAGGTAGTTGATGTTAGAGGAAAGATTTTAGCCCAAGTCTCTTATACTAAGTCCTGTGTTCTTTATATTTTCCTATGCTACTTCTTGACTAGTATCTGGTGATCTCTAAGTTTCTCCTACTTCCAAATCTATGATCTTATGATCTTAGTTTAAAAAAAGAAAAAATTAAAAAATTATAATAAAAATAGGAGAAAAAAACAGTTTGTATGAAAAGGATCAACTCTGAAATGGCAACCAAAAAATGAATCTTCTTTGAGGTGGCACAAATAGAATCACAGTATGCCATTTGAGATAATGTTTTGCCTATTGTATTCTGCTCTAGTCACACCTTCTGTGGAATATTATGTTTGTTTTTAGGCTCAAAATTTTAGGGAGGACATTGAAAAGCTATAGTATATCTAGAGAAGGATGACCAAATAATATGAGAAGATTTTAACTATGATAAATGAAGAAGAGAACAATATCAGGGGAGTGTGGGAAGGGATATGATAGCAATATTCAAGCATCTGAAATCTGTCATTTCCATTTCAACTCTTGAGATTCTATGATTTCTCCATTTCTGTTTTGTAGAGGTTTAAGTGACCTGCCCAAGGTCACATAGCTCACAAGCAGAACTTCAAAGTTAGATTTTAGGATTCTGCTTTCCTCAATACCAAAAGTCTAGACTAAATGATTTCTTCTTATCCCATCAGGTAATTATGATCCCATGAATAATTTACACATCTACTCCACATATAATTCTTTTATTCTAAAGTAGAAAAATATTGGCTTGTCATTTATAAAAGTCTGTGGATAAAGCTTCTTAATTCACATCATTGATTTCATCTCCCCAACTCTGGCTTTTGGGCTCTAAGATAATCTCATCTTTTGTTATCTTGCCTTAATGGTCTCTCAATTTCATTATCTTGAGCTCAGAGAATTGTTTGCTTCCCCCTGAGAAAATGGAAAACTACTGCTTGCATGGAAAATAGATGCAGAAACATTGTTGGGGTACTTTAATACTATTCTAATACAAAAAAGAAGGCAGAATAGAAAGAAGAGCTTTTATGTTTGGGAAAATAACATATGAAGTTTGCCGTTACTGGTTCTAAAGTTTCCAAGTTTTTTCTTAGTAAGCTCTCTGTTTCTCCCTCAACTATAGACCATGCAAAATGCTCCTTCACAAGGGAATCTTGTTAACCTCAACAAATTTTAAGAGTTCTTGCCAAGAGTTTCTGTTTAACCCTACCATATTTCTCATTTATCCCTTCTCTGCCTTTTTTCTTCTTCTCCACATTATGGTCTTTGTGAATGTATTCATATTACAGGAACTATGGGGTTTGGAAGGGTTCAAAGGAGTAATTTTTATAAACCCCCTTATAGATTAGGAAGCGATCCAAAGAGGGAAGTACCTTGCCTAAGTCCATAAAGGTAATAATTAGCAGAGCTGGGATTTGAATGAAGTCAGGCTTTCCATCATCCAAGTCCAGTGTTGTTTCCATTTTGTCAAGGTATTCTTTCTGCCTTATGAATCATTTCTGTAATTTATTTCTTATACTGCCAGAAGTAATATAAACTTATACACTGGGCTCATTCTTATCTTCTTTTTAATCCCTTCTTAAAATTTTCTTTCCCTTCCTTCCTCTTTCCCTTCTTTCTTCTTTTCCTCCCTCCTTTCCTTCTTCCCTCTTTCCCTTCTTTCCTCTCTTCCTCCCTCCTTCCCCTCCTCCCTCCTTCTCTTGTTCCTTTCCTTCATCTTTCCCTTTCTCTTTCTTTTTTGTCTCTCCCTCCTTCTTCTCTTCTTCCCTCCCTCCCTCATTACCCCCTCTTTCTTTCCCCCTTCCCCTCCTTTCCTCTGCCCTCTTCCCCAACCCTCCCTTCCTCTCCGCTCTCCTCCCTTCTTTCCCCCTCTCCTCCCTTCCTCTCTCTTCCTTTCTCTTTCCCTCTGCTCCCCTATCCTCCCCTTGCTTGGGCTATTGTATTTATTTCCTAATTGGTCTTCTCCCAATCCCTTTTTTGTCTAGTTCACATAGCTAGCTTCCAAAACAATATTCCACAAATGTTTATCTGATCATATTATTCACTCAGAAATCTTTGTTGGCGACTTATTGTCTCTAGCATAAAATACATCTCATTATTTAAAGAACTTAAATTCCTCCCACTTACCTTTCTTTATTACCTCTCTTCATATACTCTATATGTTTCAGGCAAGTTGGCCTAATAGCTATTTTTCATATATAATATTCTATCTTCTAACTCTCTGCTTTTGCATAAGCAGTTTCTACCCACTCCTCCATCCCTGTGTCTGTAAGGCATTCCATTTGATCTCTACCTTGTAGAATCTATGACTTTTTTTTTCAAAGAACAACCTTTCCTCAGTCCCCCTACTTCTTAATTCCTTGTTCCTTTTGAAATTACTTTGTATTTGTTTATGAACACATTATATTTCCCATTCCCTCTGATCTTCCACAGAGAACTGGTCAGGGACTGTGATATTTCTTTCTTTCTTTTTTTTCTTTTCTTTCTTATATTTTGCCTATAGCCATAAAGCCTTATATGTAGGAGGAGCCACTGTAGTAAATGTTTTGTTGAATTGAACCAAAGAATAAAAAAAAAAGATTTGGAAAGAATCTATGTAAATAAGGCATTGGGGTAGAAGAGAAGCACAGAATTGGAATCAGAAGCCTGTGGGTGTCATCTCTCTGCCTCCTTAGTTTCCTCATTTCTAAAATAAGAGAGTTATGAGAGAGTTATGGTAGGCTCATTCTATGAGGGCAGGAATAACTGGAATTTTCATTTCTTCTCAAGGATCTGTAGGAACATTCTCTATAAATGGGGATGGCTTCCTATACTTAAAAATATTTAGGAGGTAGTTCTTCTACTTTTTCTGGGTGGATCAAATTACATATTCTTAGTGCTTAAAATGGAATTAACTTTTTTTTGGATGGGCATATTCTTTTACAATTTCATTTTTCCATTCAATTCAATAAGCAATTCTTAATACATCCTGTAGTCATGTTTTTCATTCCTGACCTATGCATCTTGCTGAAGCACTCTGTGACATTGGTCTATGCTAAGTGAATTTTTAGAAACCTTGTTTTCCCTTATTTTGTTTTTGTTTAGGAACGGGATAAATTCTACTTGTCTCGTAGTGTTGTCTTAGAGCTACTCCAAGCTCTGAAGTTAAAGTCTCCTTTGCCAGATACAAACCTACTACTGCTGGTCCAGGTAGAGTACTAACTCGCTTCTAATCCTTTTCATGATGCCCATGCATGTTTGTAAGAATGAAGATAGCAGGACTGTAGGGTTAAATCCCATAGTCCCTGTCTTCTCAGTGATAGAAAATAAAATTATAAAGACTATGCTCTGACTATTACTCTGCATTGATGTTCATTCTTCCACTTGGCTTAATAACCAGGACATTTCTGTCCTGCCAAATGTTTGGCCAGATTGATTTTTCTTTCTCATCCTTAAATGGGCCGTAGGATTTTAGGGTTGGAAAGGAGTGTAGAAGTCATCTATCAGATTTGTTCCTGCCTCTTCAGCCTCACTACCACTAGTACTAGCTGGTCCAGGGCTTGATGCCTAGATTACTAAAGCAATCTCCTAACTGGTCTTTCTTTCAAACTCCACTCTCTCTCCTTTCCAATCTATCTTGTGTGCTGCTATAAGAATAATTTTTCTTAAGATTGATTATTTTATGGAATCACAGGTTCAAAAGAGAATATAGAGATCATCTGGTCTCAATCCCCAACCAAAGCATAAAATCCTGCCTACAACTTCCCTTACAAGATGTTATCCAGCTTCTGCTTGAAGTTCTTCAATAATAGGGAACTCACTATCTCCCAAAGCAGATCATTCCACCCATGGATAATTCTTATTGTTGGGTAGGTTTTTCTTATATTGAACTGAACTCTTATCTCCCTATAATTGCCCCCTTTGTTCCTTCTGGAGTCAAGTAAAATAAGTCTTATTTCTTTTCCATATAACAATCCTGAAAATATTTAAAGGTAACAATCAAGTCCCCAGGTCCTTTCCAAGTTAGATATCTCTAGTTCCTTCAAAGGAGCATGATAGAGCATAGTTTTTTGTTTTGTTTTGTTTTATTTTTAAACTCCTTTTGATGATTTCTACCATAAAAAATCTAAATTCATCAGTCTGACATTCAAGGTCATCTTTTATCTTGACTCACCTTACCAACCTACTATCAGTTCCTGTCATCCTCCAACATGTTCCCTTTGTGGTAATAAACTGATCTCTGCTTATAAATTAATGAAGAATATGTGAGTATGAGGACAATGTGATGGCAAAGTTTCAGGTGTCTTGTCACGTGTTCTCTAATCCCTAAAATATTTCAAAAGGCTCAGAGCTTAGATTTTTCTTAAAGTTTAATAACAAAAAAGGCAAAAAATTGGTGCAGAGGAAAGATCATTGGTTTGTGAGTCAATGACCTGAATTTCAGTCATCTCTTTTCTCATAACTTATTGTGTGACTTTTTTCCAACCTCCCTGGGCCTCAGTTTTCTAGTTATCAAGAAGAAGGTGAGATGACCCAGGGAAAGATGGAAAATTCCCCCAACATCCACATGTGTTGCCAGAACTGGGTACAGTACTTACTGGAAAAATAATCTTTAATAGCCTTGATTAGATAATCATTGGCCTTTTCGGTCCTATGCTAACAAAAATTGTGTAGGGAATAACTGGATATAGACTCAGGAATGTGGGATTCCATTCCTGTCTGTGTCCCATATAACTATGTGACCCTGGGAACTGTCTTCTCTGAAGTTCAGATTTCTCTTTTATAAAATGGAAATAATGATATTTATATAAACTCCCAGTACACACTTTAGGGTTCTCATGAGTACTAGTGGAAATGTTTATCTTTAAAATCACAGGAATATAGACTTGGGAGGAACCTGGGAAGACTTGGAGCCCAAGTCCTTTATTTTATATACAAGGAAACAATGGCTCAGGGAGGTAATGATTTGTCCAAGATTATATCTTGTTTGTGGATTTAAACATAGGTGTTCTCACTCTAAACTCAACACTCTTCTCCTTATGCCATAATTCTGAAGTACTATGTACATGTGAAACATTATTGTAGATATTCTTAATATAATTTTGTGGGGTCTAGTACCACAATCACTGTTACCTTTGAGTAGAAATAACTTTTAATATCATGATTTCCTAAAAGTTAAATAGGAGAAACATATGACCAGCAAAGGGAAAAGAACTTTTTTATTTTGCAGAGTAGCCTAAGAGGATTTAGGGGTAAAGGGGCTGGCAATCCTGGATTTCCCTTTTACCTGATAGCTTCAGAATTCTGATCAATCTATATTAGTCTGATTTGGGGGTCCCTCAAAGAAAATACAGTCTCTGAAGCTTCTGTCCTTCAGACCTGTGAAGGCTTCTGTGACTTGAAGAGGGCAGGTATGTATAGTGAATCTTCTGGCTCTCCAGAGCACTGTGCTGTGATTGCTTGACTATGAGATCCATTAGTCAGTTCTAATAAGCACTTGTCAGGAGACAGCAATGAAACACTGACAGTCTAAATTACTCAGTGGTTAAGAGAATCCTGCAAACAATGATTATAGCATCAAGGCTAGATGAATAAATAACAAAAAACAAATTAGCTTCAGAAAAGAAAAATAATATTTCTTGATATATTCATGCATGCAGTTTTGGAAGGGACATGCATTTCCTCTTTTCTTGGGTGAATTTACATTTGTCACTGAACCATGAACTGATACAGAGAAATCAAAAGGTAAAATCACTTGGACTGTGAGGCCATTGTGTCAGCCATTTGGAGAATAGGCCCATTAAGGACAACTATGAATAATGCATTTTAATCTTACTTCTGCCTTCTTCATTTGGAGGAAGGGCTAGCTATACAGAGAGCAGCATTCACTCAAAAATCAAGTCTTGTCCTGTCAGTTTTTAAGTAAGAGATAGGTTCTTATACTCTTATAAATTCATAGTGAAATGGATTCATGAGGAGGAAAAAAAAACATCCTTAAAAACATCTCTTTAACCATTTTTCTGAATCACACCTTGGAGATCAGGATTCTATAAGGGATGGAAGGCCCTCAATGAGTTTACTAAGAACAGGTGAAAATAGTACTTTCAAGTTCTCTCTTGGAATTAGGCCTCTTTCAGTGGTTATATTCCTCTTTTCCTTGTTATTCTAGATTTTCTGGCTCACTAGTAATTCTCTGGAAGCAGAATATATTGTTGAATTATTCATCTAGAGGAAAGATATTAAGGTTCTTCTCATATGAACATATTCTAATAGCCACCATTGGTTTCTCTTCAACCAGTCTCTTCCTTCTCTAATCAGTCCTCCACACAACTACTAAATTATATTCCTAAAAACATAAATCTAATCACAGAATGATTATAGAATCATAGTTTTAGATGTGAAAGTGATGAGGAGTAAATGATGAGGAGTAAACTGTGGTCTAAACAAAGATGGGTCAGTTCCTTTTCTCTCTCTCCTTCCCTCCCCAAAGTAACCAAGGGTGGGTTCGGCAGCAAAGGAATTTGCTATTTAATGCTGTATGGAAACATAGTCTTTATTGATTAGAATGGAAACACCGGAAAGCCAGTGGGCAAAATGGCTGCAAGGTACAAGGCCCATTTTGCAAAGAGTAGATTTTTGAGTTGTCTCTTTTATACAAGAGCACAATCATTCAGATGCAGTGATGTAAGGAGGTTCCTGAGAGTGATGTAAATAAGATAAGGATTCTCTTGTTATCTTTTGGGGACAAACAGAAGTCTCTTCCCAAAAAGGAATTTCCTGATGGCATTTGGTCTGTTTGAGCAGATTAGAATGGGGGGCTGTAAAACTCCAACCAGTTCAGATAGCCCAAACTAGTTTGACCACATCAAAGTCCAAGTCCCAAATGGAGTTGGAGATCAAACAAGGAATATCAAGGGGCTACTGCCCTCAACATAACCCCCCTCAAGCAGTTAACTCTTAAATTCTTTTAAGAAAAAAATTTTGGGGCAGGGTCTCTTATTTGAGGAAGATTTTTCTGAGAAAGTCAAAGCTAATCTCCTCTACTGTCTTAGGATAACAGCAATAATTAAACAGTTTTAACTACTCCCAACCCAAATTTTAACATAGTAATAAATAACCCAGAGAAGGTTTAAAAGTTATTCATCAACCATTCCCAAAGTCTTCCACAAAAGGGACATTAAAAATTATCTAGTTCCTAGCTTCTTAAAATGTAAAGATCTCATAATTGAATATGGGAGTTATAAAATTACAGTTGCTTATCAGTAAATGTTTGATTTGTATACCTATTTTATATGCACATATATTCCCAGGGTCACATAAAAATTTCTTGGGTGAAAAAGGGTTATAAATGGAAAAAGCTTAATTAGCCTTATTTTACAGTGAATAAAATTGAAGCCCAGAGTCCAAGGCTACACAGGCAGAAGAAAGTGGGGAAAATCATATTTCTCTCCTCAGAAATAAAAAATAAAAACCAAAAAACCTCTATAATGTCTTGATATCCCTATACTAATGGCCCTCTATAATATGGCTCTCATCTATCATTTTAATTTTATATTACATTACTTTCTATCACATTTTCCATGTCAATCAGACTGGCTTGCTAATTGGTCCTTATGTCATGTCATCTTTTGCTTTTATTCTTTTCCACAAATGGTTCCCCTATGTATGCAACTATTCTCACCTCAGTTTCATCTTACAGAATATTTAACTTTCTGTAAAGCACAGCTCACATCATCTCCTTTATGAGATTATAGATGTAAAGTTTTTTACAAACTTTACAATCTATGAGATATCAGCTATTATTATTATTATTTCAGTAAATGAACTCAAAGATTGGAGGTTTCTTTCACTTTTCTTCATACCTTCCTAAAGAATAAAGAAGCACTGGAAGTGGATATTGAGTAAGGCAGCCTGGTGTTGGATAAATGATTGGAGCCTGACACATTCACTTCTGTGCTAGTTTTGGAAAGGTCAGGGAAGTGAAATTCTTCCTTTAATGGGTAATGAATGTTTCTAAATTCATAGAGAAATATGTTTAATGATCCAGTGACTCTGGAAAAAATTTGGTCTTTTTTTCACTTCCTTTTGTGATTCTCATCTAAAATAATTGTAGTATGTGTTTGTATATATGTGTATGTGTGTGAATATGTGTATGATGACAACCAAGTTATCTTAAAAACAAGATAAAGAAAAGAGTAGTAAAAAGGAACAATTTGTATATCTTACATATAATATTGATCTCAGAGAGAAGGGATTATAATTACTGAAGTCATGGAAATGAATTTATTACTGCATAGAAGTCCATTTAAAGTAATATTACTGTACTATTTTACTGATAGACACTATGATAAAATTGTTTGTCAAAGAATTGTTTTAAAATAAATATCTTTATTATTTGTTATCAGCAAATGTTTAATTTGTGTACCTATTTTATATATCCATATACCTGAGGTCCCATAAAAATTTCTTGGGCAAAAATTGATGATGAGTAGAAAAAGTTTAAGAAGCCCGAGTGTAGTGGACTGAGTTAGTGTCAGAGTCAGGAAGACCTGAATTTAAGTCTTGACCTCTCTATATAGAACCTGTTTGACCCTGAACAATTGACCTAATCTTTTGCTGCCCCAGTTAATTCTCTAAGACTTAATATTTCAGAATAATTAAGTTTCCCCACTAGGAACTCTCAACACCTACTGATATCACAAGTACAGCTCCTAAATCTCTCACTTCTCCCCTTTCTTCCTTTTGCTTCTCCTCAGATGCAACTAAACTAAGTAATAATCTAGAGGATTGATGGTACTTCCTGTCAATTGAGTTATTTCATTCATTTCTTCAATAAACATGTTAAGGACCTACATTGTAAAACAGTGTATTAGATACTGAAGGAATCATAAAATTAATATATGAGGGTTTCCTTGTCCTTAAGAAGCTTACTTAAATAGGATTGATATGTTTTAAGTTAATAAAGGAATCAAATCATGAATGATAAAAAAAAGTCCAAAAAAGTTAGATGCTATCTAGATTGTAAAGGTTTCAAGGATGAAACTAGTGCCAAATTTCTTTTCTATTATCTGAGGAGCAATTTAACCACTAAATGGTTTATTACTAGGTTGGACACAAGGTAATATATTTGTTAGCCATTGCAACTTGTGAAGAGTATCTGATAAAGTCATATAACTATTGGGGACTGTTGCCTATGCTGATGGAGGAAAAGCTAAGAAGTTGAATGACAGGATTAATTGGTTAATGAGCATTTATTAACCATCAACCAGGTCTAGTACTAGGCATTAGTTATACAAAGAGAAAAAATAAAATAGTTTCTGCCCCCAAAGACATTTACTTTCTTTTCAGGTCTTTGCTACTACAAAATATTGTGCCATAGTTGGTATTTTGGTATTTTGATATTTGACTTTTATTATTGTCTACCTTCCTTGTAGTATATAAGCTTAGTAATGGGATCTCAGAGGTTAAGAACAATTTTAATAACTTTCTAAGCATAATTCCAAATTGCTTTCCAGAATGGTCATATGTCTCTTATAGTTCTGTCAAAAGTGTGTCACATCCTCAACATTGACAGTTCCATTTTTTGTTATCTTAGTAAATTTATCAAATATGAGGTGAAACCTCAGAGTTTTTTTTCATTTGTATTTCTCTTGTGTACTTTGGAGCATTCCTTCATATTGTTGTTAATAGTTAAAAGTTCTTTTGAGAGAACTCTATTCATATCATTTGACCGCTTATCTATTGGGAATTTTTTGGTTTTACTTATTTCTGGGCCTATACAACTTGGATATCATATCTTTTTCAGATTTCAGATTCAAAGATTTTTGTATCTTCTTCCCTTTGTATCCTAGCTGCATTAATTTTATTTATGCTATTCTTTATAATTTCAGGCAATTAAAATACTTTTATAATTGTTTTGTTTGTTAAGAACTCTCACCCCAGCCATAGCTGTGAAAAAAATCTGAGTGAATTATTTTCTAATTTTTTTATATGAAATGACCTTTACTATTTAGGCCACATCTCTGTTTTGAACTTATAAAAGTATATGATGTAAGATGCTAGTCTAAACCAATTTCTGAGTAACTACTTTCCAGTTTTCCTAACAGTTGTTGTTAAGTAAGGACTTATTCCTCCCCCCCCCCAAAAAAAAAGGGATAGACATTCTTTAATCAAAATTCTCAAAAGGCTCAAATCATGCGCTGACTTTAATTTTTAAGAAGTTCACATTTATAAAGTTTTATAGTTTACAAAGATCAAATTATTAAATAAATGTAAAATTATGCATTTAGGGTAAAAATTTAGCTGCTTAGGTATGGGATTAGTGGAGAAGAACATGACTAAAAAGTAAATCTTCAGAGAAAAGTTTTTAAGTCACATCAAAGTAGCATAGCAGCCCTTAACAATGTAATCTTAGGCTCCTCAGCCAAAATCCTTCCCTGATACTTAATCATGGTAAGAGGTAGCCCTGGATTTTTTAAAAAGGATATGCCAATATCAAGTTCTACCAAGTTGAATAGCTTTCAAGTATAGACTCTGGCAACAGATTTTGTTGACTTATGACCAGTTTAACAAAGTGTAGATAGAGTTTTGCCACTCTAAGGTTAACGACTAAAGGGAGGGATTTTGTTTGTTTTGTTTTGCCACTACAATTCAGAAAGCCTTTTGTCAAGCCACAGAGGGTTGGTGGGTTTAGACTGAAGTGATAGAAGTATTGTACACACAAGACTAGTGTTGAACTAATTATTGTTTTCTGAAGACCAGTCTTGCTATTTAGAGGGGCTTGTCACCAGATTGGCAGTAAGGTGATGAATGTTTGCTTCACAATAACTTTTAAGTTCATCTGCTGAATTCCGGAAGCATTTTTACCCACATTGATGGAAAAAATACTTACACTGATGATATTATAGAAGTTTTAACTATTGAAATATTGAAGAAATATTCAGAATGAGAGGCAATAGTTGCATTCCACTTTGTGCTAGTTAGGTACCCTCATTTATATAGCTTTAAAATTTTTGCATCTTTGCAAATATTATCTCAGTCAATTCTCATAACAACCAGGAGAGATAGCTGTTAGTATTATCATCATTTTACAATGGAGGGAACTGAGGAGAAAACGCAAATGATTTGCTAAAAGTTTTGCAACTAATAAGTGAATGAGTCTGCATTTCATTTTGAATACAGATCTAGCTCTCTATTTACTAACTAATTCTCTTTAGACCTTATTAGAAGTGATGTGTTTGGTTCCAGGTACCAGATTTTTTTTTTTTTTGGAGGGACATTGATGACTTAGAAAGTATCAAAAATCAGATGACAGAGATTGATTGGACTCAAAACTTTGTCATATGAGCTTATTTAAACTAGAGTATTATTTTCGAGGGAGGTATGATCACTGTCATTGGATATTTTAAAGTTTGTTATGTAGAAAAGAGATTAAATTCATTATGCTCCATCGGCCCAGAGGACAGAACCTTTATATATTTGGGGATAGGGAATGAATTTGAAGTAGGCAGACTTCATTTCAATTTAAATAAGAACTTCAAAGTCCTTTATAACCTTCCTGAAACTCTCTTTTTCCTAATTTTTAACTTCTGGTTTCCCAGTCTCATCTAAAGTCCTACTTTCTGCAAGAAACCTTTTCCAATTTTCTTAAATTTACTACCTTCTCTGTGAGATTATCTCAAATTTATCCTCTAAATATCTTGCTTATACATATTTGTCTTCCCCTTTACTGTGAGCACCTTAGAAGGGACTGTTCTCTGCCTTTCTCTATATCCCAAGTGCTCAGCATGGCATTTAGCAGGCATTTAATAAATGTTTATGGACTTCAATGCATCTATATTTACTGAGGTCCTGCTATATGCCTAACAAAAAAATTCTATTAATTTTCACCTAAAACTCCCACATTGTAGCACATGTTTAGATATTCTGTGGGAGAAAGGCTTTCTTTTAATGATAGATCTGCTGTGGGCTGAATGACAAAGGAATTCCACAGTATTGCATGTAGCATCTCTATTAACTCACTCTGCAGTAATTTCTAGTGCTTACTATTGACATGAGGTTATTAATATTAGATGAGTTAGTAATAAACTGATCACTATATTCAGAGGAGAGGTGGAGATGCTATTTTTGCTACATTTTATATAATGAATGCACTTGATAATGGCACATAATGGATGTCTGTTTCTTTTGTAATCTTCATGGGGGTGTGCAGTATTACAGTGACATTACTATATTTTATTTGGAAGTAAAGAGGTTTTTTTTTTCTTCTATGGTAGTCATCATTTTCCCTCTCTACTTTTAATTTTGTCTTTATTGTGGGGAAAATTCTGTGTAACTGAGAAAAAAGTATTCAATCCATGGTTGGTAAATGAGCAGAAAGAGGTTTAGAATCTTGAACTCATAAAATGTCAGGCTTGGATGGGCCATAAGGAGCTATCTAATTCACCACTTATCTGAGGGAGGCATTTTCTCAATAGGATCCTTGACAATCAGTAACTCATTGAGTCTACTCAAAAAAGGAACTCACTGTCTCAAAAAGCAATCAAATTTGAACAGTTTGGTCATTTTAAGGTTCTCTGAAAAGGTTTTAGTTAACAATAACAAGTCACACTTATACATATTACAAGGTTTAAAAAGCTTTTTCCTCCAAGAACCTTTAGACACCAATCGCCCAAAGCACTATTATCCAAGAGTGGTCCTTAAATATATATAGCCAGTATATGTCAGAGCTAGATTAAAAACTCTAGTACCTTCATTTCTGCCATATATTAGGAAGTACTACTAGAATGTCCAGAGAAAGGCAACTAGGACTGTGTCTCAAGAGTATGTCATATGAAGATTGGATGAAAGAAATGGTGATGTTTAATATGAAAAAAGAAAAGACCTGCTAAAAGACCTGTTAGCTTTTTTGAAACATTTGAAAGACTTTTATAAGAGGAGGAGTAGAATGATTTTGTTTGGCCCTAGAAAGCAGAACCTGGAGCTTATGGTTGAAGGCAGCAATGGCAAGTTTAAGCTTGATCTTAAGAAAAACTTCCTTGCAATTTTAGTTATTCACATATGGAATGTCTTGCTTTTGAAGTTAGTGAGCCATCATTCTTTGTGAGTCTGGCTCTTTAAATCCTATATTCTTTCCATTATATCTAGTTGCTCTTTTAGTTTTATGGATTACATAGTCTCTATTGATCTTCAAAAGGAATAATAATAACATACAGATAATAACTTACATTTCTTATATTATTTTAGAGATTTAGGTGTTTAAATTTTTTTTGAAAAGGCCAGCAATTCTTAGATGACCCATAACCCTCTCAAGGTCACACCCTTATTTTGAAATCAGTCTTTTAATCTAACTTGCTCAGTGTTAATTAGGATAGGATTGGAACTTGACTTTGTACCTAAGGCACTAAATACTAGGCACTTAAATCATCATGTCTGATGGTTTGACAGCTCCATATGTTTAGTGCCATTTTGCAGCTAGTATAATGCAAAAGAATGGCAGATATTAAAGCTATGAGTGTTTACTTATATGACTGCATTTCCACAAATCCAGAACATTGAAGCTTCTTGGAGTTGGTGGTGCTCCCCTGAGGCTCTTTTTTCCTCATCTATGCTTTCTTTCTCCATGAGCTTTCCTCAGCCTTTAGCAATTAGTGGCTAATCTTGGTAAGCCTCTTCCTTGTTTTGTCCTTTATCCATTATCTTGTCCACATTTATGTCTAGTTCATCATACTATGAATAGATGTTTAGATTTGGAGCTTTCTGGGATCATAGAAATATGTTGAGTCCAGTCCTCTTATTTTTCCATAAGGTTTGAGTCCTGATGTGACTTGACAGATTTATGTAGGTATGCTTCCTATGACTGGTGTAAGCTCTTTGAGAGCTTACAATTCCACAAGTAGCAGCAGAGTCCTGCCTTCTTAGGGCAGACCTGGAGAGGAATCACCACCTGCTGATGCGAAGAAGAGCCTGCCCTGCAGTTTAGTCATTTTGTAAGAATCCTGTAAGAATGTCCTGGGTCACCCAGAGATTCCATGACTTGCTCAGGATCCCTGGCTAGAGTAGGACTAGAAGCTGGGCTTTCCTGATTTTGAGGCCAAGTTTGTGACACAGTATAGCTGTGTCTGAGCAAGTCACTTAACCTCCCTTAGCCTCAATTTCTTCATCTAAAATGGGAATAATAATAGCATCTATCTCATAGGGTTGTTTTAAAGATCAATGAGATAATACATGTAAAATGCTCCTCAAACCTTAAAATGCTCTATACATGTTAACTAAACTGTTAGCTATCAATTTTCCATTCTGATTAATAATTATTCATAGAGCTGAATTGACAATTCTGAGGCTGGCCTTTTAAATGGGACATATCTTTATTCATTTCTTTCTTTTGTGATAAAAGGAATTAGTTATAACCATGGTTTTTCTGATCAAAGATATTATTCTAAGGAGTCTGTAATGTTCTGGTTAGCTTTCTGGAAGTCTTGGGACCAGCCTTCAATTCAGCAGAATAATCACCATGAGAATAGTCAGGGATAAAGTCCAAAGTCTTTATTATCTCTTTCACAGTCTGTCTCCTTTTCCTGGGGCCCAGCTAGCTTTCTGGAGGCCCTCTGGAATGGGTCTTGGTTTCAGTGCAGGAAGCTTGAGAGCCACCACGAGGGTTTCTATCTTGAAGTCTCTCTCTGGCTGAATTTGTCCCAGTTTATATACTCTATTACATTTACATCATTACAGTATACTGAGTATAAACCAATCATTATATCACTAGGGAATCATTATTTGTTGTAAGGCTAAATCAATCATACTGAACTGGAGAACTCACATGCTAAACTAGATAACCATTGTATTATCAATTCCATTGACTTAACACCTTGTTGTAGGATTAAAATCAATCATACTGAGTTCCTGCCCTTTACAGTCCATAGGCTGAACCAGACTGCCAGAGGCCCCACAGTATGTAAAAGGTTAAAAATTCCCTGGCTTAAATTGCTTTAAGTTTGGTTCCTCTCTATGACTGATAAAAGATCATTCCCTTCTGCTGCAAAATACTTCAATTTTGTTATGATTGTTAGGTATTATGATATTTGTATCAAACTGTGATCTGGAATTTCTTTGTTCCTTAACATGTCTCTTCTTTTCTAGCCATGTATCTTACCTTTTTTTCATTAGATGGTATAGGCCAGTTGACACTCTGAGACAACTTACGACAAACTCACCTTCAGAGGACATTTGGCTTTATATCAAGCTAGTACCATGGCCCTAGTACACAAAACTGCCTCATGGATATATACAACAGGAAGGACCACAGCAGGAAAAATCAAGCAGAAAACCCCACGATTTAGCGTGGGTCTCTCTTTGTTCTTTCCTCAGAGAGAACTGTTTGGCAAGCTTCTGTTTGTCTGTGTTGGCTGCAGGAAGCTCTAGGGTAGAATGAGGACAGTGTTTTCTTTAAATTTTTGGTAGGAGCGGATGCCTTTCTGCCACTGCATCTCAACTACTCCGTTTTCCTAAATATACCAAAAGTTGTTTTAGGACCCTAAAATATCTTGTTCCATGGCTCTCCAGTCTCCATCACTTGAGATGAATAAAAAGGTGATAGCCTTGACTATTTGGTAAGGAGGTCTTACCTATCCAGAGCTCAAGAATACAGTACTGTCTTTCTCAACCCACTCAAAGTTCTTCTGGGAAAGGTGAATGCACTGCTGTGGTGGAGTTGGGCTTGCCTGGGTGTTTCAGTGGTTAACGCTGGGCCTCAAGGCAGGAAGACTTGTCTTCAAATCCAGCCTTGTGTGATCTGACTTAACTTCTATTCTACCCATCTTTTCTCAACTGTAAAATGGGGACAATAATAGTACCTGCCTTGCAGAATTGTTGTAAGTAGTATTTGTAAAGTGCTTACTAGACCAGTGTATAGCACATAGTAGGCACACAAAATTTTTTTTAATTCTCTTCCCCCTTTTTCTTTTACTGAATATAGTTTATCTACTCTGGGGAAGAGTTCCTCATTTATTTTTCACCTTTTAGCCTACCAGAGTCCCTAAAACTATATTTCTCAGAACTGATACTCTTTTTCTTGATCCCAACCCAATTCTAGATAGTCAATCTCAGATAACTATACACACAAACTAACATCTTACCTCACGTTTAGGTACCAATTAGTACAACTCCTGGGATACAATGTGGTCAATTCCCAATGTGGACATTAATCCTCATAAGTATGTCCTGTTCTGTAGAATCAGGAATAACTATAAACTAATTTGTTTTTTTATAGAGAAGTGAAATGGTATAGTGGAAAATGTGATGGCCTTTGAGTCAGAATACCTGAGTTCCATTCCAGACTCTGATGTTTGCAAGCTTCATAGTCCTTAAACTTAGATCCTTGAGCTTTAGTTTCTTCATCTATAAAATAAATATTATAAATTCATACTACCTACCTGACAGGAATTTTTAAAGTAGTCAAATATTTTTTTTCTATTGTAACAAAACATGATTTTAAAATTGCATACAATGATTTTAGAATTGCTTCAAAATGGAATCATTTAATCAGATACCCTTTTTGTAGAACAGGGCATTATAATAAAGGTTTGGTGTATATTGAATATCCATTGATATTTATCAAAAAAGGTACTATAAGAAACTTATAGTGGAATTTAACTGTCCTCAATGAGCTAATGTGTTAATGTAGGAAATATATAAAACATTAATTAATGAAAATGAACACAAGTTATAGAAACATACCTATGACTGTCTTCAACACTTTCAAATATCTAAATGGAAAGGATTAGGAAGGTTGGTAGTTGTTCAGAAACTTGTAGAGATTGTCAGAGTGATAGGAATCAAGAAGAATTAAACAGAAAATTATTAATGTAGTATAATTTAATAGATAGTAGGTCAGCTTTTAAGTCTGGTGGGCTTTGGGTCAAGTACTGCCTTTGTCCCATTATCAAGCTGTAAGTAGCCCCAAGCAAATTGCTTAACCTCTATTCTCCAGGTAACTCTCCAGCACCATTAATTTTAGAGGAATTGCTAATCCATATCTGTAGCAGGAACTTATTCTATACCCTTATAAAAATAACTTTTATATTGCAGAGAAATCACAGGTCCAACCCACTAGATAGATCGATCAATTTGATGATAATGATGATGAAAAATAGAAAGTACTTTTTTGGTAGAATGCAAATATCCTGTCTCACTTACCCCTAGATAGGGTCAGTTAGATATGGAGTCTGACAGTCCTCTGTTGCAGAATAGGCTGCCACTTGCTCCACAGTTAGACACACACACACACACACACACACACACACACACACACACACACCTGCTTCAAGATGTCTCACAAGGTTTTTGTGAGGCATGTGATGTGCAAACCTTTTAACATTTAAGGATGAGTTGTGATTTTAAAAAAGTATTTCTAAACTTCCTGCAGTACAGTAGAGAAGAACTCCAATAATTTTTGTAGCTAGAGAACAGATGGTGATAGTAATGATGTTAAATGGAGCAATTTGCCCCAGCCAAGCTCTGCAGACTTTGTCATTTATTATTTGTGTTTAATTCAGTAGTTATTTAAAAAATGTCAACATTTGAAGGCTCTGCACTTGCTTCAAGTGGCAATAAGGCCCTACAGCATTCTTGATGAAGTGAAAAAAGGCTACTTGCTGAACTTTGGTTATAATCTAGTGACTTCTTCATGAACACTGACTCAGGCCACAACTGATTTTCTGGGGAAAGGGCATTGTCTGAGGAAAGGGCATAAGGTTAAAGAATAGGGATAAAAAAGAATGTCAAGGCTGATTGCTTTTTTTTTCCTCATGAAATTACAGCCTAATAATAAAAGTCTTGACCATAAATTTAAGCTGCAGGAGCAAAAGAATAATAAACCAATAATCCCTGGAAACACCATGGTATAATAGAAAGGACATTGGACTGAAAATCCCAGACTTTGCCACTGTACATACATATATGCCTTTCAATCTCTGGATCTCAGTTTTCTCATTTGCCTAAATATTATCAAAAATACCTCTAAGCTTTAATATTCTACATTTTACCATTCTGACATGTAGGGATGCAGGATAATAGAGTGAAAAGAATAATTGATTTGGAATCAGAGAACAAAGATTTGAATCCCAGTTCTTCCACTCAGGACATGTCCACATTTCAGCAAATCATATAGGAGGGATAAGATGAGGTGACCTCTAAAGATCTCTTCATGCTTTCAAACTATAATCCTAAATTCACTTTCAGCTCTAACATTATATGCTTTTTCTTTCTGGTGGAATATCTCAGTCTTATTTTACATAGTATTTTTGTTACAAGTAAGATTTCTTATATTAATCTATGTTCTATATTTTCAATAGAAATGAGTTTTTTTGTAGTGACTAAAAGATTGAATGTATCCAGGACAAATAGCTGTGAATATAAATACTAATGAATTTGAATTGAGCTAATAAAATCATGAATTACTTATTAATGTTGAAAGATTCTTAGAAAAATAATTCATCTTTCATTTTCTTATTAGTTTGTTTGTGCAGATGCTGGAACCAAACTAGCTGAGTCAACAATCCTGCACAAGCAGATGATCGCATCCATGCCTGGAGTAAGTTTGAAACCTAAATCAAGTACATCATTTCACCTTAGGTCTAACTTCCATGGTCATAGACATATTTTAGCCCAGAAGGATTTTTAGCTTGTTTTTGTAAAACACCAAAAATAGCCATGTTTCATTTTTAAAAGAATATTTATTAGTGGATGTAGCACATTGGCATTTCAAAAAGAGCTCATTTAGAATGTTGAAACCAATTTAGTTGTTATAGAAAAACACCTGTCATCAATTTTGGAAATATCTAACTAAAATTCAGTTGTTATAGAAAATCACTTGTTATCCAACTTTGGAACTATCTCACTAAATTTTTTTAAAAAAATTCTCTTTTTATGACACCACTTGAGCCATTCAATTAAAGAAAAATGCCAGGAAAATTCATATATATAACAATACCCTGATTAATGTAACCTTCCATCTTAGAATTCAGTTTTTTCCATTATCGATAAATTCTGTCAGAACAAGTATAGTGGGAATTTTTGCTGTAGCTTACAAATCTCTAAACTTTCTATAGAGTAGTATGTTTTCAATAGTGATTTCTGCTATAATAATAAAAATATTTATTTGTTAGCCTGCTTAGGAACTTAGCTCAGTTAGAATCCTCCTTTGTGAAATATTTACTGATTCCCATATAGTACTTTCCCCCTTCTCTCAATGTAATTGTATTATATATTTGTTTATCTGTATGTACTTTTTCACATAGATAAATGTCAAGTAGAATGTAAGTACATGAGGTTTGGTACTGTCTTCCTTTTTATCTTTGTACTGACTAGATTAGTACTTCATAAGTGCCTAGTGAATTGATTTCTTTTGAAATGAATTCTTACATATATTTGTTGATAACAAAAAATTTAAAATTTTGACAAATAAAAATATTCTTCTGTAAAGTGGTTCAGTGGATAGAGTACTGGGCTTAGAATGAGGAAGCTGGTGTGACTTTATGCAAGTCATTTAACTCTTTTTGCCTCAGTTTCTCATCTGTAAAATTAACTGGAGAAGGAAATGCAAATTATTCCAATGTCTTTGCCAAGAAAACCCCACATGGGGTCACAGAGTCAGACATGATTAAAATAACTGAACAACACCACTACCACCACCACCTTATGTGATACCTTTTTATGGTGTTGAAGTAACTTGGCTCATAAGCTCTGTCTGAGCCTAGTAAAGGGAAAAGGCTTTAGACAGAGCCCTAGTGACAGACTAGCTTGTCTAATTCAAAGAGACTAATTACCAAAAGGTTAGCCATTAAGTGTTTTGTTTTGGGTTTTGTTTTGATGATAGTAGTCTATGAATATGGAATATTGTTGTTTTATAAAAATGATAAACAGATAAACTGATTTTAGAAAGGCTTGGACAGATTTATATGAACTGATGCTGAGTGAAACAAGAAGAACCAGGAATACATTGTACACAGTAACAGCAAGACATTGTGATGATCAAACTCTGAACTTGGTTCTTCGCAGTGATTTAATGATCCAGAGCAATCCGAATGGGGTTTGGATGGAGGGTACCATTTGCATCCAGAAAAAGAGTTATGGAGATTGAATGTAAATCAACACATGCTATGTCACTTCTTTTTTCTGTTTTTTTTTTTTTCTTTTCCCATAGTTTTTTCCTTTTGTTCTGATTTTTTTTTCTCCCAACATGATTCATAAAGTGATGTGTATTAAAAATAAATAAATTAATTTAAAAAAGGTTCATGAAGATAGCCCTTGTAAGTTTGCAAGGCACCTTAAATGTAAACATATAATTTATATCTCTGTCTGTGTGTGTATCTATTTCTCTATCTATATATACCTGATCTACTCTGATCCTCACAACATTCTAGAGAAGTAGGTATTATTATTAGCCTAGTTTTATAGATGAGGAAACTGAGAAATAGAGGGGATAAGTGACTTGCCCAAGTAACATAGCTAGTAAGTATCTAAAGCAGAATTTTTTTGTTTCCAACTTTGGCATTCTATCCATTATGTCTCTTGGCTACCTTAGAATAATAAACATTTATATATCACTTTAATGTTGCAAATCACTTTAGGTATATCATTTCTCCTGAACATCACCACAGATCTGTGAGGAAGGTATGATAGATATTATTATCCTCATTTTACAGATGAGGAAATAAATGGAGGTTCAGAAAAGTTAACTGATTTGTCCATGTCCATACAGGATTTGAATCCAGATCTCTAATTCAAATCCAGCACTATTTGCTTCTCCAAACTTCCTGTCTATTAAGGTGTTGAGAAATTATCTTTGTCAATGGAGAGAATATTCACACCAATGAAATCATAAATCTTTTCAAGTATCAAAGTTAAATGAAAGTACTCACGTTATCTTTGAAGAAAGTTAAAAAAAAAAGAGAGAATCATTGGTCTAGTACCTTTTTCCTGAAGTACTTTGAATTCCTTATAGATTTTAATTATTTGATTCTTACAAAATTAGTTTGGAGGAAGTTAGATGTGAATCTTTTAAAGTTACACTTTGGGACTATAAATCAAAGAACCAGATTTCTAACATTTTTCTAGTGTAATCAGTCAGTTGATAAACTTGAAAAGACAAATGAGGCTGAATCCTTTATATTTTCCAAATCTATGGACATGGGTGTGCTTACAAAGCAGAAAATGAAAGTGTTGGTGATTTGATTTATAGAAGTAGCCAACTCAGGCAGATAAATGAGACCCAAATTGAATTTAGGGGGCTTGAATTCTCTAAAATGGACACCTCTGACCCTTAAAGTAATTGGGTTGTGGTCAATTCTCAAAGTCCCTTTTCTGTAGCTTTGATTATATGGTAAATCCTCTCATAATTTTTGGGATTATAGAAGCCTGATCAATATAGTAAAACATGTTGCTGATGAAGGAAAATCACTTTCAGAAAATCTAGAGAACAGATTTGCATATGGGCATATGCAAAAGCTCTAAATGATGGCACAAACTGGGTGGGGGGAATTCCTTCTTCTGCATTAGTGGCAATAACCTCAATTACCTTTTATATTTCTGTCTCTTGGCTTAAAAAACAAAAAAAGAAAACCATTGCTGCCATTGAATAGTTGGAGGACACCTTGATAGGCAGGCACTTCAGTGACCTTATTTTACTGTTATCCTGCCTTAGAAACTGACAGGCATAACATTGGAGAAAAAGCTAGAAGGTGATATTGTTCAGCATAATTCAGACTTAAATGCAGGGAAATGAAAATCAATTGGTAAGTGGATTAAGTATATAACATTTCAGATTCCCCCAAGGAAACATAGCTTTCCTCAGGAGTGTTAATTAAGCTTCAGAGATATCCACTTTTGAACTATATTATACCCAATTCAACATAGAGACCTTCTTAGCATACTTTTGATCAATTAGTCTATATGAGCATTTTCTCTCTGTTCCTGACATATTAAATTCTTTTCATTTGTTTGTAGAGGTAGTAGTTTTATATCTTTATATAATTAAGTTATAGTGATATTCTTTATCACTTGCTGTCTATTTTTTAAAAGTCTCCAAGTTACCTTCGAATATCAAAGAAAAGGAGTTGCAGCCATCTCTTTTCCCATTTAATTATTATTTCTCCCATTGCTGACCTTGAGAAACAGGTAAATAGTCTTATAGATGTCTTTCTTTTATGAAAAGGAAAGATCAATGCCAATGTAAACATGGTGACTTTTGAGAATAGATGACTTTTTTGGAAAAATACTTTAAATAGAAGTCTATACAAGATCCTATTGATGTATCTCCTTGGTGCTTTTTAGCCTTTGTGTAGGAGATTCACAATTGTAATAATAAATTACTTTTATTGAGTGGTACATACTAAGATGACCAGGTCGGGTCTAATGTTATACCAACATTTGGAAAAATTCAATTGAATTAAACAACAACAACAACAACAATAACGTTCTTTTTAAAATAACTATTAGTTTCTCCACTAAAGTAGTCCTCCAGTGCCTTATCATAGTGAAATTTTAAAGTTAATGCTTTTATGTTAACCCTGACTGGTGCTACCAGAACTAGATTAGCTGGACTAGGCTGCATCTATCATCCAAGGACTATCGTGATTAAATTCATCAGAAACTTGGTCTTCATATAAAATGACTCATGAAACCTTATGCAAAAGCAGGGAAGGGTTATGGGTCCGTGTTGGTGGAGGAAATAAAACAACTACTGAAATAACCACTTTTTGAAATATTAAAGTGTGTGATAGTAGGAAAAAAACATATTTGAATTTAGGATATGGTTTTGAATTGGTCAGTGCCGTATGTGTTCTTTATGACCTTGGGCTACTTACTTCACTTCTCAGGGCATCATTTTTTCTCATCTGTGAAATAAATGAATTAAATAAACTCATAAGTTACTTTCAGGTCTAAATTCTGTACTTTAGAATCTTAAGAGCAACAACCAGTTACCATAGATATCTTGGAATTGCTAGGTTTTTTTAAAGATTCAGTTCAAGTGTCACTTATGTAAAACTTTTTTTCTGAACCTTCCCTCACAGCTGCTAATGCTCTCTCAGCTTGTTCTCTGAACATAACCTTGTATTTATTTTGCATAGCAGAATCAGTTAAAAAGCCAAAAAGAGAACTCCCCAAGCAACAATACAGAATAAGAGAGAAGACAACTATTCTCATAGTAAAAGGGAAAAGTGGGGTTCCAGAATCAAACTAATCAATGGGTCTCCTTTTATTTTAGTGTGGAACAGCAGCTATGGAATGCATGAGACAATACGTTAATGAAGTACTGGATTTTATTGCTGACATGCATACATTAACCAAACTTAAGGTAGGGTCAACACACATGTATAACTTGTATAGCCTTAGCTTTTGAGTTTTCTGAACTTAAGGGAAGTATTTTTAAATGTTTTATATTTTATATGGTTAATTTGGATGAAAATATGTAGTTACATGGTGTCAGGGACTCGTGATCTTTAATATCCATGTCCAAAATTGAGTAAATGCCCATCAATTGGAGAATGGCTGAATAAATTGTGGTCTATGAATGTTATTGAATATTATCATTCTGAAAGAAATGACCAGCAGGATGATTTCAGAAAGGCCTGGAGAGACTTACATGAACTGATGCTGAGTGAAATGAGCAGGACTAAGAGATCATTATATACTTCAACAACAATACTATATGATGATCAATTCTGATGGCCGTGGCTCTCTTCAACAATAAGATGAACCAAATCAGTTCCATTTGTTCAATAATGAATAGATTTAGCTACACCCAGCGAAATAATTCTGGGAAATGAATGTGAACCACTGCATAGCATTTCCAATCCCTTTGTTTTTGTCCATTTGCATTTTTGATTTCCTTCTCAGGTTAATTTTATATTATTTCAAAGTCTGATTCTTTTTGTGCAGCAAAATAACTGTATGTATATGTGTGTGTATATATATATATGTATATATATATATATATTGTATTTAACATATATTTTAGCATCTGGGGGAGGGAGTGGAGGGAAGGAGGGGAAAAGTTGGAATAGAAGGTTTTGCAAGGGTCAATGCTGAAAAATTACCCCTGCATATATCTTGTAAATAAAAAGCTATAATGTGATGGATGCTACTTTCATGGACCTGATCATGGAACTGTTGACAGAATTATCACTGCTCATTCTTTTGATATAATCTGTGGCTAGATTACTAACCTTTTCCTTAGGACACATAATACAGGAAAATACTAATGCATGGAGAAAGTTAACCAGGTATAGAGACTCACCAGAACTACAATGTTCTTCTGTGTAGAGATCTTATTTGGTTATCTTGCTGTCTTTCCTTCCAAAACACATAATTCAACTACTCTGATATAATGGTTCAACTTAATATCATTTTGGAGGCTAAGGTTCTTCTTGTTTTTGATTTGCTACCTATAACCAGCTATAGAATGGGAAAGATATTAATATCTTGTTTGAACTTTTGTCAATAGCTGTTGCCTTCTTGCCCCAGATTATCTGCCTTGCTTTCCAGTTTGTGATAACAGCTGGAGTCATCTTCATTTATTTCTGTTCCTTCAACAAATGTTTAACAAAAGTCAGTGCCTTATATCTGCATAGTAAAATGTGGTGATATTTCCTATAGTCTTTTTTTTTTCCCCTGAGGCACTTGGTAAGTGACTTGCCCAGGGTCACACAGCTTAGAAAGTGTTAAGTGTCTGAGGTCAGATTTGAACTCAGGTCCTCCTGACTTCAGGGCCAGTGCTCTATTCACTGTGCCACCTGGCTGCCTCCCAAGCTATATTCTGTGGAATTCAGAAGCTCTATGTGATATAAGTAGGAGGTTCTATATGAAAATGTTGATATTTATATTATCCTAAAATATCAAATAATAAGTTATCTTATCAAAATATGAATACAAAATATTCATTTTTGGCATGAAAATATATGTATAAGTTCTTTAAACCAACATTATTGGATTTGGCTATTTGAAACTCTAGACCGAATAACCAAATTGGTTTGGGAAATACTGATAATATTATATAGAATGAAATAACTGAAGAATCTCTTAAGATACTATAAATTTCAAGCTCCTTATTTTATAGAAAAGAAAATTGAGGCTTAGAAAGGAATTTTTCTAAGCAGAGGAGCTGGGACTTAAATGGAGGTTTTCATGCTCCAGATCCATTATTCTTTCCACTATATCATGATGTTTATTTTCATTCATTTGTTCACTCATTTATTGAGAACCTACAATGTGTCAGGCTCTTACTGGGAATACTAATAGGAAAAGATCACTAGTTTCTGCACCAAACAAGCTTATATTATGTTGGAAGATTATATATATATATATATATATATATATATATATATATATATATGGCAATTAATTACCTCTGCAGGTAATTAATTTCTTAATCTGTAAAATGAGGGATTTGGAAAAGATTATCTTTAAAATCCCTTTCCTATAAATCCTGTATGAACCTGAGAAATAAGTGTGATAAAATTTAAGTAAATTTTTAAACAGTTCTGTAAGAAAACTTCAGAAGGGAATGATTTATTCTAGGAGAATGATTTAAAATGGACAATATGGACAATACCCACATGAAGTTGTTGATCTTTTTTATTGTTCATTGAGGTGGAATGAGTTACTAATGTAAATCAGCCTTCTTGTCATCATTCTTCTACTAGGGAGCCAGTAGATCTGAAATCAACAAGGAAAAGTCTAGACTAAATGTGGGGGGAAAATCCAAACACAAAAAATAGCCAGATTCAAAATCTGGCAGCAAACATTTCTTCTTTGATCACAAGAACTTAGTGATCCAAGAATGGATACATCAAAGAAAAAAAAAAGAGATTCCTCTGTCACTGGACACAATTTCTAAATTCTGCTTAGATGATCTAAGTTTTTGTTTCCAGTTACAACTTTTCATGAGACATGTAAGAACAGATTTATCAGTAGATAGTCCTTTTTTTTCATAGAGAACTTAATTAGTGAATGATTGAATGGTGTTCCTTAATGATATTAAAAGCACTTCTGCTCTCTAGACTTATTTCTCTTCCTGTAAATTTAGAATCTTATCAAGTCAAATTAATAAGCATTTGTTAAAGCCTTACTATGTGTAGTTTTTCACTAGGAATTGTGTTAATCACTAGGAATACAGATATAGGCAAAGACATAGTTCCTGTTTTGAAGAAGCTCACAGTAAAATGGGAGAGACAAACCAGTTAACATGCACAAACATGTTATATATAGGAGAAATTAAAAATAATTAACAGAGGGAAGGCACGAAAATTAGGAGGTTGAAAAAGCCTCCAGAAGAAGATGGGATTTCATTTGGGATTTGAAGGAAGCCAGGGAAGTAAGTGAGCAGAAACAAGGAAGAAAAAAATTCCAGGAATGGAAGATAGCCAGAAAAAAATCTGCAAAGCTGCAAGATGGAGAGTCTTGTTCAAGGAACAAGGAAGGTGTGTCACTGAATGAGGGATATAAGTGAGTAAAGTATAAGAAGATAGAAAAGGTAGGAGAGGGCTAAATTATGAAAAGCTTTGAATGCTTAATAAAGGATTTAAATTTGATCTCGGAGTCATTAGGAAGCCACTAGAGTTTATTGAGTAGGAAGCTTGGTATGCTCAGACTTTGCTTTACTAAAATCACTTTAATTGCTGAATGGAAGATAGATTGGAGTAGGGAGAGACTTGAGGCAGGCAGCCCCACTGTTAGGCTATTGTATTTTGTGGTTCATGTTATTGAATTGAAAATTTTCTAACAAAAAAAGGAAAAACAAGATTAAATCTTTTGAATATTAATGTGAAAAGTTATATGATCCCAATTTTGGCTTTATAGAGTCACATGAAGACATGCTCTCAGCCTTTACATGAAGATACCTTTGGTGGACATCTGAAAGTTGGGTTGGCTCAGATTGCAGCCATGGAAATCACAAGAGGCAACCACAGGGATAATAAATCTGTTATTCGCTACCTCCCCTGGCTCTATCATCCTCCTTCTGCAATGCAACAAGGGTAAGTTTTTTTTTCCCCAAAAAACTTTTGTGTTTTTTTAAAATTCATTTTCAAAAAGGGTGACATGGAAATTCTAGGGAAAACTCTCTGGTACTTGCTGGAGTAACTAAATGTACTTGGGATTTGTAGAAATGTTCTGTGATTGGTATGAAGTATAAGATAAGATTTACCATGAAGCAGTGTCTCTTATGAGCCTTTGGCTTCGTGATTCAGCAGCATTACTGAGCTCAGAATGTGAAATGCTTTATAATATTGCTGTCAGGGAAAAATTGCATATGCTTTTTTTTTTATTGTATTCTATGAAAATAGGCCTTAAAAAACTGATGATTCTTCTGAAAACTCTTTTGACTATTTAGCATATCTAGTGGCAAAATTCAGTTAATAATCTTCCCCTTTTCTTATTGCAATCCTGTATCCATATAATTAGGTATATTCTTGCTCTGTTTTATTTCACATATAATCAAATTCAGATCATATTTGTTAATTTGAAAATCACAGATAATAGAATTTCACTTTATCTTTTGATCTAATGTACTGATTAAATACTTGTTATATGTTTTTATACTGTGGGGGGCCCAGAATCTAGTTTTTCTCCAAAGGTCTAGCTATCTCACTGGGAAGACAGAATTAATGTAAGAGAACAATTCTGACTAAACTATATAGTACAGGAAGTAAAACAGGCAAAGGGATGGAGGGCTTACTTTCATGGAGGAGATGGAATCTAACATGGTGGAGGTTATTTCATATGTGAGTGGAGGTGTAGGGAACATAAATAAATATGCCACTTTCAGAGAGCATTTTTGGAAATTGTGTTTTGAGGAATGATAAGAGGTAAGAAAGAGATCTTTCCTTAATTTTTGGAAGAGATATTGTGCTAGTGAGTAACAAAGTGGTTGAATTTGAATTTCACCTTCTTTTTATAATGGAGGAGTAAAAGGGGGCCTACTCTTGAGGTCTGTTCATCAGTAGAGAGGATTTTGTTCTCATAGTTTATGAGAGGAAGAGTTATTGGACCTGGAGAGCCCAAAGGTCCAAATGCCAAACAAACTTGGTCCTACTGCCATCTCTCTGAGTGACTTCTTCTTTGTCATGGATCACATCTCATCATGGCTGAAAGGAGTGGGGAAGAGTCCCTAGATATCTGTCAGTACTATTCCCAGATATGTGTGACATGGTCTGAATTACACCACCTCTCAGAGCTTCATTTCAGTCATCCACAGTTCCTTAGGTTCCGTTCAGCTCTAATGAACAGGATAATTAAGCCAGAATAATTTATTGAGCATTCATTGTATGCAGAAGAATATAATAGGTAATCTAGACCTAAAATTGAGATTTGGGATTAGTAAAGAGAACTAGAATAGAACATATATAAATCATTTGTCAGTTTACCTTTCTTCCCTTCCTGTTTTATGTGCTGATTTTATGACCATTCAAATTTGTTCATTCATTTAACATATATTCTTCTGCTTCTAGAGAATGGAATCCATGCATATATCACACATTTCCTTCTTCTCTTGTAGACCTAAAGAATTCATTGAGTGTGTTTCTCATATCCGCTTGCTGTCCTGGCTGCTTTTGGGTTCACTCACACATAACTCTGTGTGTTTAAATCCCTCATCTCCCTGTATGCCAATTCCTCTGGATGCAGGGTCCCATATTGCAGATCATCTTATCGTTATTCTGATTGGATTTCCTGAGCAATCAAAGGTAAGCAATTTCCACAGGGTTGAGACCATATGCATCAAAATTGCTAATGGAAACTCTTATCAGCCAATTATGTTTCTTCTGGGAAAGAAAATGCATCTTATCATTTCCCTTCCTTTGTATGTTCGGAAAACAACTGATGCCTTATTTCAAGCTGTTTAAATTTCCAGACTTCTTTTTTCCCCTTAAGTTTTTATTCAGTTTACATTTCTCAAAGTGTCTTTATCTATAAAGGCAAGCAAGAGTTGGCTTCCTAGACATGTCAATGTCTCTATTACAAAAAAGGGTAATTATCTAAAATATAATAATAATCCTAAAGTAGTTTAATAAGGAAAAAATCCATGTCTGATCCAAACCTCATGGGCTATTTTATGAGTACAAACCTTCAGAGGCACATAAAATTTGACCTAGGCATTCTTCCCTAACCTCCCACTTAGTTTCTCACCTTTGTGCCATTGCACAGACTTATCCTTAACTGGATCGTAGTTAATCAGCAAGTTTTAGATACCTGCAGCTTTGTTCATCACTTCATCCACTCTTTCAATCCCTAGTTTACTGCAAGGTTCAGCTTATGTGCCAACTCCTAAATGAAGATTTCCTGATACCCCAGTTAATGTTGTCCTCAGATTATCAGGTATATATTTAATTAGTTATAGGCAGTATGGCCTCATGGCTAGAATGCTGGGATTGGAGTCAAGAATGTTTGAGTTCAAATCTTGCTGTGGAAACATACTATATATGCTTATACTATATACTTAACCTTCCTGGGTTTCAGTGTCTTCCTCTCTAAAGTGGAAATAGTACATATAGTACATAGGATTTTTGTGAGAATTAAATGGGATAATGATTGTAAAATCCTTTGTAAACCTTGAGAGACAGCATGACATAGTTAGAAAGCTTGATGCAAAAAGATCTGATTTCAAATCCTGGCTTTGGTATTTGCTTTCTGTGTAACTGTAGTAAGTCATTTCTTCCCAATAGAATATAAACTTTTTGAAGACAAGAATGTCTATATGTGTGTGTTCACAAGGCATGCAGAACAATGCCTTGAACACATTAGTTACAAGACTAGTCTTATATAGTTAAGAAAATCATTATCTAGTCATTGACCTGCTGAAATGTATTTCTCTGAACTGTCCTTGGGACTGCCTTCAAATATTTTTAGATTGAGAAGACCTGATAAAAGGTGCATGTCATTGGTATGGCCTCCAAGAGTGTTTCTATGCTGCCTAGGGACATTTGAGGAGGATAACAGGAATAACAACTCATATTCATACAGATTTTGATGATTTGCAAAGATAAAAAAGAAAATAAGGCTCTGTTGGGAACTCACTAAGGCTGCCTTGAATTCACTTAGTCAAAAACAAAATGCATAACAATTGGTTATATTTCTATGGTATTTTACAATTTCCAAAGTGATTTTGCAAACATGACATTATTTGGTACTAGGAGGCAACAGGGTAGATTGCCATTGACTTCATGAGGGAAATAAGGCTTATACAGGTGAAGTGACTTGTCCAAAATTGCACAGGCAAGAAATGAGGGAAACAGTGTCAGTCTGTTTTTATTTTTATTTTTCCTGCTTTCAACTCCAGTACTTTTTCCATGCTATCCACAGAGAACCAAAAGAATGTATCTGTCCTTAATAGTCATTCCTTTATTCATTCAGCAAGTCTTAAATACCTGCCAGAGCCAGAGAAAATACAAAGAAAATGATGATGCAGGTTCTAGTCTCATAGAATTTACTGTATATGACTGCCAAGTTGTTACAAATTAGAGCCAAGCAACTGCCTCCTCAGAAACTGAGGAAAGACATAGGGGCTAGGTTGGCAAGTAGATTATGGTAGGCAAAGGTTTTTCTAACTAGGATAAATTGTTCTTGAGAAGAGGCATGAAGATTCACTTTGTGGCTTAATATCCCATTAATAATCAGGTAAACTTTATAGAGGATATGGCTGATGAATTTGGAAGCAGATATTTCCACTTGATTAATAAATGTCTCTGAGTAATTCATCTAACTCCTCAGTATTTTAGTTTTCTCATTTCTAAAATGGGTATAATTCTTGTTCTATCTACCTTGAAAAGTACTTTACTAAATAAAACACTTAAGGTGTTTTAGAAGTATATTGATATTATTCCTGTCTTTCCCCTAAATTATTCAGGGATGGAAATTTCAGCTCTTCACGGAGAAAGGATTTAATCTGCCAGTTAAAGGAGCTGAGGTAGCATGCTTTATCTCTGAAGAGCTGCTTTGTTCTTTGATCACACACTCCCACTGACTTAGTGAGGATCAGACAAGAATGAATCATAAATTCATAGGAATGGAATAGCATCTTTATCCACTGATGCCTTGAATCAGATGCATAATGCCTATAGCTTTAACACATCATGCAAGCTACTTGTTGGGACTACCTTGGGATGCAGTATGATACTTGAGCATAGCATCTTCCTCTCCTTTGTTCTCCTTTGCAGACATCTGTGTTACACATGTGTTCCCTCTTCCATGCATTTATCTTCGCTCAACTATGGACGGTCTACTGTGAACAAACTGCTGTTGCGCCCTCTGTCCAAAATCAGAATGAATTTAGCTTTACAGCCATCCTCACTGCATTGGAGTTCTGGAGTCGCGTCACGCCGAGCATCTTACAGCTAATGGCACATAACAAAGTGGTGAGTTCAGTACCTGCTCATAAAATGTCCTAGTCTAAGATGTGATTGCATTGTGATAATAATAAATAAGAACTGATATTTAATAGCATTTTATACTGGCTGGGAAATCTTAATCTCACAACAGTGTTTGGATGGCCTTTGTTATTCCCATTTAACAAAGAAGAAAACAAATTCAGAGATGTTAGGTTGCATATGCAGTGGAGTCTTATCACTATTAAATGGTAGAGTAAGGGCCAGAATTCAGATCTTCTGACTCCACTGCAGTTATACCATATTGTCGTATTTGCCAAATGAACCCAAAAACTTAATGAAGGGAGTTTTACTTGCTTCTAATACTCTAGAAGCAAAAGTAAAGGAAGAAGTGGATGTTCCTCTTCTAACACAATCATTCCTATATAACATTACCCCCAGATAATTTGGTTTTACTATGATGGGATTTAAGTGCCTTCTGATTTTTTCATTTCAAGTCATATTCATTCAAGACATGTTAAAAACTTTTTTCAATTAACAAAAATAAATTTCTTCTCTCTCCTATCTCCTCCCTCCCCAAACATTGGGACAAAAAAAGGGGAAAGCAAAATTCTTATAAGGAACATACATAGTCAAGCAAAACAAATTCCTACATTCGCCATATCCAAAAAAAATGTATGCCTCTTTCTGTATTCTGAGTTCATCACTTCTCCATCAGGATAACATGATTTACCATGAAATTGTGATTGGTTATTGCATTGATCAGAATTTTTAAAAAAAAGTCATACAGAGGGAGGATTTTGGGGAAAATACAGAGTAGATCAGAAAATTCTAAACTTTCCAGATATCCCTTGCCAACAAGATAAAATAGCATCTCAGAGCAAGCCTAGAATGGTAAAAATAAACAAGAGTTGGAGCATTACAGTGGTCCTCCTAAGACAATTGGAAAAGATAGGAAGAAAGATACCAGGAGGGAGCTTTGGCCCATGTGAAGTATAAACACCAGTTCTGCTGAAACAAGTAGTCCTGGAATTCTACTCCCATTGGGAATGAGTTAAAGAGGAAATAATACATATATATCCAGAAGTGTATAAAAGTCTTCTAAATTCAGAAAGAAATAAGTAAGGAATGAAGGAGAAGGGAGAAGATAAGGGAGGGAGTTTTAGAGGGAACCCTACTCACATCAGATCTGAGTTAAAGAGAGATCAACATAAACATTTACAAGGGAATAAAAGTCTTCTAAATTTATAAAGCAATAAGAAGGTGAGGAAATAGGATAAGGTGGCTATAGAAGAGTGTGTACATTAACAAGACTGAAATAAGGTGTGTAGATTAATGGGAATGATATAAAGAGGGGAACAAAACTTATATTTGGAAAGCTCTAAAATCTAAATTTCAATAGAACAAGAGGACAAAGTAACAGGGTAGGGAGAGAGGATAAAGGGAGGGATCATTGAGGGGGGAGTAAGTTAACTAAGAGATAAAATAGCAGTTGCAGTTAAGCAGAGTAGTCAGGAGGGATAGGAAATAAGCAATATATTTATTATGTACAAAAAGTTTAAAAAATAGATTTAATCAAAAGAGAAAAATAGGAAAACTATTATGTTATCCATATTAATTAATATTGTGTTAGACTATTTAAAATAAGTAGATATATTGTGGTGTAGGAAATGATGACTTGGTGCAGTTAGAAAAATATATAAAGGCTTGGACTTGTGAAAGCAGATATCTTCCACCTTTAGAAAAGCAGAGGACAAACAAGGATAGTATGATCTTACATAGATGTATATGAATTCAGATATCTGTGTAAATGTCTATATGTGTATATGTGTATGTGTACATGTGTGTCTGTGTGTGCATGTGTGCATACTTAAATGTGGCCTTCATGGGGGAGATGGAGAGGAGGAAAGGGAAAAAAAAGAATAAAGTACATGTCAGAGAGAAAAAAAAAAAAGCAAACCTACAAGGAAGCAAAGAAAAAATGGACAAGTCTGAGCATAATGTGTAGTGTTTATTATAGAGGCTTTCTTGAAAGCCTCAACATTTTTTTTGCTTTGTATATTGAATTTTCTTTCATGCTCTGCTGTGCACATCACACTATGTTTTTATTTTCTTTTCCTGTTTTGTCTTTGCTTAAAATTAATTAATTAATTAATTATTTGAAAGGAATAAAAGGCCTTACATGTTTTCACACAGATTTCCTTTCTTCCATTTTGAGTTGTTCTTATGAACTACCTATTCAGAAAGAAATTTAGAGATGTTTGTTTAAAATATTTATTCTCTTCAGAATAAAGAGTATAGTGCCAAAATCAGATCTGGGGCACTCCAATAGAGACTTTTGTCCAAGTTCGCTTCAGCCCATTAAAGACTACTTTGGAAGTCTGTCATTTTAATATAGTATTCATTCCAGACTCCTCACTCTCTCACACACGCTTGCCCCTGCCAATCTGTTCTTAAGGCCTGTCAATTTTACTTTTGCAAAATTTCTTAAATAAGTCCCCTTTGCTTCTTTGATACTGTCATCACTCTGGCACAGGCCCTTATCATTTCATGGCTTTGTTTTGTTTTGCTTCTGCATTAGCCTGCTGGTAGGTCTGCCTGCTTCATCTCCACCCAAAATCATCCTCCATTCAACTATTAAAGAGATTTTCCTAAAATTCAAGTCTAATCATGAAAACAGCTCTATTCAATAAACTCCAGGGGCTTCCTGCTGTCTCCAAGGAACAAACATAAAATGCTCTGTTTGACATTCGAAGCTCTTTATAACCTAGCCCTTTCTTACCTTTTCAATCTTCTTATACCTTAAATCTTGACATGTAATCTTCTGTTTCAATGACAGTGACTTCTTGGCTGTTCAATGAACTCCATCTCTTAGCTTTGGGCATTTTCTTTGGCTATCCTCCCATGTTTGGAAAGCTCTTTACTCCCAACTACTGACCTTCCAGGCTTTCTTTAAGTACCAACTAAAATCCCAACTTCTATAGGAATCCCTCTTAATTCCAATGCTTTCCCTATGTTAATTATTCCCTATTTATTCTATATATAGCTTGCTTTGTATATATTTGTTTGCATGTTGTCTCTTCTGGTAGATTATGAGGTTGTTTAGGGCAGGAATCATTTTACGTTGCATTTAGTGCAGTGCCTGGCTCATAGTAGCACTTAAATGTTAATCTAGTAGTTGATCATGCCTACCACAATTTGTTTAGCCATCCCTTTCCAGTTTTCACTTAAAATGGAGTTTCCATCATAGTAAGAAAGAGCTCGTTACCTCCTAGCATAGTTCATTGCACTTTTGGATAGCTCTGATTGATGGAAAATTTTTCCTTGGATCAAACCTATATCTACTTCTGTAAATTCTACCCATTATTTGCCATTCTGTCACCTGTCTGTCCTTTATAATATTCATTAAAATATTTGAAAATAGCTATTATGTCCCATATGTCTTTCTTTCTGTAGGCAGAACGTCTCCAGTTTTTTAGGCATGTGATCTCAAAGTTCTTAGATATTTTGGCCATCCACCTCTGTACTTGTTACTTCTTTAGTTTGTTAATATCTTATCTAATTGTGTTACCCAGAGTTGAACATAATATTCCAGATGTGATCTGTGTAGTGGAAGGTATAATGGAATCATTACCTCCATCCAACTAGACAGTATGCCTCTTTTAATGGACTTGAGATTACATTAATTTGAAGGGGTTTTTGGATGATACATTGCGTTATTGACATAGTGACATTATAGCCTTCTAAATTCCTTTGATCTTTTTTCCCCCAAAGAACTGTTGTTTAACTAAAGCTTTCTCATTTTGAAATTAGGAAGTCAATTTTTAAAAACTAATTATAGCACTCTATATTTATCTTTATGAAATATTTCTTGTTTGATTTGGCTCTATAATCTTACCTGTTGAGAGCTTTTTGGTTCTTGAATATCATCTTACATGTTTTCTGTATCTTTCACTTCATGTCATTGATAAACCTGATAAGCATGCCATCTATGCTTTTCTTCAAATCTTTATAACAATGTTGATTAGAATCATGCCATCACCAGAACCCTGCAGTACTCCAATAGAACACTTTCTTAATTGACTTTAACCCATTAATGATAATGTTTTGAGTCTGGTTATTTAACTAATTTATAATCAATCTAACTGTGCTATTATCTAGTCTGTGTCTCTCCAATTTATATACAAAAGTATTTTGATAGAGTTTGTCAGATTTTTTACTGAAGCCTCTTGAATATTCCCTTAATTAGCCTATCCTTTCTTACCTCTCCTCCAAAAAAAAGGCTAAAGTTAATTTGACTAGACCTTTCTTTTATTTTATGTTATCTTTATTTATTTATTTATTTATTTTAACATATCTTTTGTTTATATATCCTTACATTTCTTGTACGAAAGATTTTAAAGGAAAATGAAAAAAAATTGGCTAAGCAAAACCAGTTAATAGTTCTGTTTAATACTATGTGCAACATTCCATATACAAAGTTCCCACTTGTACAGAGAAAAAATGTTGCTTCCTTTTCTTAATTTGTTTCTCTGATTTGGCTGGGCCATTATAAATTACATATAATTTAGATTTTTTCATTTACATTATTGTTATTTTTTACTATATTGTTTTCACTGTGTTTATATCATTCTGTATGCATTCAAAAACATTTTAATACTTCTCTTAATTTTTCATACTCATTTCTTAGTATATAATAGTATTCTATTAATTTCATGTACCACAGTTTGTTTAGCCATTCTCCATTTAATGGGTGTTTGCCTCTTAATCTTTGCTATCACTGAAAGTGATAAATATTTTGGTGTGTATCAGATATTTGCCATGATTTGTTATTGATGAAGCCTTGAAGGGTTGCTGGGATCACCACTTCCTTTTCTAGATGTTTGTTGTTTATTTGGAAATATTACTCATGTAGGCCAGAATTTGTCAGGAATTGAAATCAAGTTCCTCAGCCTGTAGTTTGGAGACTCCATCTTCTTTTCTTTGTACCACTTTTGATGATAATTGTAATAATAATGGTAACCCCTCACTTTTCATATAGGACACTTCATATTGTTAAATCTGACCCTGAACATTTACTAATTCTATGACCCTGGGAAAATCACTTAGTTTCCTCATCTGTAAAATGAGCTGGAGAAGAAAATATCAAGCCACTCCAGTAACTTGGCCAAGAAAACCCCAAATCTGGTCATGAAAAATTGCCCACAATTGAAAAAATTGACAGAACTGTATTTGTGTAGATGATTTTAATTTTTAAATCTAAATTTAAATTCACCCCTATTACCATGACAAAGCAGATAGGAAGCTAGATCTGCAGCCAGTCACAAAAGTAACAAAAATGAACGTTTATTAATGCTGTGTATCTGGAACCATGTTAAGTAAGACAAAAGTTATTAAAAGACAAAAGGGAAAGATTCTCATTCCTCAAAGAGCTTATGTTCTAAAGGATGATGTGGGTTCACATCCTATCTCTGACTTTGGTTAACTTTTTGACTATTGGGCAAGTCATTTGGCAGTCATCAACATGATATTCGTATAATGTGGAAAATTGTTTGTTTTTGCTTCATTCTGCATAGTTGTTATGAGTATTTTGTTTTGTTTTGTTGCATTTTAGCCAAACTGCTTTTCCCTGTTCATAATATCCCATTTTCTATCTCTGTACCTTTCCATAGGGCTATCCCCCAAGCATGAAATCCTCACTTCCACTTCCCCAAATCCCTTTCCTCCATCAAGACTCAGCTCAAACACTATCTCTTTCACAAGGTCTTTGATATTACCATAGTTATTATTGCTCTCTGTCTAAAATTTCTTGTAACATAACTTTTTATGAATTTTTATTTACTTATGTACATGTTGTTTCATCCCAATAATATGGAAGTTCTTGAAGGGTTGGGACTGTGCTGTTTTTATTCTAATACCTAACAAAGTGCTTTGTTTGTTCAGTGGTATAATGAACTTAACCTCAATGATAACTGAATATTTCTCAAAGACCATAAAATATAGACAGGTTGCTTGGTGAGAGTTCCAAGGAAGTCCCAGGTCCTTGACTTATGCTATAAATTTGATCTTGTTAGATTGTTTCTAGTCTGTTAAAATCTTTTTAGATCCTTAAGCCAATCTACAACATTGCTGCTATTAACCCAGATATTAGTGTCATTTCAAACAAACTTCTACAGAAATTTTTGTACTAATACAAATATTCAGAATTAAGGTCTAAATTACTAATAATACAATATAAATGCAGCACAGAGATTTTTGTTTTGTGTCACTGATTGATTTTACAATTCCTCTTTTCTCCTTAAAAGGATACTATATAGCATATATTTCTTTAAAAATGAAAGTGAATTAATTATTTTAATTCTGATTAATTTTTTTATTTTTATTTTTTATTTCATTATATCATTTCATTATTTTTATTATATCATTACTGCAGCCAAAGTAAATTATGATTAATTCTTACTGATAGCTTTGTATGAACTACTAACAAAAAGGAACCAAAATGAAAGTTATGCAATAAATCAGTGTTCCCTAAGTAGAATGATTGCTTGGTTATATGAAACTGTCAATAATAATGTTTAATTTTAAATTCTGATAATTATTTTTGACAATATTTGAGACAAGTGTAATTAATGGTGTCACAAACACAGTGCTTGGCAGCACTAATTTAGGAAAATTATTCTAACTATATTCATCCTGATGAGAGTATAGATTTTAAGGCAAGTAAAGTCTTCTGCAAATCTCTCAACTTCTTCCTGAATAAGTGTATATAAGAGTTGTTCAAAATGGAAAAAGGGAAATGCTTCTGAAGAGGTACATGACTTGTAATGAAGGAAGCTAAGGATTTCTAGAAAAAATTAATAGTCAACTAGTGGTTGGTGGTATTATGTACAGTAGTGGTGTTAGACAAGGAAAATTTCGCAAATAGAAAACTGCTTTAGCTTCTTCTTTTTTTTTTTTTATTCTGGAGTTTAAGAAGCAAATATACTTGCAGTAGTTCAACCTGATCATTAGACAAAAGTATAAACAAATGCTTAGCACAGTGGTTTTTAGAGTTTTTATTACTTTGAAAGAAGCATTTGTTTCTCCTTTTTTTGTTTCAGATGGTAGAAATGGTATGTCTCCATGTGATCAGTTTGATGGAAGCACTGCAAGAATGCAATTCAACCATTTTTGTCAAGGTATGAAAGCCATAAAGGTTTTTAGGGAGAACTTCCCTCAGCCTTCAGGATCTAATGCTCATAACTATACTTTTTGAGTGAGACACTTAAAAAAACAGCTTCAGGAGCCACAGCTGGAGGATACATACTTGTATTAAATTTATGAGAAAACACGAACAAAATTACATTACTGAGTATTTCAAACAAATATAACTTGAAAGTTGCTAATTAAAGATATGCTTATGGGAGAAATTTGTCTTAACAGTGGTGCCATAATTTAGTAAATTGGATAATACCTTTTTACTCTTCCAAAGCTATAGGCATTTAACTCATTGTCACTCTCTGGATGATCCTTTAAGGTCAATGTAATTTAATTGTAAACTTTGTTCAAGAAAGTATCCTGGAGATTATGTAAGCAAATTTAATAGTTATTGATTACCCAGGATCATTCCCTAAATAACTAGTATAGAAAAGTCAAAGAATTGGAGAAAACTTATTGATAACTGAACTTGAGGAAGACTATATTAATCCATTTGTATCCTCAATCACTAGTTTTCATTCTTTTGATTATATTCTTTAGAAAAAGGTTAGGAGCCAAATTTCCTAGTGCTGTGCTAAGGACCTAGATGGGATAAGTCCTGGACTCATTTAATTAATATGGGGAATTCCTCAGGCAAGAAAATTTCCCTCTATCAATATGTTAGCACCTTCCTGAAACTTAAGAGCCTTAGAGAATTACCTAGAGTACTGACAGTTTCTTATTTAGGGTCACAAAGTCAGTATTTTTCAGATTTGAACTCAATTTCTCTGGTTTCCTATCTACTGTTTCACATTGCCTCTTTTTATTTTAAAAAGACTTATGAGGGAAGGAAGTACAATTAGGCTAACATCTGAACATTTTATAGTATTGGTACTTGTGATCATTCATAATATCATCAATGTGCTGGGTAATTATCTTGTATAACCCAATTCATCTTGCTAGTAGGATGGACCATCCAGTGAAATGCTTGTCTTGGAACACAAAAACCAAGTCTTCAACTAACAATAAAGAATTGGAGAACAATGTAATATAATTATCAAATGATCATATCATAGAATTAGTTAGAAAAGTGGTCTTATAGGTCAGATAATTCAATATACCTATTTCCTACACATTAGAAAATTGAGATCTAGAAAAATTAAGTGGCTTGACCAAGACCAGGTATAGCACAGATCACATAGATGTGGAAAAGCCAGGAATAAAACTCAATTCCTTTAACTCTAAGAACATTGCTTTTATTTTAGCTAAAATAACCTCTGTTTTTCAAGTTTTCCAAGGAAGGAAAAAAAATCATCACCACCCAAATCACTCTATTATATCATTACTGCAGCCAAAGTAAATTATGCTTAATTCTTACTGATAGCTTTGTATGAGCCACTAACAAAAAAGAACCAAAATGGAAGTTATACAATAAATCAAATTAGTGTTCTCTAAGTAGAATGATTGCTTGGTTATATGAGGCTGTCGATAATAATGAAGTTTAACCTGAAGCTTTCAGTCATGTAATTGGTAAATTATAAATCTAAATGTCTTTAGAGAGTACAATTAAAAATCAGGTAATCATATGTTAAACTAGTTGGGAAAAGTAAGATCCCTCAAACAACAATAGCCTATCACAAACAATCAAGTTACTGGCTCAGAAAAGCAACACTTTTTTTTTTTTTTTTTTTTTTGATGGGACCTGAGAGATCATGGCTCTTAGTGTTTCCAGCTAATACCATTCTTCCTGAATTCTGAGCAAAGACCTTTGCCAAAGAAACTTTCTACATTAGAGTTTGCTAGTTCTTTAAAAGGATAGCTGACATTTTAGCCCAAATTCTGTTCCCCAAAGAATACAAAGATTTTCCTATGAGAAATGGAAATACCTAGGAAAAAATTCTGATAGGCACTCATAGGCCAAGTCTGGAGTTAGATATGCCTGGAAATATTCTAAGTATAGGGTTTTTAAAATTTGTATCATGGATTTCACTGGCAGTCTAGTGAAGCCTATTGACTCCTTTACAGAATAATATTTTTAAACTGCTAAATTTGAGAAAGAGATAAGTAAAATAAAGGTGTATTTTTTTTCTCTATTAGTTTCATAGATGACTTGAAATTTATATCATGGTCCCTTAGACCATGGATCTGAGTGAAGAACCCTTACCATAGTAATGTTAACTGTTTCAGGTTGTATTTCTTGATTATTCCCATAACTCACAGATAAAAGAGATCCATGTGAGTTTCCCCAGAACTCATATTTTTCTGGATTATCCTCCAATAGTGATTTCTTGTGGATTGTTATATCCTATAGAATCAGAACCCATAGGGAGCCATCCAAATTTACACAAAGGATAAGTAAAGACCTGACCTTGATATAACTATTAACACGGATATTATAAGTCCCTTCACCTAATCCAACTTGCTATTTCTGAACAGCGTCCTGATATAAATTAATATGTTCTCCTAATCTAATAATGACTATATGGTTATCCACAATTACTGCTCATAAACTCTAATTTAACTCCAGGCTTCAGACTGCTGGTCAGACTTTCCTTTTCTTCTGAATATTTGTTTCCTTCTACAAAAATATGTGTGTGTGTGTGTGGGGGGGGCAGCATTGGACAGCCCAGCCACCATTTGAACCTATTTACCTGAATTATTGACACCCAATTAAGTCAGTAAATTCCTAAAAGTGCTGTGGGAAGTCAGTACCAATAGTTTATCTTTCACTTCTCTTTGGTATTTGGTAAAATGACAGAGTCTCAGAGCTTAAAAGACTTCAGAGACCATCTAGACACCCTGGGGTAGCTTATTTTGTGATTTAAAATGTTTAGGCAAGGATTAGGATCAGATAATTTGTGGCACAGACTTCTAAGGCACTGACTCTTAATGTCCTACTAGGATTTTAAGTCTAATAATAGAAATAAGCCACAGGGATCATTTTCAGATGATAGAATTTCACCCAGTGATACTTCTTCCCTAAAAACTATAATTATGTTATATCCAAGACCACTATTTTTATTAAGAAATTAGTAAATTGGACATAGTATTAACAAGGTTTTAAAACATGTATACATGCCAATTAATTATGAACAAAAGAATAAGCAGAAATAAAAATAATCACTTTCATAGACCTAATAATACAATTTTGATGTGTTATTCTCCAAAGAGGACAGTAACTTGGAGTGAGGTAAACAAACTATTGATTTGAGAATTAAAGGATTAATATGTATACTTCTATCTGCAAACTTTTCTAGACTTTACTGAGAATTTTTATTCAGACTTTTCTGAAACTGTGCCTCTGATAGCTCAGATGAGCTATGTCATATTTCACTACATTGTTGAATTGAACTTTCCTACTGTCCTGAGGGAGCAGAGGCCACTGAAGAGAATATAAGCTGATGGTGCTACATCAGGCATGAGTGATAGTATTCCTACTCTATAAAATATAACCTGTCCAAAGACAGCAAGCTGTAAGAGAAATCATATATAGCAATAGATATTTAATCTTTGGTATATAGAGCTCATGACTTTTAGAGCCTCAATTGGCTCCTAGCTTGTACTAGTCATCTTTATGCATACACAGACTGTACAAAGTCCTTACTTACCTGTTTTGGTTCTATTTTACCTTCCATATAATATAGATAGGAAATAGAAGTCTATCTTTTTCTGACAGTGTGGAATTCTAGCTGCTGTTCATGAACCTTTCCTTAACAATCAAGAGCTAATACAATCATGGCTATACCTGGAGAATCATTTCTGAAGATTCTAGGGAGGAAGATTCTATTTAAGGAAGTGAAGGTATTTTTAAAATATACACTAACTTTCCCCTCATTGAGTGGCTTTCAAGAGATAATCAGTCACTTGCTCTAAAGTATATATTCCAAGCAATCATGGGGTGTTTATTAACCTCCAAATGCCAGTAGCTCAGCAGGGCCTGGACTCAAAAAGACATTTTTCTGATTATGGGCAATGCCTCAGCATGTGCCCTCATCCTTGCAAAGTTAGAAGGATTAATGATGCCCTGTTTTCACTCACTATAATTGCATCTGATGTGGCCAAGTAGTACAATAATAGCAAACATCTTTGTTTTTTCCTCACAGCTTATACCTATGTGGCTGCCAATGATTCAGTCAAACTTGAAGGTAAGTTATTCCAGGGGCTACTTTAGGGCAAGTTTTTAAGTTTGAATCTTAGTCCTTCATGAACCCATTATGAAGACCATAGGCATTTTTAATACTGATCACACTTCAAGAATTGTCATGCTTACACATGGTCATTGCAAATTGCCTTATAGTTCCACTGTCTCCTTCCAAGTAAGTATTATTTAGAATTAGAAAGGATCTTACAGATTTAGTCCAATTCTTTCATGTTATATATAGAGAGATTAAGCCCAGACTCGGTGTGTCTTGTGCAGGCTTACATCAGGGCTGGGATTTAAGCCCAGGATATTGACTCCAAACCTTTATCTACTATAAAAATTGTTTCAAAGCACTGTTTGTGTTGGTTATCATAATACATCAAGCATCTGTGATTTTGTTGATGTGGGAACATTCCTCTTTCTAAATGCATATCCTACCCTATCTGAGGAGAAGGCAGAGAATTTAAGCGCAGCTAAGTGTGAGAGGTAATTGAGTCCAGATCATCCTCATTACAGGTCTTAGATTCTATCTATCACAGTATGCTGCTTCTACATTATAATAACAATATCTACAATTTATAAATTATTTACAAAAAGTAGTACAACTACCCCTTCAAGTTGATATTATTTATCTTCTACTTTATAGATTGGAAAGCTGAGACCCTGAAAGGTTAAATGATGTGACTAAAGTCACAGAACCACTAAGTAGCAGCCAGGATTCAAACCCAGGAGTGTTCTTTCCACTAGTCTATCCTGCATGGATTGTTATGTCATTTTATCCCTTGAATATATTACTGCAAAATGTACAGGGATTTTATAGATCTCATGTTTCAGATGTAGTGTCCTAGGAAGTTAAGTGACCTCATAGTTGCCTGTTAAAAGTGGTAAGTCCAGAACAGGGAGGCGCTGTGTTCTGTCTTCCTGGCCATGTGGAATCATTATTAGAAAGCAGTCCCATGGGATGAATGCTAGCTATATTTGGGATCAGAGAACCTGGGTTTGAATCCCAACTCTGCCAATTACTACCCATGTGACTTCAGGCTAAGTCGCTGAATTTAATTGGACCTCATTTCCCTCATCTGTAAAAAGGATTGTGGTAGGAGGATTAAATGATTTTTAGGTCCCTTCCAATCTTAAACTGTATTTCTATAGCATTTATCAGATACCATTCTGCACTTCAAAGAAAATTATGTAGGGACTATTCCACCTACAGTAGTTTAAGAGCTAGTTAAAAGAGAATTCTCAGAGACATGTAAGGTATTTAGACATCAGAATTTCAGCAATAAGCTTCCAATTGAAAGTCAAGGGAAATATTTCTAAGGACCTATCTCACTAATTATACATTCTGAATGCAGATTTGTGTTAAGGATCAAAATGAAGTAGTTTCATGTCTTCAACTGATCCTAGTTTGCTGATTAGTTGCAGAAGTATAGCCGTTTTAAAAGAGCATACTAGGGTAACTTGATCCAAATTCTGTACAAATAAATGTCCCAAACCTGAGCATCAGTCTTCTAGGAAGGGGAGACATTTTTGAAGGACATTTATTAACTTATGTAATATCAGAGCTATGAAGCGCATCAGAAATCATCAGGTACAATTCCTTCATTTGATATATAGGAAATCTGGACCTAGAGAGAACTGGCTTGTCCAATATCACATAGTTAATAGGTGGCGAAAACTAATTATACAAATAACCTTAGTGACTGTAGACATTTTTTAACCCTTTATTCTACCATTTTACAGATGAAGAAACTGAGGGCCTAGGAAATAAGTAATTTTCTCAAAGACACTGAACTAATAATTGTCAGAGTCAGACCTCTTAACTTCCAGTGTGGTATTCTTTCCATCCCACTACCCAGCCCCTAGGGAAGAATGAAGGGCAAACATGTTTTACTGCTACTAAACATAGATTTTTGGTTTTGGCAGAGGTATAGAGTCACCAGCTGCATCTACAAGTTTGGCAGCAGGAATTAAGTTTCCATTTTGCCTTAGCTCTTGTCACCTGCCTGGCAGTGGTGGTATTAGTAGGAATTCAGGAGGCATCCTTTCTAGTGTCCATTCTTAAGGACAGAAAGAACAGGGAGATAGCATTGGAGGAGGAGATCAGCTAGATCAACTGGGGCAAATTATATGTTGCAGGTATGCACTGGTATTCTCTTTTCCATGTCAAGTCATGATGGAGAATAACAGATCCAAGACATATATGCAGTCCCCCTCTGACTTTGCTGCAGTCATAGATAGCATGTTGTGAATTGGTATAAAGAACTACAGAGACAGATTTTAGCTGGACAAAAGGCAAAATCAAACTCTTAACAATTAGAACTCTGTCAAAGTGGAAGGTTATTCCCATCGGTGATATTCTTTAAGTGGATCCTAGATGATGACTTATCAGAGATGCTAGGAGAAGCTTCCTGTTCAGGAGTGAGTTCTTACTAACTCTGAGCCTTGGTGACTTTGCCAATCTATGATTCTGAACCTCTTGTTATGTTTTCACAGCATTTATCAGCTGGACTACAACTACGACTTCAAGCAATTCAGAACAATGTGAACCACCACAGCCTAAGGATGCTGCAGGGCTCAGGACAGACAAGCACGAGCTCGTCCGCACTCCGGAAGTGGCTCCAGTGCACCCAGTTCAAAATGGCCCAGGTGGAGATCCAATCCTCAGAAGCTGCCTCCCAGTTCTACCCTCTATGAACAGGGCGTATTGCTTCTAGCGTGAACACTCTGGTTCAGCAATAATGGGGTTCCAGACAAATACTAGGATCCACGCAGGTTTGAGAAGGCATTGGGGACACTCTGCACCCCCTCTGTAGTTTAGATACAGACATGCGGAGCCTGCCGATGGCCGTGTCGAAGCCTTCCTGCTTCACCTGTTTCTGACGTCTCCTTGGGCTAGCCGATTAAGTGTTTCCTTACATTCTTTTTTAAGAACCAAATCATTTCTCTTTAACTGACTTCTATTTTTTTTAAGAAGAAAAAAAAAATAGACTGGTGGGCACTCACAGAAAAGTTGTATAAGTCCCCCTGTTGCTATTTTTGATGACAGAGAATAAATAGGGTTTTTGAAGCCTTTTAGTGTTTTTTCTTAAAACCGACTCTTGGCAATGCAATAAAACTCCTCACCGTGCGCCGGTGACACCCTATGGAGGCTTGGGGTCATGATCATGGGAAAAAGCGGCAGCTTGCAAGGAGCATTACAAAGTGCACTTAGAAATTAGGGGGTTTAACTGTGCCAATTCTTCCTCCCTTTCTTTTTTCCTTTCTTTCCCTTTTTATAATATCGTTTTCCAAAACTGTCCAGTATGGTGGCTTATTTTTAAAATAACTGCAACAAACAACAAAAACTAGATTTTTTGACTCCTTAGTTTGAGGCTGTACTTTCTTCTTGTAAGCTTTAGGATAACCCCTTTAGTTTTATGAATAAGAAATTTTATTCTTTTCGTAATACTTGTATACAATTCCATTGGGATAAAAAACAAACTGTAGATTGCATACCAACCTAATGGAATCCCAGCACTGGCACGTAACACTGCATATGGAATTACATTCCTAAAGCTGAATTTTAATAGTGCAAGAGCACTGAGATGCGTTGGCACTTATGATCAGCATTTGACTGTGCATTCACAAATGGTACTTCTCTTCTTTTATTCCTGTAATGCACTGACAAAAAGAAGAATTAATACACGTTTAAGCTGTATATTAACATGCTATTAAATGCATATTCTTTATTATCTTTGAGAGCCTGAGGGTTTTCTTTTTTTAAAACTAATTTATAGGTCAAAAGGGATAAATATTCCTTAGGGATGTTATAGAGGGGATTCCTGCTTCAAGCAGTGTTTGGACTATATACCTTCTGAGGTCAAAAAATCCAACAAATATTACTAAAGCTCCTACTCTATGAGAAGGTCCATAGAATAAAACAAAAATAATATTAAGGTGAGTATAGGGAAGCTATTACAACAATGGTAAGTAGTGTCAGTAGTGACAGAGACCCCAGTGAGGATATTAGCCATGCCAATAGAATTAAATGGGTTTGAGAGATAATTCTGTGACAATTGATAGGATCAGAAAATCATGGTTTAATGTGTTGCCAGAGGACCTGTGTTCCATTCTCTGTTCTGTTACTTGCTTGTCACTTGTAACCTTGAGCAGATCACTTAAAATCTCTAAACCTCTGTTTCCTTCTCTAGAATGAAAGGTTAAATTGAATGACTTCTAAGGTTCTGAGTAGATCTAAATCTATAATTCTATGATATTTTGTTACTTGACTATGGGGGTAGGGTAAATCAAGGTAATGGAAAAGTCAAATGGAAATAGAAAATAATTCTATTTAACTAACAGAACAATGGTACCAGAAGAAGGGTAGATTTTGAGGGGCTACTATAAGGTATTTAGTTTTTCTATTATTTAGTTTGAGATGTTGATAATCTAGGTGAATATGACCAATAAGTAAAAGAAATGATTATTGAACCCATGAGGATGGAATAGATCAGTGGGAGAGAGACAGAGAGGTAGACCAGAAAATACATAGAGAAAAAAGGGCTCACTACAGATACTTGGAGGACATCTAGGGATAGGTTGATACATCCCTTTCAACTCTGAGGTTCTATGTAAGCTCCTTGAGGGCAAATATAATAATAATTATTAGTAATAATAGTAACCCCTTGGGTGCCTAGTATAGTTTTGTACATGATTAGATACTTAATTTTTAATAGGATGGAATTGAACTGATTCCTATGAATGGGCAGGGTCCTGATGAGAATTCTTGAATTGCATATTTTTCAATTTTCCTAGACTAATTTGTAACACAAAATCTCAGAGCTATGAGGCTAACTCAGAGAACATCTAGTCCAACCTTAACCTGAACAGGAATCCCTTCTACCACGTCACAAGCAATCAGGCATCCAATTCAGTTCTTGTAATGAACTTAATACTTCCTGAGGCAGCCCATTCTATTCTGGGATAGCTTTTACAGTTGGGAAGTTTTTCCTTTACCCTTACAAAATTCTATTTTTTACCATACATATTTCCATGCCATCTTTCTTCATGAGACTGAGTTTATATAGATCATAGATGGAGAGCTGGGAAAAAAACTTTAGAGAGTTATTTTATTCAATTCCCTCACTTTATAGGTGAGAACCCAACTTCTTAAACTGCTGTTTAAGATCCCAAAAAGGGAGTCATAACTGAATGTGGAAATCATGAAATTATGATTTATGATCAGTAAATATTTCATTTTATACCTGTCTTACATACTTATATAACCAGAGTTGCATAAAAATTTCTAGCATAAAAAGAGGTTTGCAAATAGGAAAAGTTTAAGAACTACTTGCCCAAGGTCACACAGGAAGTGACAGGAACAGGATTTGAAACTAGTTCAAACTCTGATTCCAAGTCCAGTCCTAGTATGTGAGAACAAGGGAATAAGTAACTTTTCATTTTTTAAATTCCCAGTGCCTAGTAATTATATTAATAATTAATTTATATTTGCTAAACTACATTGAATTTTAAACTTTCTAACAGCCATTACAACCAAATTGCTCGTGAAAAGGAGCAGATTATACTTGGTTATTTTGTTGGAAACAAAAAGAATGAATTTAGAGTATATGCTCCATGCAGGATACCCCACAACCTACAGGACCTGAGATAATTCATTGCTTCATTAATTATTTAAGAGGTTCCACTTTTCTTGTAGGGGGTCAAATGTTTTAATACTTTATAGAGATGAGTAATACCTCCAGTGCTAAGAATGTTGACTCAAGTCCTAACAATTAAAACTCTCCAAAAATAGAATGAGCTGCCTGGAGGGGATGGGAGGAGGGAAGAATTTTGATTTTTTCACCCCTAATGGTCTGCAAGCAGTGATCAAAAGGTCAATTTTGGGGAATGGTGTACAGGAAACTTTTGCAATTTGATAGAGGATTTAGACTAGCCTTGTGATTTGGGGCAAATTCAGGTCTTTGAGCAAAAATTCCTCAACTGTAAAATGGAGATATTAACATGGGTCCTACCTACCTACCTCACAGGGTTGTTGTGAGGACTAAATGATGTTGTAGAAAAATTCTTGGTCAGATACTGTATAACTTGAACCAGATCAGGGATTCTTAACCTTTGGTCCTTGAACTTGGTGTGTATGTTTTTTAAAAGTATTTTGACAATTGTATTTCAGTATAACTGGTTTCCTTTGTAATCCTATATATTTTATTTTTTTTTTGCATTTAAAAACAATATCCTGAGGAGTCCATAGGTGTCAGACAATTATCTGACAATTGCCAAAGGAAATCCATGATGCAAAAAAGATTAAGAACTTCTGTACTATATTGATTGTGAAGTCCATTGCCACTCAAATTCTGTGATTTTATGATGACCTCCTAAGTCCCTTTCAGCTCCAAACTTTTGATTCTAAAGAAAGATAAAGAGTCAGACATTCACTGCTCTAAAGTTTCCTGAGATCTATGTTGAGTTTTTAGAGTAGAAAAGTTATTCGTTATTCTTAATATGTTAGCTGATATATCTTTAACATGAAGAAAGTAATCTGATAGATCAATTAAGCAAAAGATAATTCCTGAACTCCCCTTAGTCACCCACTCCAAACCCAAATGATGGACATGACTTCAGAAAGGTTTGAAGTAAAAAATTCAGTTCAAATCCCAGCTTTAGCAATCTATGAAGCTATAATGTTTGACTAGGTGAAATTCATCTTTCGTAGTGTCATAGGATTTTGAGGTGGAAGAGACCTTATTGATTTAGTCCAATCTTCATTTAGAAGAAGAAAGAAAAGGTCAACAGAGGTCAAGTGTTTTGTGCATAGTCATAAGGAGTAATACCCTGCATTTGAACCAGGTAATCTGACAGCATATCAAGTGCTCTTTGCCTATTGCAGTAAACACAAGAAACTGAATTATTCTGTTTTCTTCTAAGCATGATTCCTGGAAAGAAAGAAGTTTCTCTACTAAATATTAGAATTAAAAGGGTCTCCATTAAAGATCACCTAATCTAATCTCATTTTAAAAATTGAGAGTCATACAGGGGAAAAGATTTCCCCAAAATTTTACAATGTGCAAAGAAGTGGCAGAAATAAGATTCAAACCCAAGACAAGTTTTTCTAAGTTTGAGATTCTTTCTGTGTGTCAGAGTTGGACATTAGCATCCTTCTGGAGTCCTAGAATTGATCTTATCCCAGGTAGGACAGCTCCAAACCATCCTTGCACAGAAGTTCTAAAAGTCCCATTAGTCTATCAGACCTGTACCTGTTTTAGGCAAGCAAGTGGTAAAATGCAAATGATATATATATGGTGTCAAGCTCATATAGAAGCTAGAGCCACCAAATCCACACTTAATGGGCAAAAAGCCTATTGACGTAGAAAAGCACAAATTAGCTATCTATGTTCTATTGTATTTTTATTTATTTTTTTTAAACAACTCCTAATGTTTAATGCTTCTGTTCTTTCAAGTGTCTGACACCTCTGACATAATGGATGGAACCAGGACTTGGAACTAGGGAAACTTTTGCTGCAGTTTTGCTTCATGCATTTATTGATGAGTCATCCTCAGCAAATCAAATCATTTATTCTCTCCAAATTTGTTTACTCATCAGTAAAATTTGGGCAATAATAGCACCTACCTCACAAGGTTGTTGTGAAGATCAAATAAGATAGCATAAGTCATAGTAAGACAACACGTATCATTTCCTACGCTCCAGGCACTGTGGTATAATGGGCTTTGGCAAACCTTGAAGCATTATATAAATGCTTGCCATTATAATCCATGTTTATGTCTCTCCTTCACCTTTCTAACTATGTTATTTGTGTCAATAACCATAATAGCTCATGTTTATGGAGCAATTTGTCATTATAACGCATGGTGTCATATCTATAATATTGGATCTGGAGTTCAGAAACCTGGGTTCAAATTCTGCCTCTGATACTTACTGACTGTGTAGCTGTTGACAAGTCAGAAGCTCTTTGATTTAAGTATGCTCATCTCTTGCTAATGCTAATACCCTCCTCACAGGAAATCAGTAAAACTCAAATGAGACAATTTATGGAGATTATTTTGTCAATTTTAAATTACTACATAAATTTCAGCTGTTATTATTATTACAAACCTTTTAATGCCTTGAATCCTTCAATTCTTTCAAAAAGCTAATGAGGTAGAGAGCAAAGGCATTGTTATATCAAAGGAGTTAGATGAAGTATCACAGATCATTAGAAACGGAGTTAGAACTTGCTCAAACTGAGGTCTCCAAGCTGTAAGTGCAAAGCTTTTTTTATTCTGTTCTGACAAACAAGTCAGAATCATTTGCCTGGAGTGACCTAGTATGTTAGAAGGATCAGTGGTTTTTGAAGTCAGAAGGCCCGAGTTTGAGTCTTTAGACTAATACTTATAATTAATAGTGTGACTCTGGAAAAGTCAAAAAACTTCCATAAGCCTCAGTTACTTTTTCTGTAAAGTGGTGATGATAACACTTAATACCTACCTCACAGACTTGTGAAGAAAGTGTTTTGTAAAAATTATGGCATCATTCACATTATTATCATTATTGGAGGATACTCACAATGGCATGATCATTGCTGAGATTAGATGAACTAATCCAGCTGAACCAGTCCTGGAATTTGGGCTGCATAGACTCTGTAGACTATGAAGGTGAATTACCCAAAGAGGAAACAATTATATCTAGGTATTAAATAGATGAGGTCTCCTATGAATAATTTCTTTTCAAAATACGGGCCATTCATATCCCAATGACCAATAGCATGTAGGTTCCCATGGCTTTTGACACATTTCCTGAAGATCACAAGTAACTAATATTCACTCATAGATAGTCATAGCTGGATGAGACTTTTAATCATAGGCATGGGACCACTGAAGGTTATAGTTGGATGAGTCCTGAGAACATAGGATGTTAATTTGGAAAGAGCTTAAGAATATAATGTCAGAACATAGAAGAGACTATAGAATACTGGAGCCTTCATTTTTCTTGTGTAGAAAATAAAGCCTGGAAAAGTGTAGAAATTTGTTTAAATCCACATAACTAATTAGAAGTGAAACAGAGATTACAACCTAGCTCTTAACAATTAAGTCTAGTGTTCTCTCTTTTATGCAAGGGTATCACTAAACTCAAAATATCACAAAAGTGATCTGGGTAGATTTGGACAACAAATCTTTTGTAAAAATTTGAGAGTTCTTTTGTAAAAATTATCATTAATGTTATCTATATGGCAATATACCTCATTGGAAAGAGCTAGAATAATAGCATCTTTCTCCCCAGGGATTTGGTAAGCCTATAAGACATTTGGCCCTAGCCTAAATGGTGATCTCTGCCATTCTCCTGTCTTTTAGAATTTGTAGACTTCAGATAAAAGTCATGATAATAATGATGATCCATAATTTCATTAGCAGGGATACTCATTCCATTATTTCAAGTTATATATAATTCTTCTTAATTTGAGTAGATGGTTTCATGTCCTATTATTACAAAAACAAACAAAAATTTTGGTAAGTTTCTCTGCAATAAGCCAGGCAGGTTTTTGAATAACAAAGATGCATCCTACCAAGTTTATACAAGAAACTCAAGTTCAGGCTTGTTTTTGAACTCCTCCAATTTGTTTGGGTCTTCAAGGATCTATGGTCTATTAGCAACACTTTTGAGAATCCAGGGTCACCTGTATACTAGATGGAAGATAATATTTGTATTATCTCATTGGCTTTGGCATTGTGGACTCTCAAAGCCCAGGTGGTGAGAATGCACATGCTATTTATAGAGGGCCCATAATTATAAAGTGCTTTGCAGTTACAAAACATTTTCAACAACAGTTAAAAAGTCAAGGTAGTAATCAAATATCATTTCTCATTTTTATATGAGGAAACTGATTTAAAGAGGACAAGTAGTTTGCCTGCAGTCACAAAGCATTCAAGAGGCAAAGCTGGATTGTGCATCTTCCCACCAATAGTTTAGGATAATAAATTCAGAACTAGAAGAGACCTAAGACGATATCTTGTTTAGAAAAGAGAAAAATAAAGTCCAGAAAGTTTAAGTAATTTGTCCAGGATCACACAGTTTTCTCCACTTTTCCAAATCACTGTACAAATTACCTCTTAACCAAAAGATACAAATGTCAGTTACTTTGTGGAAAAGAAATCTCATTTATTAAGGCTTCAGACTAGGCAGTCTCTATTTCTTTGAAACAGTCAAATCAGTGTAGCTTAGTGCCTAGCTTCTTAAACTGTGGTTTGTGAATCTCATAACTAGAGGTCCTGAAATTATATATATATATATATATATATATATACATAATTTATATATATATATATATATTATATATATATTATATATTTATATATATTATTATATATATAATATATATTATATATATATATATAATATATATATAATTATATATATATTATATATTATATATATATTTATATATATATATAAATATATATATAAAATCTGCAATCACATAAAAAATTCCTGGGTAAAAAGGGATCAGGAATGGACAAAGTTGAAAAAGCCTTGGGCCACTGGATAAAAAATTGCTCTTAGAGCCAGAAGAATTGAGTTCAAATTCTGATTCTGGTACATATTGGCTATATAACTTTAAGTAAATCACTTAACCTCTTAGTATTCTAAGTTACCCTCACAGGACTAAGAATGACGGTGAGGGTGCCAATCTACATTGGGAGAGAGAGTTGCCAAAACCAGTGAAATATCAGTTTCAAGTCCTATCCATTTTTAGATGGATTTAGAGATGGAAGAAACCTTAGAGACATTAGACAACTCCCTTCATCCTGATCTTTTAGTGATGGTAGATTGTGGATAGTTTGTATTTGTTCTCTACAATTTGATGTGGCAGACTATCTTGTGACTATTGTTGAGAATTGTTTAGGTTCAGTTCCAAATGTTATTTCCAAATATTCTTACAATGATTGTGCAAAAATGGTAAGGAGCGTGGTCAGATCATAGGAAGTTGTGCAAGTGATGCTAAATACTTTTGCCTATCAAGCCAGATATTTTTTACAAAAGCATACTTTTAGAATAATAGAGATTAAAAAACAAACAAACCCTCAAACCCATTCTAAATCCTTTCTTCAAGTTGTCAGTAGGAAAGTCTGATAATTGCTATTAAATTCAGCTGTTAAAATGACATGTGCATTCTCCTCACCTAAGTTTTGAGAGTCCACAATGCCAGGACCCCTAAGATTATCAAATATCAATGTCAGGGCTTAACTTTAAACTCTCTGACTCAAATTTTTAAAATTATCTTAAACTAAGGTACTTACAACTTCTTACATCTATTTCCACAATCTTGGGTTCCATAATCTTGGGGCTAGAAGGCAGTAGTTGGGAAGAAGGTGATCATTTGGCTAGGCAATATTAAAAAATAAAAAAGGCCCACGATTCAGATCTTGTCTTTTCTTTTCACAGCCAACCTCTTGGTGGAAGCCCTTATAATATTTTAACTGAATTATTGCAATAGCTTCTTAATTACTTTCCCTGACTCCACACTCTTCAACCTTTTGTTCAGAAGACAGGCAACAAAACCCTTCAGTGATTCTATATTGCTTTTAGTATAAAATACAAATACCTTAGTTGGATATCCAAAGCTTCCACTATCTATCTGCCATCTATCTGTTTAGTCTTATTCTACTATTCTTCACATACTCAGTGCTCTAGTCAAATTATACCACTAGATTTTTTCATGATTTTTCTCCTTCCCTTAAATCAGAATATATCCTTCCTCATTTTTTCCCACTGATAACCTTTCCTTCATTTTAAACCCAGCTCAGGTATAACTTCTTCCAAAAGGCAGAAGGTCACAACTCTTATTTTGTTTCTACCTTTTCTACCAAAGAGAAAAACTATGGGACTACAAAGGACAGAACAAAAAAGATAAATAGGGAAATATTGAGATAGCCTCAAACTTATCTAGTTACTAGATGAACACTGTACCAGGATATTGAAAGAATTGGCAAATATGCTTGCTGACCCTATCATTGAACTGTGAAAAACGAGATGAGGTAGATGATAGCCAGATTAGAAAATGGCAAAAGCTTTTCTATTATTCAAGAAAAAAAAAAGAGAGAACGGAGTCTAAAAACTATAGGATGGTGAGTTAACTTTGATTCTTTGGAAAAGATAATTCTGTAATTATTTTGAAGGTATGCTTAGCAAATATCTAGAAAATGAAATAGCTAATGCAAAAAATCAACTGACTTCATTAGGGAGATTTGAGGAATGTTATAGATGTAATTAACTTAGATTGTTAGACAACATTTAGCAAAGTAACATGTTATTCTTATGGAAAAAATGAAGAGAAATGAAGAGATGTGAGCTTCGATAATAAAATTGTTTTGTGACACTTAAACATGTTGAATTGCAAGGCTCACATAGTAATCGTTAATGGTTAAATGCAATCTTGAAATGTTTTCAGTGGAATCTCTCAGGCTTCTGTCCTTGGCCTTGGGATATTTTAACATTTTTATTACTGACTTGGGAAAATATATCAAATTTGTAGATAATACAAAGCTAGGAAAGAGACCTAAAAGTTCTTGACTGGTTTAGAATATTTTATTGAATTGAATAAAATGAAATCTAATAGTTATAAGTATAAAGATTTATTTTTTTATTAACAAGCATGAGATGGGAGAAAAATTAGTATGCACAATTCATTTTAAGATCTAGAAGTTTTAGTTATTATAAATGGTGTGCTGTGGCAGTCCCTCCCCTCCTCCTCTGAAAAAAAAGCTAACTTTAGTTGCAACAAGAAAAGCAAAATACATGAGAAATGCAAATTATAAGAATTCTAATCCAGGAAATGACCAATATAGCAGAAGATGAAAATAGTTAATGTTGAAGGGTCTGTAGAAAGATAGGTTCACTATTGCTCTATCTGGTGGGAGCTATGAATGGGTCCGACCATTCTGGAATCATTTTTTAATATTACCTAGCCAAATAATCTATATGAACAGAGTGACTAAAATGTCTATATAATTTGACTCAGAAATCCCACTGTTAGGCATCTCTCATAAGTAGGTCAATGATATCAAGAAAGATTCCATTGATAGAGAAATATTTTGCTACATTTTTTTACAGTAACAAAGAATTAAAAACAAAATAAAATGCCTATCAGCTGGGTAATAGCTAGCAAGTGGTGGTACATGAATGTAATGAATTAATTTCTGTGCCATTAAAAACAAAGGATGTGATTAATACAAGGAGTAATAGGAAGATTTCTGTGAACTGAAGCAAAATGAAGTAAGCAGAATGAAGAAAACAATATATACAATAACTACAGCAAGGTGAATAGAACAATAAGGTAATGAAAACAATGCTATGAAACTAGAAAGATCAAGCCTAACCCCAGAGATAAGAAATGTACCTTTTTCATGTCTTTGCAAAGGTTGTAAACAATGAGATTATATGTAAAGTCAAAAAAGTTTGATATGTTGGTTAGTTTTGCTGAATTCCCTCCTCTTTTTCATTCTTTGCTATAAGGGGTTAATAGAAAACGAGACATAATGACCAAAACTTGAGAAGTTGTGTTAGAGAGTCTCAGTATTTGGTACCCTGATCAGATCATATACCAAGTATGGTGTTCATTTCTTTGGGCTGCGTTCTAGCATGGATGTTAATAAATTAAAGAGCATTCAGGGGAGAGTGACCAAGATGGTCAAGATCCTCTGTTTGTGAATTAAAGCAATAGGATTTTTAGCTTGAAAAAGAGACAGGAGAGGATATGTTAATAATCTTCATGAACTTAAAATTCTTTTGTTTAGAAGATGTAATAAGCTTGGTTTGACTTCTAAGGACAGAATCATGGACAGTGGGCAGGTTTACAAAGCTAATTTTAAAAAAGTTGATGGAGGGCAATAGAAAACTTCTTAACAATTAGAGCTATTCAAAAGAGGATAATCCTCCCCCAACCTTGCCACCTTTCTACTCTCTCTGTGAATATGAATAAGATGGACCCCATTGGTAGTCTGGTGAAGCCTTTGAGCTTCTTCTCAGAATAATTGGAGGAAATTCTAAATTTCAACTAGAGGTTAGTGAAAATAAAGATATAATTCTCTTCATATCCAAATTCATAGGCCTTCTGAAATCTATTCCTGAACCCCAGGTTAAGAATCCTTATTTTATTTTATTTATTTTCCTATTAGATGAGAAGCTCTGTGAAGGCAGGAATAGTGATATTTGTTGTCTTTTCATCTTTACCATCGTCCTCATTTCATTTAGTAAGTGCTTAATGTTTACTGAATTTAATTAGTGTTTGCTGAACTTAATTAGTCTAAAACACCTCTATCATCATCATTATCATAATCACTAACATTTCTATACCATTGTTCAATTTACAAAACTTTCCCCCACAATAGCATCATGAGATTGGAAGTACAAGCAATATTATCTCCATTTTATAGATAAGTAAACTGTGCCAATAGGAGTTGAAATGGCTTGACCAAAGTCATACAGCAAGCTGAGATTCAATCAAATAAAATCTCACTCATATTTATTAAACATCTATGTTTAATGTGTGCACAATTGAGAGCAAACACCTCTACTTCTACTTTAATAAAAAACTTAACATTAGACTGAGTGATGAACAAGAAATCCAGTAAAAAAACACACCAAAAAACAAAAAACAAAAAACCTATAGTAATGATGAGGAGTAAACTGAGGTTCTAAACTGAGATGGGTCAGTTCCTTTTCTCTCTCTCCTTCCTTCCCCAAAGTAACCAAGGGCGGGGTTGGCAGTAAAAGAATTTGCTACTTAATGCTGTATGGAAACATAGTCTTTATTGATGGAATGGAAACACAGGGAGTGCTGGTGGGCAAAATGGCTTCAAGGTACAAGGCCAATTTTGCAAAGAATAGATTTTTAAGGACTCTGTTTTATACAAGAGCACAATCATTCAGATGCAATGATGTAAGGAGGTTCCAGAGAGTGATGTAAATAAGATAAGGATTCTCTTGTTATCTTTTGGGGACAGATAGAAGTCTCTTCCCGAAAAGGAATTTCCTGATGGCATTTGGTCTATCTGAGTAGATTAGAATGGGGGCTGTAAAACCCCAGCCAGCTCAGATAGCCCAAACTAGTTTGACCAGATCTTGTATCAAAGGTCCAAGTCCCAAAGGAAGTTGGAGATCAAACAAGGAATATCAAGGAGCTACGGCCCCCAACAGTAAGTGGCTTCACAAAATTGCAAAACCACACAAAAATTTGGCCAGAGGCAATAGGAGAGGGGGCCTCTAACAAAACCAGCCCCAGACCTAAGACAAAGAAGAAGGTGACCTTTCACTGTGACAAGACATTAGCCAGGGACACCTTACCTATAAAGCTCTATGTCCAGAGGAAGGAAAGCAGATAAGAGAAGTGGTCAGATACCCATAGAGTAGTAATGGAAACAATCAAGAATAGTAATAACCATTCCAGTTTCAGTAGCATTTAGACAAAGACATCTGAACCCAGTTTCTTAGAACTCTTCTTGAGATACCTTCAGGGACTCTAAAGATTAAGCTTTTTAAAACTTGAAGATGCTGGGGAAAGGGTGTAAACATGGAGGTCAGTATAGAAACTCAAGTTTCCAGATCTAGCCAGTCCAAGCAGGGCAAAAGCCCCAACTCAGGAATTAAAGATAGATAGATGAATAAACCAAAGAAGATACCGATTATTATAAAGAATTATAATAAATCCAAAGATACCTAAAAGTCTAACCTAGGAGGAAAAAGTAACTATATCAACTGCTTGTAAATACTCACTGGGAAAAAAAAGAGTATTTTCAACAAGGACAACATTAATATCTAGTAGAAATGAAATGAAAAAAATGTACTAAATGCTCTGTAGGAAAGAATTTGAAGAGAAATAAATAGTTTAGAACAAAAAGTGATCAATTCTCATCAAGAGATGAATTCCTTGAAAAATAGAATAGACCAAACAAATCAATGGCTTTGTGAGAATTCACGTAATATTAGAAGAAAAGCAAAAGCTTTTTTAAAATGCCATAATAAATTAACTGGAAAAAATTCAAAAAAATTTTAGAATTCTCTAGAAACTATGATTCATGTCTCCATAAATCATAAGTGAATATCTCCATGATATAATAGAAGGTGAAGTAAAAGTAAAAAGGATCCACCAATCATCTATTGAAAAAAACAAGAAAATTTCCAGAAATATCATAGCCAAAATTCAGAGCTTCCACAACAAAGAAAAAAAAACATTGTAAACATCCAGAAAGAAAGAAGAATCACGGAATCACTGTCAGGATAACCCAAAATCTAGCACACACTATTATATATGAGATGGAATCTTGCAATGCAATATTCCATAAGGCAAAAAATATAGATTTAATAACAAGAAAACTGATCTTGTAAAGGCTGAGTGTGGTCCTAAAGCAAGAAAATGATCTTTAAGTGGAACAGATCATTTTTAAACATTCCTGATAAAAAAAATAGTGCTAAATAGGAACTTTGAAATACAAACACACCAGTCAAGAGAAATCTAGAAACATAAATACATTTCAGCAATTTAAAAGATCTAAATAATCAGGCTAATATTCTATTAGGAAGGAAAGAAACAAGTGTTCCTTAACAATTTTAACATCTTCCAAGTTTATTGAGATAATTATATAAGAAAATCAAAGGACCTGGGTGGTAGATTACATCTGTTCTGAGGATTTTAAGAGGGGAAAGCCAAGAATATAAAAGAACATGTTAGTGTAGAAAGGAGGAAGAAAGGATTTAATTGATTATTTCTTATAATTGGAGTTCATTAAAAGAAGTGTATCCAAATACAGATGAAGGGATAGAGGAAGAAGATATTAGATGAACCTCATTCTGTTCTGAACCAGGCAAGAGTGATGGTGAACATAAGAACATTAAACATTTGATATAGAACTACATAAAATCTGACATGGAATGCTGTGGAGTTTTGGAAGGAGGGGAGTTGGAGGAAGTATAATAACGGGAGTGTAGTAGCAAGCATAGCAAACTTCCTGTTCTGTGGAGGGGATTAGAAAGGGGGAAAAATAGATATATGGATATATATATATATATATATATATATACATATATATATATTTGTGCATATGTATATATATATATGTATATATAATCAAAGCAAGATTAAGTACAGTGGTGCTTGTCAATTGAGGGAATAGCTTAATAAAGTGTGGAATAGTAATGTAATGGCATATTATTATGTTCCAAGGACTATTAAAGAAATATGAACTAATGCAGAGTGAAGTGAGTAGAACCAGAACAGTTTATACATTAGCAACATTGTCAAGAAAAAACAAATTTGAAAGATTCAAGAACTCTGATTAAAATGATGACCAGCCATGTCTCCAGAGAACCCATGATGAAATGACTGCTGTGCCTCTTACCCTAAAAAAGAAGAAAATAAAAAAGGAGTCAAGTGCATATAGAAATACAAGGAAGCACAGATAAGTGGAATAATATTGAAAAAATAACAGGTTGGATTTATTACCTATTTTTTAAAAAAGCAAGCAATATGGAATAGCTACATCCCTACATATTATTTTTGTTTTCTGATTGAGGAACCTAGGTGGTGAAGTGCTAGAGCATTAGGCTTAAAATTAGGAAATTTTGAGTTCAAGTCCAACATTCTACATTTAATATCGGTGTGACCTTGATTGTCATGTAACCTTTGTCTGCCTCAGTTTCCTGAGGGATAACAGTAGTACCTACCTCCTAGGGTTCTTGTGAGGATAAAATTTAACATTTGTAAAACACTTCGTAAATCTTAAAGTGCTATATAAGTGCTAGTTATTATTATTATTATTATTATTACTGCTTTATATACAGAAATGTATTTTTTCCCCTCTCTTGTGGTTAAGCTCAGAATAAAAATTTTTAAAACTATCTTTCATGTACAGAGCACTCTGGTAGGCCCTTCCAAAGGAATAAAATTTGGCTCACACATAGTTTCAATCACTTGATACTCAGGGACAAAAAGTCAGGGGCAATAGACAAAAACAAAATAACTGCAAAACAGTATTGCATAATAAGTGGAAGATGTACAAAATAAAATGTTGCAGATATTTCAAGGAAATAGGGATTACTGGGAAAGTGTTATGGAGGAGGATAACATTTATCTCCTAGGCAGTTACATGGTATAGTGGTAAATAATCCAGCCCAAAGTCAGGAAGATTCATTTTCGTGAGTTCAGAATCTGGCTTCAGATGCTACCTGTTTGCCTCAATTTACTGATCTGTCAAATGAGCTGGAGAAGGAAATAGCTCCTATTCTACTACCTTTGCCAAGGAAACCCCAACTGGGATCATGAAGAGTAGAATATAACTGATAAGTGACTAAATAACAAAACATTTAAGATGATCTTTAAATCTACATAACACATTAATAAATTACACAGTTATTGATAAAGTACATTTATTGTTTTTCTGTCTGTCATTGTTCTTTTCATTATATCAAAATGTTGTTTTTCTACTCATAACTTTCAAAAAAAGAAGGCCCTGATGATTCTCAGACTAATTAATCCTCAGACATCTCCTAGAGAGATGAACTTTCACGAAGGCCCTCCTCTCTGTCTGAAGTGACTGGGAAATTTCCAGCTCTGAATTCCCCACTGAGTTCTGAGCCATTCATTCATTTAATTTTTAAAACATTATGCTGTTTCTATCCAAACTCAATAACAGCTGATTAGCTCCATGTGGAAATTCATTAAGTTAAATAAAATATATCAAATTAGCTTGCCATCCAATTAACACAATAGCCCCTAAGACCTCCCCCCAGAAAAAGGAGGTAATTCTTTTGTTCTTTTCAAATGTTTAAGCAGTAGCATGGGATTATTTCTACATGGTGATTCAATTTACAGCTTGTTATTCAATTGTATCCAACTCTTTGTGACTTCATTTGGGGTTTTCTTGGCAATGACAATGAAGTGTTTTGTCATATATTTCCAGCTCATTTTATAGATGAAGAAACTGAAACAAACAGAATTAAGTGACTTATTCAGGGTCACACTGCTAATAAGTATCTAAATTCAGATTAGAACTTGGGGAAAATGAAATCTTCTGGACACCAGGATTGTTCTGTGTTAGCTAGTCTCCCTAAGCTACAAATCCCTTATTGCATCCTATTAATATGTTAAATGAGGAGATTCATTAGAGGGGAGATCACAAGACTAGGTCAAATGACATGGGAGACTTTTGATGATGCAATGAAGATTGGGCATGTTTTAGGTAGTCTAAGAAACTTTCTCTTTAAGAGGTCATCCTCAGGATTTGGTTTCTTTGGAGGCTCAAGAATATAAAAAATGTCATCTGGGTGGGATTGTTGTTCTTGACTTATGGCAGAATTTCTACCAACCTGCAGGACATTTTTCTGACCCAGTATTTATGCCTAACCAAAGCAACATCTATTTTAGTTAGTTTTATGTTTAGTCTTAGTGCTTGGTGAAGTAAAGTCATTGCCATTATCCCAAGGTTTTCATTGAGTTCCATTCCTGAATCTAAATAATTACGCTGACCTAAACTAGATGTGACTGAGCTAGGATATTTGCCATTAGTTGGCAGAATTGGATCATAACTTTGTAGTTAGCTTCATGGTTGATGTGGAGCATAGGCAGTGTGGGAAGAAAGGTAGTCTTAGGTGATGGTATAAACAGATATAGGGGTCTACTACTGTGTGCTTGGGGAACTTCAAGCTGCATATGGGGATGTCTCTCAATAAGATAAAGAGGGATTGCCCCCACCCATTGAATAAACCATACTGGTCTTTAAGAAACTTAAAGGAAATATTTACAGACATAATGTGATTAGAAAAGTTAAATAGAGACATAAAACATGAATTATGATAAATAGAATATTACTATTTTTTATAATTTTTATAATTATTTTATAATTATGATAAATAGAATATATTACTTCAAGGCTTCTAAAGCACTACATAGCTATTGATATTGCCTCTCTACTCTTTATCTACCCATTTGCCTCTCTTACACCTTTCATTTCTCCTCCTCCACACTCGATGGTCCTTAATTTAATAAGGAGAATAAAAAGGATTGCAAAAACTAAGATTATTTTAGTCTTGATAATTATCTTAGAAAAGGTGTACCCCTAACAGATAGAAAATGGAAATAATTTTTTTGTGCATTCAGTAATAAAAAGAGATACTAATATGTTTCTGATATTTATACTTTGTTCCTTGAAGGCAGAAGGATAGCTTTTATTTATTTTTTAATTAATTTTATAATTATAACATTTTTTGAAATTACATATGTATAGGTAATTTTTTACAATATTATCCCTTTTACTCCCTTTTGTTCAGAGTTTTTCCCCTCCTTCCCTCCGCCCCCTCCCCTAGATGGCAGACATTCCCATACATATTAAATATGTTATAGTATATCCTAGGTACAATATACATGTGCAGAACCGAATTATGTTGTTGTTATTGTTGTTGCAAAGGAAGAATTGGATTTGGAAGGTAAAAATAATCTGGGGAGAAAAACAAAAAAATGCTAACAGTTTACACTCATTTCCCAGTGTTCCTTTTCTGGGTGTAGCTGATTCTGTCCATCATTGATCAATTGGAATTAGATTACCTCTTCTCTATATTGAAGATATCCACTTCCATCAAAATACATCCTCATACAGTATCATTGTTGAAGTGTATAATGATTTCCTAGTTCTGCTCATTTCACTCAGCATCAGTTGATGTCTCTCCAGACCTCTCTCTATTCATCCTGCAGGTCATTTCTTACAGAACAATAATATTCCATAACATTCATATACCATAATTTACCCAACCATTCTCCAATTGATGGGCATCCATTCATTTTCCAGTTTCTAGCCACTACAAAAAGGGCTGCCATAAACATTTTGCCACATACAGGTCCCTTTCCCTTCTTTAGTATTTCCTTGGGATATAAGCCCAGTAGTAGCACTGCTGGATCAAAGGGTTTGCACAGTTTGATAACTTTTTGGGCATAATTCCAGATTGCTCTCCAGAATGGTTGGATTCTTTCACAACTCCACCAACAATACATCAGTGTCCCAGTTTTCCCACATCCCCTCAACATTCATCATTATTTGTTCCTGTCGTCTTAGCCAATCTGACAGGTGTGTAGTGGTATCTCAGAGTTGCCTTAATTTGCATTTCTCTAATCAATAGTGATTTAGAACACTCTTTCATATGAGTGGAAATAGTTTCAATTTCCTCCTCTGAAAATTGTCTGTTCATGTCCTTTGACCATTTATCATTTGGAGAATGGCTTGATTTCTTATAAATTAAAGTCAATTCTCTGTATGTTTTGGAGATGAGGCCTTTATCAGAATCTTTAAGTGTAAAAATGTTTTCCCAATTTGTTACTTTCCTTCTAATCTTGTTTGCATTAGTTTTGTTTGTGCAAAAGCTTTTTAATTTGATGTAATCAAAATTTTCTATATTGTGATCAATAATGATCTCTAGTTCTTTTGGTCAGAAATTCCTTCCTCCTCCACAAGTCTGAGAGGTAGACTATCCTATGTTCCTCTAATTTATTTATGATCTCATTCTTTATGCCTAAATCATGGACCCATTTTGATCTTATCTTAGTATATTGTGCTAAATGTGCTATATGGGTCCATGCCTAGTTTTTGCCATAAGGATAGTTTTTAAATGTGGTAATAGCACAAGTGAAAAAGGCAACTGGAGTGTGGGAGATGATTTATAGGTCACAGGAGGGAAGCATTTTCTTAGAGTTTCCCCCTCTTTAAGTACTCACTAGAGAATGTGTTGAAAACCATTCAGATCAAGGTTATAAGGGAAAAGAATGAAAGTAAGAAGTACTACTATCTAACTCCGCTTGCCCTCCAACACCCAGGAGATTTCCTCCAAAGGGAGCTTGCCTAGTAGTTGGGCTTTCAGACTTCCATTATCAAGGAATTAGAAAGGCTGCAGAAGAGGTTTTCCATCAGCTATTTCTGGACTCATTAGTTCTGGAACCTTAGAGAGGTCAGAAAAGATATTTACTTTAGAAAAAACAGTTACATCACTTAGTCATCCTGATGGAAAGTATACTTCGTCCCTTTTTAGGTGGCTGAGATGGTTCTCTATACCTGTCCCCACAGGGATGAATTTTTCTCTGTATGTTTCCCAATAGGGTTAGGTGAATTAAGATAGGTGAATTCCTCCATTTTCTCCCCTCCCTCCCCCCTTTTTCTCTTCTCTTCTCCTCTCCTTTCTCATCTCTCCTCTCCCTTTTCCTCCCTTTTCTTTCCCCTCCCTTTCCTCCTTTCTCTTTTCCCTTTCCATCCTCTCCTTTCCATTCTCCCCTTTTCTTCCCTTTTCTTTCCTCCCCTTTTCTTCCCTCTCCACCCCCCCCCATGACTAGCCTATTTCTGGAACAATTAAATTCTGCCTTCTGGGAGGAGCCCCTTCTGAATGGTATGTATTCCATGATAAATGCTGATGTTTGTTCCCCATTAGTCTAAAAAGAAAGCTTAAAAAAACTCTTCAAGTTCTAGAGTCCACATTCACTACCACAGTATTTTAAAGGCCCTATTTATCAAGTCATGAGTAAGCCCAGTAGTCTTTCTCAGCATAGTAAAAGACAGTTTCTGGTCTGATTGGGCCCTTGTTGCTACTGAACAAGTAATCCAAGGTGATGCTACTATTCTTTATCTTTGTCTATTAGGAGTCAGGTGATGGAATATCATTTGCTACAAGATGGATAATGCACAGGAGGTCCCATGATTAAACTGAAATAGTATATTCATGTCATGATGGCGTTTGCCCAGGGTACTGTGAGTGGTCTTGGAGAAGAGGATGTGACTTTGCCAGAAGCTGAGACTAACAGACTCAGCCTTTACCTTCTGGGCTCACCCAGTGTGCTCATTTATGAAGATGTGGGTCATGAGGAAAGCTTTCCAGCATGGATAATTGACATCTCTGCTTGCTTTTTAAGAGATGTATGGGACTGGATTTTAGAGACCACTGAGCCCATAATATGCTATGGTGAGGGATCAGTAGAATGATCTGCCAGTTGAATGACTGGCATGTATTAGAACTTAAAGGAAAGGACAGAAATTATCATCAAGGTAGCTCGGTGGTGCAAACAATAGAGTCCTGGTCTGGAGCCAGGAAGACTCATCTTCCCGAGTTCAAATCCGGTCTTAGATGTTTATTAGCTGCATGACCCTGGACAAGTCACTTAGCCCTGTTTGTCTTTGCCAAGAAAGAAAACTCCAAATAGGGTCACAGAGAGCTGAACATGACTGGAAAGCAACTTCTTGTTGTTGTTTGTCCTTGGTTCTCAAAGTTGACCATGACATCAGGGAGGTGATACTATGACATTCAAGTGAATTGGATTTAGGTGAGGGAGCTCTGTGCCAGGTCACCTGCCTCACTTTTCCCTCTGGAGTCATCTGGGTCCAGTGGCCAGATACAGATCAGAATGATTGGAGATGGCCCTGGATCAGTGGGAGATCTTGGACTTTTTAAACTAAGGTCTTTAACAGGTCTCAGTTTGACCAAGGCCACACTCATTCTGTGATTTAAGGTGAAGTAGCAATTGAGGCACTTAGTCCAAAATCAAAATCTAAATAAATAAATTAAAATCTGGAAGAGGAAGACTCAGGGTTTCTGGTCAAAGCAGAAGTAATTGCTATTTATATTTAATCTGAGTCAATCAGGACCCAACAATGACCAAGTGGGGCTTGGCCTGGGACCCATTCATAGTCAATTAGAATTAGTCTGGTTTTAGAAAGCAACTTAACAACAACTGATATGATCCTCATCTCTCTGAATGGCGTACATGGGTCTTACTGAGTGGTTTGGGGCTTAGAACAGAACTGGCAATCAAGGATTCTTCCCTTCATGGTCAGGACCAATGGAGAAATTTTTTGCTGGTACTTTGAATGTAAACAAATATTTGTCACTTATGTTAGTACCCATCAAAAGCATCTGGAAGACTGGACATGAAGACCTTGATGCTATGTTACAGTGGGCATGGGACCATATGTTTTCTTTAATTAGGAAATGCTGTGTCCCTCCCTCCACATCCTTCCAGAAAACTATCTCCACAATAAATTTTAAAAGAGGAAGAAAAAAAATTCAGCAAAAGTAACATATCAAAAAGGTTAATATTATATTATTGTGCTCCACATTCAGAATCCTCTCACCTGTGTAAGAAAGCTAGGAAAAGGAGGAAAGCCTTCTTTAAGGCCAAGTTTGGTCATTATAATTTTGCAGCATTAAGTTTCCCTTGTTGGATGGATTATTGTTGTAGTTATTGTACATGTGATTTTCCTGGTTCTGCTTAATTCACTTTGTGTGTCAGTTCATGTAAGTCTTTCCATGCTTCTCTGCATTTATTTAATTGACCCAGAGTCATCTTTTATTACATTCACATATCACAATTTATTCAACTATTCCCCCCAAAATCTATTTTGTTTCTAGTTCTTTTTCACTGAAAAAGTGCTGCTATAAATTTTTTGATATATTGAGTGTTTTTTTCTTGTCATTAATGTTCATTGGGTATACCTACCAGTGTGATCTCTGAGTCAAAGAGCATGGACATTTTACTCATTCTCTGCAGGAGAATCTAAATGACTGAATTCATTATTTTTCTTCTGTTGATTTCATTAGATGGGAGAAGTAAAGGGCTGGAGGTTTGAGAAGTCCATTAATATCTATACTCCCAGCTTCATTAAAGGCCTTTTATGCAGGCCTATAGCCAAGAGCCATGATTTGTTTTTGCCCTTCCAATGTATCTGGCTAATAAACTAGAGAAAAGTGTTTTCTGTAATGGGAAAAATTATTTTCTACTTCTAATTGGCCACTTGTCAATTAGGGTGGAGAAAAATGAATTGAGAGAGCAAGGCTAAACACCCTTCATATTTTACCCCTCCATTAAAGTTTAGTAGGACAAACTCTAAGCAACACTATGTGACAGGATAAGTTATGATGGCAGATCTACTTAGGAGGCTGAGTAAGACTGGTGGATTTCTTGATCTGGAGAGTTCTGAATTTTAATGAGTTATGCTAAGTAGTTGTTCATGATAAATCCAGAATCCAAATGATGACCCTTTGGGAGTGAGGAGCCAATAGGAAAGTAAAAGGAACAAAGTTGCTAGATCAATTGTTTATGAGTTCACAGTAGCACCTGCACTTCCAGCCCAGTCTTTAAAAAAAAAAATCTATGCAATAGTGAGATTTGTTGGAATGGAGGTAGGTAATCCCTAGCTTAGAACCAGACTTGTTTTGGTTTTCTCATGGTAATTAAATAATGAAAGAGCACAGGAATATACTCACAGAGATAAGATTTAAAAGGAATTTTAATCCACACTCTTGAACCCTGGTATATTCATAGATTATTCTAGGAAAGCTGGACATTTAAATTTTGGACAACCAAAGTAAAAACCTTTAATTAAATCACTGAGAGTGACCCAGTGTGACTTTCTGGCTGTGATTTAAGTTTGTTGAAGAGGACTACTTGGAAGAGAGAAGAATCAGCATCAGATAATCAAATCAGAAGAATTGACACATCATTTAGATGATGCTATAATTCTACTTACACTGGTGTTTGGAGAGGGGAAATGGGGGATTGGAGGCAAATTAATATAGTAGAAAGAGTGTTGAATTTGGAATTAGAGGTCCTAGGTTAAAATCTAAGCTTTGCTGTTAAATGGTGTGATCTTGAATAAGTTATTTTAGCTTTGAGCCTCAGTTTTTCTTTTCTGTAAAATGGTAGTATTGAACTAGATAAGCTCTCAGGTCCCTTCCAACTTGAAATCCATGACACTTTTCCTTTGATCCATTATCCTTCTGTAGAAAAGTGTAGAGGGCTAGAACTTTGGAGAAGTATACTTGAAACAAGGATACTTACAACAAGGTGTTAACTCAATGGAATTGATGAGATGATGATTCTTTAGTAAATATATACTTAGTACTGAGCATGGTGATATAAAAGTTCTCTACTTCACACATACTGATTATGTGTGAAGTACATTTATGTACAGATTATGTATAGCAAAATCAGTAATTACAACAAGGTATATAAGGTCTAAGAAAGACTAGAAATCAGACATTCCATTTTTGACCATCTTCCTGGTGGCTCTCCTGACTCCTGCACTCCTGCCCTAAGATCAAGACTGGATTATACTGCAAAATACACATGCGGTAAAGGAGATGTGAAAGAGACAATAAAGATTCTAGACTCTATCCCTGACCATTCTCGTGGTGTCTATCCTGCTGAGACCAAGGTTTGTCTAGAGGACTCCAGAAAGCTGGCCCCGACATTACATTTTGATGCCCAAACGTGGATGTAAAAACCTATACACAGCAGTTTGACTGACATGATGTAAGTTCAGTGGAGAAGTCCCTGTGACCAGGAAATAGGATGAGTAAACTAGATACTTTCATTTTTTCAGCTGAAATGGAGCAAATACTAAGAAACGCGCTTTCCCCACTGCAAGGAAAGTTTGTAAAATGCATAGTTAGGTTAATAAAGAGGCAAGGTTTGTTAGTAACTTGGAAGGAGATTATTGAATTCTTAGAAATATTAGAGTGCACATCTCCTTGGTTCTCTAAGGAAGAAAAATTAGAGCCAGATAAGTGTAAACTAGTGGGAGAACAACTAAGTGAATATTACAATGATAATGGTCCTGATTCAATTCCTAAGGAAACATACTACATATATAACATAATACAATTGGCTATAAGGAATTACATAAGTTCTAAAACAAGGAAAAAAGGGAAAGAGCAGGAGGGAGATGGTACTGACAAAGCAGCTAAAAATCATGAAGAATTGAACAAGAAAGGAATTAAATACAGTGCTGATGAAGTTAAGGACTGTGGTGCTTCTCAATCAGCACTACCCATGCAGAAGCTTACAAAAGGCATTAATTAAAGCTAAAGATGAAGGATAGGATACATCTGATTTGAGAATAGAAGCATATCCTGTGATTTCAGAGTTAAGAAAAAAAAGTCTTCAGGTCAAGAAAAAAGAAGATACACTCCTTTTAATTTGGAAATTCTCAAAGCTCTAAAAAAAGACTTGCACTCTTCCTGAGTCTACATCATCTTATATTAAGATGTTATAAGAGAATTTGACTTCTGAAATTTTAACCCCTAATGATTGGAAATCTATAGCAAGGACATGTTTAGAACCTAGACAAAACTTGGTGTGGCTTTCTGAGTATAGTGAATTTTTTAGACTACAAGACCAACGAAATAGAGGTCTTTCTGCAGACACTTCAGCACAGATTAATTACCCCATAGCAGCATATGAGCAAATTGCTGCTGCTGCTGCTATCAAAGCATGGGCTTTTATTCCAGGTAAACGGGACAGAGGAGAGGTCTTCACGAAAATAGCACAAGGGCCAAATGAACCCTTTACTAATTTTATGAGATGTTTGCAGACAGCTGTCATATGAACTAATGGTGAAAATGCAGTAACAGACATTATGATAAGGCAACTTGTTAAAGAAAATGCTAATGAGGTTTGTAGAAGAATTATACTAGGACTACACAAGGATGCTCCTTTAGAGGAGATCATAAGATGTTGTGCCACAGTAGGCACACATGTCTTTTATAGCCAGGCTATGATGCAGAGTTCCCACGATCCGAACAGGGGAAGACAGGCTCCCTATTGTCAAGGGGCTTCCAGAGAGACTCATCAATGCTTTCAATGTGGTAAAGTAGGGCATCTAAAAGCTCAATGTTGGCATAGAGACAGAATGAGAAAACAGGGTGGGAGAACAAGACCCAATACCCCATATCCAAAATGCAACAGAGGCTTCCATTGGGCATCAGAATGTAGATTGATTCATGGAAACTCATGGAAATGGGATGAGGGGCCCAGCCCCAGGGCCCCAAGCAAAAAACACTTGAGGCATGATGGAAGCTGATGTTACACCCAGAGAGTGCCTAGAAGTTCAGTGCCCAGATATGACCAATCAGCCAGGAAGCCATCTGATGGGAGAAAGGAATTACACAATCAATCAGCCAGGAAGCAACCTGATGGGAGAAAAGGATTGCAATTGGGGAGAAAAGAATTGTATGTAGCTGGGACTACTGAGATATTCCCTGGAGAGTTGAAATCTGTTCCTATGGATCCCTTGTCTCCAGGCACAGTAGGCTTGACCATTTCATCTCCTGAGAGTACTTACAAAACAATATCCATCCATACACTGATGTGGGAAACTGGGGAATGTGTAGATAATATCCCAGTCACTAATACAGGCAGAAAATGTGTGATTTATCAACCAGGAGAAGTAGTAGCATCAGGTTTATTGATACAGACTCCTAATAAGCAATCTGTTGATAGTTGCCCAGATTCTGACTGCAAGCAGCAAAATCCAGGAATATACTAGACAGCAACTGTGACAGCTGACCAGCCCATGCTCACTGTCTATATAAATGGCATACCATTACAAGGATTGATAGATACAGATGTGGATTGTACAGTCATTAGAGGTACCAACTGGGCCAGTCACTGGTCAATGATTAAGGCAGTCACCTATATGTCTGTCGTGGGAGGATCAATAGCAGCTGAAGTGAGTGCTGCCCCTTTGAGATGGACAGGCAAAACAGGAGTTTTTACTCCTTTTATAGTTGAAAAAATCCCCATCAATCTATGGGGAAGACACATTTTATAACAATTAGTATTACAAATGAGTACTTCAGTTTTTTAGGCAGGGCTGCTGTTGAAGGCCTGCCAACACTTTCACCTGTTCCTATTCAATGGAAAACTGACCAGTGTGGGTAGAACAGTGGCCCTTAACTAGGGAAAACATTCAGGCCTTATTAGATATAGTACAGGAACAACTTGACCAAGGACACTTACAATCTTCTCTAAGTCCTTGGAATTCCCCTGTATTTGTTGTAAAAAAAGAAATCTGGAAAATGGAAGATGTTGACTGATCTGAGAAAAGTAAATGAACAGATGGAAACTATGGGAATTCTTCAACCTGGACTTCCATCTCTTACTCAATTGCCTAGAGAATGGCCTCTTTGGGTTATAAACATTAAGGATTATTTCTATTTTGTCCCTCTAGATAAGGAGGATATGAAAAGATTGCCTTTTCAGTGCCCATAATTAATTTAGTTGAGCCTTATAAAAGATATGAATGGGCAGCTTTGCCACAGGGAATGAAAAATAATCCACTGTGTGTCAAGTGTATGTTGCTGCTGCTCTTACTCCAGCAAGAAAAACATTTCCAAAAGTTATGTTGTTACATTACATGGATGATACATTGGGATGTACACCTGAGGAACAAATGTTAGAAGCATGTCTACAAAAGACCATAGGAACACTAAGGAACTACAAATTGCATATAACACCAGAAAAAATTCAAAGGCATGCTCCTTTTCAATATTACTTTCTTTAAGAACAGAGAAGTTGAACACCTTGAAATGACTTTCAGAAATTGATAAAGAGATATCCAATGGATGTATCCAGTGTTAGGCTTAACTACCTATCAATTGCAACCATTATATGATATTTTAAGGGGAGACACTGCTTTAAATTCACCACACCATACAAAAGAAACTCAAGGGGCTTTGAGAGAAGTTGAACTGTCTTTATCCAATGTGGTTGAAAGAGTTACTCAAAAACCATTCGAAATATCAAGTTTTTTTTTTCACAAAAGAGGCACTCAAAGCAGTTCTTCATCAAGGAGACAGTGTGATAGAGTGGATGAACCTCCCAATACAACCATAACAAAGCCTTACTCCTGACCCAGTGCTTGTGGCTAGAATTTTATTAAAGGCCATTAAGAGAGTAGTACAATTATCTGGGTTAAGACCTGACAAGATATATACCTTTTATACCAATGCACAAATTAAAGTATGCTGTGAAACCATCCCAGAGTGACAAATTTTATGGGCCACAGTTTCCAATTTTACACACCGGTCTCCATTAAAGATAACCCCAGTTATTACACAATTGGCAGTGGATTTTTGAAGAAAATGTTTCCAAGGTTCTTCTTAGAGGACCAACTATTTTTACAGATGTATCCAAACATAACATTTGTGCTGTATACTCTGGTGACTTAACTATGAAGAGAGTAATCTGAACTCCTCTTCAGTCCATTTAGCAGAATGAATTTATGCAATCATTCTAGCTCTTACTTATTATCCAGGAGATGTAAATATATCTGATTCAGCCTATTCATTAAATGTGGTACAAAGAATTGCCACAGCCCAAATAAAATTTGTAACTTCCAATATATATCAGCTCTTTAAGGAACTTCAAGAGCAAGTGAGATAGCATCCAGGTAAGATTTATATCTTGCATGTCCACTCACATAGTGAACTTCCAGGTCCTATTTTTATGGAAATTCAAAAGCAGATAGCCTTCTAACTATTTTAGCCAATACTCCTTTATTTCAAGAAGCCCAAGAAGCTCATTATAAATATCATCAGGCTGCTCAAGCTTTTTCATTTGCAATTTGGGATAACAAGAGAGGAAAGTAGGAGCATAGTAAAAGCCTGTACAGCTTTCCTTCCTTTCCACACTCCTATACTCCCTCCTGGGAAGAACCCTTATGGTTTGAGACCCAATGAAATTTGGCAAATGAAATGTGATCCATTATAAATCTTTTGGTTGTCTTTTATCCATGTTTTAGTAGACACCTTTTCAGGACTTGTTTATGAGACTGCTGCAGGACTTCAAAATCTGCAGGAATCATTGGATTCCCTGATATAGGAAGTAATGGACAATAGATTGGTTTTGGACTATTTCTAGGACTTATGGACATGTGTAATTCCTCATGTTGATTCATGTTGTTTGTTACATCACTACAAGTCTGAGTTATATTACCATGTGCTTGTGTAATACCTCCCATGCTGATGGATTTATGTGTCCCTGTTTCAAGTCAAACAATTCAGCCCAGAGGAAACCTGCTAACAATATCTGGTTTGGTGTTCTCACCTTGCTAAGAAGTCAGGGAGGGCATAACCACCTGTGTTCTAAAACAAAAGAAAGTGGAAGATGAAGAGGGCTGGAACTCTGGAGAAGTACACTTGAAACAAGGATACTTACACTAAGGTGTTAACTCAGTGGAGTTATTGTTCATCAAAGAGGTTAGATTATCATAGGATGTCACTTTAAAGCATTGTTATTTTAAACCTGAAGCCTGTGAACTTTAAAAAATATTTTGATAATTGTATTTCAATACAATTGGTTTACTTTATAATCATATGTTTTTTATTAATTTAAAAACATTAGAGAAAGGAGAGAAAGGAGTCTATAGGCTTCACCAAATAGTCAAAAGTGGATATGACTCAAAAAAAAAGGTTAAGAATCTCTGCTTAGAGATTATCTGATTTAAATCCCAGATGCCTGCCAAATAGGTGATATTTTATTTCCATAGTAAGTGTTTGAAAGGCAATCATAGTGGAATATGAAGAACTTTGGCTTAGGTATCATGAGTACTGGAGTACTTTTTGGTAATTCCTTTTCTTCTCTGGCCTCATGAAGCTCTCAGAGCCTTTTATTCTTTGCCTCTTTTGAGCTAAAACATCCTTTATCTCCTTACTCTTTCTCTCCTTTGCCCAGGTAAAATGAAATTATGGATGCCCGGTTGGAAGAAAAGTGGTAGTTGTTGGGTGGTTTGCCACCTGCTGTATAGGCATCCCTTCCCTCATGCTTACCACTGCCTGCCCTGCCTCCTTGGTTATCTAGCTTGCTGTTTCTGTCTCTCATGCCTGCGCTAATTAGGTTGTTTTGGCTTAATTGGTTTGTAGATGATAGATTGCCTGGAATTTTGCTCTGGGCAGGGCATTAAGGACTGGGATTTTTCCTGGAGGAGAGGCAACTACTCAAAGGCATAAGTTTCAGAATAACTGAAGGAAAGAATCCTGTCAAGCTGAGAAGTCCCTTCATGATGTCTGTGTGTCTGCATGTGTCTGTGTGTCTGTGTGTGTCTGTGTTGGGGAAGGCACAGGCTCAGTGCAGGCACATTTGTGTGCATGTGTGAAATGCCATATATGGAATGCCATAAATAGAAGAAAGAGTATTGGATATTTGTGTGGACAGCAACCATTACTCAAATTAAAATCAGAGCCTCTCAAGGTAAAAAAAGGGAGAAAGAGAGAGAGAGAGAGAGAGAGAGAGAGAGAGAGAGAGAGAGAGAGAGAGAGAGAGAGAGAGAGAGAGAGAGAGAGGATTTATTATGATCTTGTGCAAAACACAAGTTGCAAAATCAGGATTATATAGACCTTGCCACAGAAGCCCCCTCCCCTGACCTTTTTTCCCATTGACTAGAAAATTCTAATATTTCCAGAGACTAAATGTACCCCAGAAACAAAGAATTCAAGTCTGTGACACATTCTTTACCATATTTAGGTACTTCATGCTAATGAAAAGGTATGTGTGGAGGAGAAAAAGGAGGAAAAATTTTGCTTATCTAAAATAATTGAACACCTGCTGCTTTTAGCTACAGCTCAACTTGTTATTGCAAAGTCTCATATAGATCAAGGCCATGTTTTCATGAGAGGTCTTCACTTAGTTTATCCACTTCAATCCCTCCTCTTTATTTATTAACTTTTGAAGATCTCTAACACCATTCTTGATACATTTCCTCAACCATCTTATCTTCAGTCTCCAATCCCTCTATGTAATGTTCTCCTGTTCAGTTTTCTTGGGGTCTCTGGGAGCAGCCTTCCTTTCAGTTCAGTAATCACCACGCAAGTAGCCAGGGGTTAAAGTCCAAATCCTTTATTATCTCTTTCAAAGTCCTGTCTCATTCACTTGGGGCTTGGCTAGTTTTCTTAAAGGCTTACCTCTTTCCTTGGTTTGGAGAGCTTGAGCTCTTGCCTGTCTTCTATACCCTCTGAATCTCTCTGAATGAATCCTGGCTAAGGCTCCTAGCTTATATGCTCTACACTGAGTATAAACTAATCACTAAGAAACCATTATTTGTTGTAAGATTAAATCTATCATACTGAACCATACTAAACTAGATAACTATTGTCTCTATCAATTCCACTGGCTTAGTACCTTGTAGAATCCTTTGTTTCAAGTTCTGGCTCATAACACTTCTACATCTGGTTTGTCCTTTTTTTCCCTACCAGAGTACATCTTTGTTTTTTTTAACACTTCAAGTCTAACTGGACCTCCCCTTCAGGTTGTTCAGTCTTTACCATCCTGACCAATGATGTATGTACTAAGGGGATAAGCTGTATCACCCAGGAGAGGCAGACAGTAGTGGAGTAGTATTACTCCACTTAAAGCTACCAGCAGGAACCATGAACCTGTTTCCACTAGCCGCCTCCAGATCAAGACTACCAAGAGGTATTAAAGGTGAGAACCAGATCTGGAATGGGACATAGGCCCATTTTCTGATGTCTTTGGTGATTCCCTTTACTGCTTGTCCATCATCATCAATTTTCACACAAACTTTACCGTCTTCAGCCAACAAGTATTCTAACATCAATCTATGCTTGAGCTCTGCTTCTTTAGTCTGAGTGGCCTGGTCTGCTAATACATCCAATGACTTTGTTGTAGTAATTATTTCGACCATGGCCCGGAATCTGATGAATCTATTCAGCATATAAATTGGGGTTCCATACCCCAACTCCCATCTGTGGCCATCTATCACACCCAACTTTTGTGTCCCCAGTAATTAGAGTAGGTCATGAAAGTTAGAAACAACAGAAATGCTAAAAGATAGACATGTGCTTCTAGCAACAGATAGATGACCAGGCCAAATACGCACTCATCTACTTATTTAGGATATAATGATACATATTTTCAGATTGAAAACTGCCAAGATCTTACATACTTGAATTGTGCTCCTGGCTTCTGCTGGCCATTTGACCTGATTATAGAAATTTGCTAGTGTAAACTGTTATTTTTACCTTCTGAATCCTCAATTCTTCCTGTGCAACAAGAATATTAGGTTCTACACACATATATTGTATCTAGAATATATTATAATATATTAATATATTTAACATGTATAAAGACTACCTGCCATCTGGGGGAGGGGGTTGGGGGAGGAAGGGAAAAAATCTGAACAGAGAGTAAGTGCAAGGGATCAATGTTGTAAAAAATTACCCATGCATATGTACTGTCAAAAAAAAAGTTACAATTATAAATAAAATAAAATAAGAAAAACAAAAATAAAATAAAATAAAATAAAAATTAAAAAAAAAGAAATTTGCTATACGAGAAAAAAACAGAGACACAATTATAATCAAAATCAGGTCCTTCAGGTTTCAGCCTCAGAGCACATACATGACAGGATAAAATATCCTTATCTCAGTTGAACTTTTAAGTAATTGCATTCAATAACAATTCCACCTTATAGCTAGACTCAGGAATAATCAGATGGGTTCTTATTCATAGGAACACTACTAAGTCAGAAGGATCCCACCTTAAGTGGAAGCTAAGGTTGTCCTTCCAACTCTTGCCCAGATACTAACCTCCACCTGTCACAATTCAGGATCACATTCCTTTGAGCAGCTTGTAGCATGTTCATTTCAGATGGTGGATTTCTGGCTTGATGATCCATCAGATAATCATACCTGAATTCAAAACTCCAAATAATATCAGTTATGGTCCCAAGAGATTTTATCTCAAGTAGCAAATCTCATTAATCAAAGTTTCAGGTGAATTTAACTCTAAAGGATCACATATCCTAAATAAATATTGACTACAATCTTACATTGATAACTGTAAGAGATTCATCTGAGAAAGTTCACAACTTATCTTCATATCTAAGTTAATGGTTTTAAATTCAACATTAAACAAATCATTTTGCTTTGAGATGCTCAGTAACCAATCTATAGCAAAATATGTTCAAGTATTAACCATATTCAAAAGGACAAAGACATAAAACACTGTTATCAGAATTTCCCTAAATAATGGGAACAGCTTTAAAATGACTCAATACAATCAATTAAAACTCACATAGAATATAGAATATACTGTCCCAATTTCACATTAAAAACCCTATCAGAATTAACAATGATTTATTCATCCTAAAAATGTTAATTCAACTTTCTTCAATTGAGGAGTCCCCATAAACTTTTCTAAAAAATATTAATCACAGGTATAACACCAATATTGTTAAAATTCCTTTAAGCACAATTAATCCCCCCAAAAACATTCCTAATTGTCCAATTCAATTTTAGAGATTATAAAATATCCTTAACAGTTTATTCTTGAGGTTCCTTCATAGGTCCTTTAACCCTGGTGCTCTCAGCCTTCAGACTGCAATTTCAGTTATCTGTAACATATGGGTTCTTCCCACTCTGCTTCTTCCAGGATTAATAAACACCCACTCTCCTGGAACTTCAAACTCCAAAGGTGTTGTCTGGGCCAGCAATCCTTGCTTCCTAAGAGCTGAAAGGATGAGGACATTGTCCATATATAATTCCTTTAAAAAATTTTCCCTTTGTTTCAAAAAAGGGTCTTTCCCTTTCTCCTCCAAAATAAAATAAACAATCTCATATGTGGAAGTCCCAGCTCACTTCTGGGGAAAGTTTTAATTCTTTAACAAAGCAATAGACAAACATTCAATCCAAGGCAATTTAGTCTCTAACATCAACCTAATAATCTGTTTATCAAGAATCTGATTCATTCTTTTTACTTTCCCTGATGAAGGCAGATGCTCAGATGGACAGAACTGCCACTCAATTTGTAATCCTTTCCAATTATTTCTTATAAAACCTTAGACATAAAGTATGTTCCATTATCAGAATCATTAGTCTCTACCAATCCATACTTAGGTATAATTTGTTCCATTGTTATTCCACTAACCCCTTTTAAGGCAGCAGAGCTCAAGGGAAAGCTTCTAGCTATCCTATCAAATGGAACACTATAATCAATAAATACCTCAGTTTTCCCACTGGTGTCATTTCAGTAAAACCTAACTTGAATATTTTGAAGCCAGATTCCCTCCCTTCAGAGGGGCACTTATTCAATACTTTCTTATTTATCGTTAGACATATTAAACATCTTTCAGACACAATTTGTTTTACAATTACACATATCCCTACACGTCAAATTTTCTTGCTTTTATGTCTTTGTTAAAGGGAGAAATCAAGACAAACTTAAGATTCAGAATATAGGTAATATTTAAATAACTTTGGATCAAATTTCACAAAATTTATACCATATATCCAGCAGGACTGACAAAATGTTATAGCATAGCTCTTAAGTTATAAGAGAACTTTGTTTTAATACTCAATTTTTTTTGCTTAAAATCAAATCAAATATAGATTTAAACTTCTAGCAGCAATACTTCAATAATGATGCACATATATTTCTAAAATCTTATACTAGAATAAACAAGTTCACAAACATACACAGCCTCAAAATTTAAAATGGCAGAAAACTGCTCTTCCAAGTCAATCTACAGGGCTTCAAGACTCCCCTGGGGAAGAGGGTTGGAGAAATTTGAACCCAGGTGTCCAGCTGCAAGTCTGAGCACCAGTGACTAGTCCACCCTCCATGCCAGAATGCTGAGGAACCATGTCAAATATTTTGGGGCATCAGTACAAACCCTAGAAGAATCCAGACCAGCAAGGGATGCCAGCCTAACCAGGGTGGATTCCACAAGCCTCTCCAAGGGAGAGAAGCATGGGAAATCCCAGAGAGGGTGTTTTTTTTGTTGTTGTTGTTTTTGCTGTTATTCCTTAAGCTTCAGGTACAGTCTCTCAGAAGGTTTTTAGTTATGTAAATTAGACTGGATTAAAAATACAATAAACTAATTCAAGTTGCTGATAGACAGTGCCAAGCAACTTAATGATTAGACTCAAAAATTCCAAGTTTGGATGAAATGTTTTAGTGATTCTATAACCTTAATTAATGATTCCTGCAGACCCAAATTGGCCAGTTCTTTTTTTAAAATTAATTTTATAATTTTAACACTTTTTACAACATTATCCCTTGTACTCCCTTTTGTTCCGAATTTTCCTCTACTTCCCTCCACCCCTCCCCTAGATGGCAGGCATTCCCATACATATTAAATATGTTATAGTATATCCTAGGTACAATATACATGTGCCGAACCGAATTATGTTGTTGTTGTTGTTGTTGCAAAGGAAGAATTGGATTTGGAAGGTAAAAATAATCTGGGGAGAAAAACAAAAAAATGCTAACAGTTTACACTCATTTCCCAGTGTTCCTTTTCTGGGTGTAGCTGATTCTGTCCATCATTGATCAATTGGAATTGGATTACCTCTTCTCTATGTTGAAGATATCTACTTCCATCAGAATACATCCTCATACAGTATCATTGTTGAAGTGTATAATGATCTCCTAGTTCTGCTCATTTCACTCAGCATCAGTTTATGTAAGTCTCTCCAAGCCTCTCTGTATTCATCCTGTTGGCCATTTCTTACAGAACAATAATATTCCATAACATTCATATACCATAATTTACCCAACCATTCTCCAATTGATGGGCATCCATTCATTTTCCAGCTTCTAGCCACTACAAAAAGGGCTGCCATAAACATTTTGCCACATGCAGGTCCCTTTCCCTTCTTTAGTATTTCCTTGGGATATAAGCTCAGTAGAAGCACTGCTGGATCAAAGAGTATGCACAGTTTGATAACTTTTTGGGCATAATTCCAGATTGCTCTCCAGAATAGTTGGATTCTTTCACAACTCCACCAACAATGCATCAGTGTCCCAGTTTTTCCACATCCCCTCCAACATTCATCATTATTTGTTCCTGTCATCTTAGCCAATCTGACAGGTGTGTAGTGGTATCTCAGAGTTGCCTTAATTTGCATTTCTCTAATCAATAGTGATTTAGAACACTCTTTCATGTGAGTGGAAATAGTTTCAATTTCCTCCTCTGAAAATTGTCTGTTCATATCCTTTGACCATTTATTAGTTGGAGAATGGCTTGATTTCTTATAAATTAAAGTCAATTCTCTGTATATTTTGGAGATGAGGTCTTTATCAGAACCTTTAACTGTAAAAATATTTTCCCAATTTGTTACTTCCCTTCTAATCTTGTTTGCATTAGTTTTGTTTGTGCAAAAGCTTTTTAATTTGATGTAATCAAAATTTTCCATTTTGTGATCAATAATGATCTCTAGTTCTCCTTTGGACACAAATTCCTTCCTTCTCCACAAGTCTGAGAGGTAAACTATCCTATGCTCCTCTAATTTATTTATGATCTCATTCTTTATGCCTAAATCTTGGACCCATTTTGATCTTATCTTAGTATGTGGTGTTAAATGTGGGTCCATGCCTAGTTCCTGCCATACTAATTTCCAGTTTTCCCAGCAGTTTTTGTCAAATAATGAATTCTTATCCTAAAAGTTGGGATCTTTGGGTTTGTCAAATACTAGATTGCTATTTTTGTTCACTATCTTGCCCTGTGAACCTAACCTATTCCACTGATCAATTAGTCTATTTCTTAGCCAATACCAGATGGGTTTTGGTGACTGCTGCTTTATAATATAGTTCTAGATCAGGTACAGCTAGACCATCTTCATTTGATTTTTTTTTTCATTACTTCCCTTGAAATTCTCGACCTTTTGTTCTTCCATATGAATTTTGTTGTTATTTTTTCTAGGTTATTAAAATAGTTTCTTGGGAGTCTGATTGGTATAGCACTAAATAAATAGATTAATTTAGGGAGTATTGTCATCTTAATTATATTTGCTTGCAAATTGGCCAGTTCTAGATCTACAAAGATGTCAGTTTCTTTATTTTTTTATTTTCTGTTTTTGATGTGACAGTTAAAAATATTCCCCATCTCAGAACTAGTTCTTCCTCTCTCTAGGGAAAATCTATTTGCATAAATCCAATTATGGGAAAACAAGAGCTTTTAAATCCCAAACAGTCAGATCTTTTCCTTTGTAATTCAGTCCATTGAGAGAAACAAATAAAACAAAATACAAACTCTCTCTCTCTCTCTCTCTCTCTCTCTCTCTCTCTCTCTCTCTCTCTCTCTCTCTCTCTCTCTTTCTCTCTCTCTCTCTCATACACACACACACACACACACACACACACACACACACACACACACACACACAAATTTCTTTTCAAATTCCAATTCTTGGCCCTTCCTTGGGTGGAGGCAAGGAAGGGTGTTCTGGAGCCACAACCATTAGAGCTGCTGGCTGACTGGGTATTTAAGGCTCCTTTGAATTTACACCCCGTCCTTGAGGATTGACAGTTCCCTAAATCAGATGCCTTTCTAGATAAAACAATATTTAATCCCTGTAAATTTTATTACTTCATCCCAATTTTTCCTAAAGGACTATCTTCCAGGATCATTAGATAAATTTTTGGAACCAGCTACCTTAGATTGTTCCTTTCCCATGATTCATTGTATCATGTTCTCTTTGATAGAAGACTCACCAGATTTTATCAAAGGGAAATAGGAGCATCCTTATGGTCTCTAACCATTTACAATCTCCCAATATCAAAGGGAAATGGGAGTCATTTATGTATTGTAACCACTTAAAGTGTCCCAGTCCCAAACCCAGTCACCCAAGTAGACCATCAGTTCTTGTCAAAGGGAAAACTCTTACAAACTCTAACTACTTAGGGTCGCCTCTTCTCCCACCAGTTTCTTGCCCTATCTGGACTGTGCACAACTTGCCTGATTGATTTCAAAGTTTTTTCAGCTGGCTTATTTTCTGAGTTGAATTAATCCTCTATCTCAGTTATCCTATTTCCATTTTTGCTTTCTCTGAGTGTCTCTCTTCAGAAATTTACCTGATTGTAATGGGAGTTCCTAAACCAAGTCCAAGAACCACTTGAAAACTCTTTGGAGGACACCTGCTCAAGGATTTGGGATGGGAGAGACACCTCATGAACAAGAAATATTTTAAAATGAGCCTCCAAATCTATCCTCTAACCTCCTTTACTCAAATTAAAATAGAGACTCTCAAGGTAAAAAAGGAGTTCTAATTAAAAAAAAAAACGATTAAATATGTACCCCAGAAACTTCATGCTAATGAAAAGGTATATGTGTGGGAAGAGGAAGTAAATGTTTGTTTACCTAAGATAACCAAACACCTGTAGCTTTTATCTATAACTCAACTTGTTATTGAAAAGTCTCAAGTCACAATTAAAGCAGAGGTGGAGGCCACATTCTTTTTTTTTTTTTTATTCATTTTTCCAAATTATCCCCTCCCTCCCTCCACTCCCTCCCCCCGATGGCAGGTAATCCCATACAGTTTACATGTGTTACAATATAACCTAGATACAATATATGTATGTAAATACCATTTTCTTGTTGCACATTAATTATTAGCTTCCGAAGGTATAAGTAACCTGGGTAGATAGACAGTAGTGCTAACAATTTACATTCGCTTCCCAGTGTTCCTTCTCTGGGTGTAGTTATTTCTGTCCATCATTGATCAACTGGAAGTGAATTGGATCTTCTTTATGTTGAATATTTCCACTTCCATCAGAATACATCCTCATACAGTATTGTTGTTGAAGTGTATAGTGATCTTCTGGTTCTGCTCATTTCACTCAGCAACAGTTGATTTAAGTCTCTCCAAGCCTCTCTGTATTCCTCCTGCTGGTCATTTCTTACAGAGCAATAATATTCCATAACCTTCATATACCACAATTTACCCAACCATTCTCCAATTGATGGACATCCATTCAACCTCCAGTTTCTAGCCACAACAGAAAGAGCTACCACAACATTTTGGCACATACAGGTCCCTTTCCACTCTTTAGTATTTCTTTGGGATACAATCCCAATAACAGCAATGCTGGGTCAAAGGGTATGCACAGTTTGACAACTTTTTGGGCATAGTTCCAAATTGCTCTCCAGAATGGCTGGATTCTTTCACAACTTCACCAACAATGTATCAGTGTCCCAGTTTTCCCACATCCCCTCCAACATTCATCATTATTTGTTCCTGTCATCTTAGCCAATCTGACAGGTGTGTAGTGGTATCTCAGAGTTGTCTTAATTTGCATTTCTCTGATCAGTAGTGATTTGGAACACTCTTTCATATGAGTGGAAATAGTTTCAACTTCATCATCTGAGAATTGTCTGTTCATATCCCTTGACCATTTATCAATTGGAGAATGGTTTGGTTTCCTATAAATCAGGGTCAGTTCTCTATATATTTTGGAAATGAGACCTTTGTCAGAACCTTTACTTTTAAAAATATTTTCCCAATTTGTTACTTCCCTTCTAATCTTGTTTGCATTAGTATTGTTTGTACAGAAACTTTTTAGTTTGATGTAATCAAAATCTTCTATTTTGTGATCAATAATGATCTCTAATTCTCCTCTGGTCATAAATTCCTTCCTCCTCCACAGGTCTGATAGGTAGACTATTCTCTGTTCCTCTAATCTATTTATGATCTCATTCTTTATGAGGCCACATTCTTAATGAGAGTTATCTCATTCAATATGATGTGCTAAAGTGTGAGTTCAAGTCTTGACTCTAATATTTATTCCTTGTAAGACCATGGATGTATTATATTATTTTTCTGAGCTTTAAGTCCTCTGCTCTCAAGGATAGTAAATTCTCATAGGAGGCTCAAAATGAGAATGTCTAATATACAAATTGTATCTAGAATACACATAACTTTTTTATTTGCTGGGGGAGAGAAGGGCAGTGGAATCTAGGGAGGTCATGAAAAGCCTCATGTAGAATTTAGTGTTTGATCTGAGTCTTAAAAAAACCAGGGATTCCAAAAAGGGGAGATGAGGAGATGAGAAGAGGGATTATAATTGGGGCAAATAGAATTGTATGCAGCTGGGACTATTGAGATAACCCCTGGAGAGGTGAAATCTGTTCCTCTCCAGCCTATGAATCCCTTGCCTCCAGGCACAGTAGGCTTGACCATTTCACCTCCAAAGAGTACTCACAAACAGTGTCAATCCATACACTGATGTGGGAAACTGGGGAATGTGTAGTTAATATCACAGTCACTAATACAGGCAGACAATGTGTGACTTATCAACCAGGAGAAGTAGTAGCATCAGGTCTACTGATTCAGACTCCTAATAAGCAATCTGGTGATAGCTTCCCAGATTCAGACTCCAAGTTACACAATCCAGGAATATTCTGGACTGCAGTGGTTACAGCTGCCCATCCTATACTCACTATCTATATAAATGGCATTAGAAGGGTTGGTGAACACACGTGCAGATCTTACAGTCATTAAAGGTGCCAACTGGCCCAGTAGCTGGCCAAAGATTAAGGCAGACACCTATGTGTCTGGTGTAGGAGGATCAATAGCATCTGAAGTTAGTACTACCCCTTTGAGATGGACATTTGAAGATGAAACAGGAGCTTTTACTCCTTTTGTAGTGAAAACTTCCCATCAGTCTGTGGGAAAGAGACATCCTACAACAGTTAGGATTACAAATGAGTACTTTGGCTTTTTAGGAAGGTCTGCCTGAACTCTCACCTGTTCCCATTCAATGGAACATTGATACACCAGTGGGAGTAGAACAGTGGTCCTTAGCTAGTGAAAAAATTCAAGCCTTATTAGATATAGTACAGGAGCAACTTGATCAAGGACACTTACAACCTTCTCTAAGTCTGTGGAATTCCCCTGTATTTGTTGTAAAAAAAGAAATCTGGAAAATAGAGGATGTTGACTGATTTAAGAGTAAATGAACAGATGGAAACTATGGGAACTCTTCAGCCTGAACTTCCATCAACTCAGTTGCCTAGAGAATGGTCTCTTTGGGTTATAGATATTAAGGATTGTCTCTATTCTATTCCTCTAGATAAGGAGGATATGAAAAAATTTGCTTTTCAGTGCCCAATGTTAATTTAGTTGAGCTTTATAAAAGATATGAATGGGCAGCTTTGCCACAGGGAATGAAAAATAACCCACTATGTGCCAAGTGTATGTTGCTGCTGCTCTTACTCCAGTAAGAAAAACATTTCCAAAAGTTATGTTGTTATATTACATGGATGATACATTGGGATGTGCACCTGAGGAACAAATGTTAGAAGCATGTCTACAAAAGACCATAGGAACACTAAGGAACTACAAATTGAATATAGCACCAGAAAAATTCAAAGGAATGCTCCTCCTTTTCAATATTACTTTCTTTAAGAACAGAGAAGTTGAACACCTTGAAATGACTTTCAGAAATTGATAAGAGATATCCAATGGATGCATCCAGTGTTAGGCTTAACTACCTATCAATTGCAACCATTATATGATACTTTAGGGGGAGACACTGCTTTAAATTCACCACACCATACAAAAGAAGCTCAAGGGGCTTTGAGAGAAGTTGAACTGGCTTTATCCAATGTGGTTGAAAGAGTTACTCAAAAACCCTTGGAAATATCAGTTTTTGCTATAAAAGTGAAACCCACAGCAGTCCTTCATCAAGGAAACAGTGTGATAGAGGGGATGAACCTCCCAGTACAACCATACCAAAGCCTTACTCCTTATCCAGTGCTTGTGGCTAGAATTTTATTAAAGGCCATTAATTACAATTATCTGTGATAAGACTTGACAAGATATATACCTTTTATACCAATACACACATTAATGTATACTGTGAAACCATCCCAGAGTGGAAAATTTTATTGGCAACAGCTCTAAATTCTACACATGGTTTTCTATTAAAGATAACCCAGTTATTACATAATTGGCAATGGATTTTTGAAGAAAAGATTTATATGGTTCCTCATAAAGGACCAATTATTTTTACAGATGCATCCAAACATAATATTTGTGCTGAATACTCTCAGGAGTAGTAAGAACTCCTTTTCATTCCACTCAGCAGAATGAATTGTATGCAATCATTCTAGCTCTTACATATTATTCAGGAGATGTAAATATAATATTTGATTCAACCTATTCAGTAGGTGTGGTACAAAGAATTGCTACAAATAAAATTTGTAGCTTCCAATATATAACAGCTCTTTAAGAAACTTCAAGAGCAAGAGAGAAAGCATCCAGATAAGATTTATATCTTGCATGTCCACTCACATAGTGGACTTCCAGGTTCTATTTTTGATGGAAATTCAAAGGCAAATAGCCTTCTAACTATGTTGGCCAATACTCCTTTATTTCAGGCAGTCCAAGAATCTCATTCTAAATATCATCAGGTTGCTCGAGCTTTACATCTTCAATTTGAGAAGTCAGGGCATGACCACCTGTGTTCTAAAACAAAAGAAAGTGGGAGATGTAGAGGGCTGAAACATTGAAAAGGTGTATTTGAACACTGAAAAGGTGTATTTGAACCAGTCCTTCAGATTAGTCCTCCAGAGAGCTAGCCCAGATATAATAACTAATGTGGTAAGGAACATTAGCAAAAACCTCTCATGACCAAAGAATATTCCTGAAAGGATATGTGTGCAGGGGTTACATGTAGTTACAGAAAATGCATGAGCAGAAACATGTACACAGAACATATATGGCTAAGGAACACAGACAACTAGAAAAACATTCCTCCAACACTGCAGAATCACTACTATCTTTTAGTGATGTCACTGTCCCATTCCCTCATAATTATTCCTTTTAGAGTATAGAGCATTTTTTTCATAAAACTACAGATAGTTTTAATTTCTTTAAATGAAAACTTCTTGTTTATATCATTTGACTATCAATTTGTGAATAACTTATATTCTTATACATTTGGCTTAGTTCTTTATATATTTTAGAAATGATGTCTTCATCAGAAACAGTGATTGTAAAAATTGTTTTACAGCTTTCTGATTTCCTTCTAGTCTTGGTTTCATTGGTTTTGTTTGTGCAACCCCTTTTTAATTTAATGAATTCAAAATAGTCCATTATGCATTTCAAAATGTTCTCTATCTTCTGTTTAATCATAAATTCTTCTCTTCACAGATCTGAGAAATAGACTATTCTTTGTTCTCCTAATTTGCTTATGATATCGCCATTTATATCTAAATCATGCCCATTTCAACCTTATTTTGGTATATGATATGAGAGGTTAACCTATGTCTAGTACCTGCCATGTTATTTTTTTTTTTTTAGTTTTCCCAACAGTTATTATCAAATAATGAATTGTTTTTTCCAGAAGCGGGAGTCTTTAGGTTTATCAAATAGTAGTCATTTATTACTGTGTCTTGTATACCTAACCCATTACACTAATCCACCATTCTGTTTCTTAGCCAGTACCAAAAAGTCATGATGATTGTCACTCTATAATAAAGTTTTAAATTTGGTATGGCTGGACGACCTTCCTTTGGACTTTTAAAAATCAATTCATTTGACCTTTTGTTCTTCCAGATAAATTTTGTTATTATTTTTCTAGCTCTATAAAATAATTTTTGGGCAGCTTGATTGATATGACACTGAATAAGTAAATCAATTTAGATAGAATTATCATTTTTTTACTATATTTGCTTGGCTTACCAATAAGAAATATTTATTTTTTCAATTGTTTAGCTCTGACTTTGTGTGAAAAATTTTTGTAATGGTGTTCATATGGTTCCCAGGTTTGTTTTGGAAAATAGTATTCTATATTATCCACAATTATTTTAAATGGAATTTCTCTCTCTTGCTGTTGAACTTTGTAATGTATTGAAATGCTGACAATTTATGTAAGTTTATTTTATATCCTGCAACTTTACTAAAATTGTTAGTTGTTTCATGTAGTTTTTTACTTGATTCTCTAAGTATATGGTCATATTATCTGAAAAGAGTGATAGTTTTATTTTCTCATTGCCTATTCTAATTCCTTCAATTTCTTTTTTCCCCCCTCTTATTGCTAAAGCTAACATTTCGATCATGACACTGACTAATAGTGGTGTTAATGGGCAAACTTGATTCATCCTTAATCTTATTGGAAATGCTTCTAACTTATGTCCATTACATGTTTGCTGATGGTTTTAAGTAAATACTGCTTACCATTTTAAGGGATGCTCTCTTTATCTCTAGTTATTCTGGTGTTTTTAATAGGAATGAGTTGTTGAGATTATCATATGATTTCTGTTAGTTTTGTTTTTGAGACAGTCAATTAAGCTAATAGTTTTCCTAATATTAAACCATTGAACATTCTTGGTATAAATCCCACTTGGCCATGGTGTATTATTTTGATGATAAATTGCTGTAATCTCTTTGCTAATATTTTATTTTAAAATGTTGCATTAGGATTCATTAAAGAAATTGATCTGTAATTTTCTTTCTATATTTTGTCCTTCCTGGTTTATGTATCAGAACCATATTTGCATCATAAAAGAATTTGATAAGACTCCACCTATTTTTTTCAAAATAGTTTATATAGTATTAGAATTAATTGTTCTTTAAATGTTTGGTAGAATTTATTTGTAAATCAATCTGATCCTGGAGATTTGTTGTTAGAGAGTTCATTGATAGTTTGTTCAAATTTTTTTTTTTCTAAAATAGGGTTATTTAAGTTTTTTATTTTCTCTTCTGCTTATCCGGGAAATTTTTATTTTTGTAAATATTTATCCACTTTACTTAGATTGTAAGATTTATTTGCATGCAGCTGGGCAAAATATCTCCTAAGTGTTGCTATAATTTCCTCTTCATTGGTGGTGAGTTCATCCTTTTCATTTTTGATATTGGTAATTTGATTTTCTTCTTTCTCAAATTAACCAATGGTTTCTCTATTTTATTGACTTTTTCATAAAACCACTTCTTAGTTTTATTTATTAGTCTGTTTATTTTTAATTTCAATTTTATGAATCTCTTTTGATTTTCAGAATTTCTAATTTGGTATCTAATGACTGATTTTTGATTTGTTCTTTTTCTAGCTTTTTTATTTGCATGCCCAATTCATTGATCTCTCCTTTCTCAATTTTTTACATATAAACACTTAGATATATAAAATTTCCATGAAGAACTGCTTTGGTTGCATCCCATAAATTTTGGTATATTGTCTCATTATTGCCATTCTCTTAGGTGAAATTGATTGTTTCTATGATATGTTGTTTGACCCTCTCATTCCCACTCATTCTTTAGGATTAGATTATTTAATTTCTAATTAATTTTTAGTCTATCTTTCCATGATTCTGTACTATACTTAATATTTACTGCATCATGATCTGAAAAGGATGGATTTAATTTTTCTATCTTTCTGTATTAGATTGTGAAATTTTTATGCCCTAAAATTTACTGAATTTTTATATAACTACCACATGTCATTGAAAAAAAAATATTCCTTTCTATTCCCATTCAATTTTCTTCAGAGATATATCATATCTAGCTTTTCTCAAATAATATTCACTCCCTGTAATGTTCTCTTTGTGGTTTTCTTGGGGTCTCTAGGAGCAGGCTTCATTTCAGTTCAGAGTAATCACCACACCAACAGCCAGGTGTTAAAAGTCCAAATCCTTTATTGTCTTCTTGCCTGGGTCCTGGATCAGCTTTCTTGAGCTCCTCCTGAATGTGTCTTGGTTTCTGTGGGGGAGGCAGGAATACTACCACCACTGATCTGTCTTCCCTAGTTCTGATTCTAGCTGAGTTTGTCTGAGCTTATATGCTCTCTTATCATAGGTGTGAATCTTGTGGAACTATATTAAATACTAAGTACATGTACTGAACTAAAGAACTGTTAAGCCTCTTGCTAAACAACCATTGTCTCTATCAATTCCACTGACTTAGCACCTTTAAGATCTTTTGTTTCAAGTTCAGAGTTGTGACCCAACACAACACCCTTAACTTTTTTTTTCTTGACTTCTGGCCAAGATGGCAGTGTGGAGGCAGACAGCTGCCTGAGCTCCGTGTTTTCTGTCAGGACTTACTTCATGACAAGCCTCAGAATTAATGCTTGACTGGAAAAGAAACCCACAAATAATCACCAACAGAAGCCATCCTTGAAATTTCCAGAGAAGGTCTGTGTTTGCTTTGGGGAGGGTTGAACAGCCTGGGCGCAGACTAAGGGCAGGCAGCCAGAGCCAGACAGGCAGCTCACACAACCTGGCCCGGAGTGGGGAGGGGTACAATCTCTTCCGCTTCTGTGAAAAGACTTTTACCCAATGTGGATACTCCATCTTGGCAGCAAACCAGAAGCATCGGAGAGGGTGTAAACACCGGAGGTAAACAATAAAACCCCGGAAAGCCAGCCACCATCTCTTGGGACTGGCCATCCCCACCCCCACCCAGAGTGACTCAGCTCATTCTCAGAGCCTCAGAGTGCAGACGCAGCGCAGCCATCGCTGTACTGTTAGTACCTCACCTCTGTCTCCCTCAATCTGTAGTGGAAGCCCAGTAACACCATCTAGTTCCATCCCTCCCCAGAAACAGACCAATTGTTTCTCTTGTCAGTTTGTTTTCTTTGATTCCCACTCTGACAAAATGAACAAAAAATTTAAAAGGGCTCTAACCATTGACAGCTTCTGTATGGAGAGAGAGCAGACTTCAAATACTGAGGACACTAAAAGCAGATTGTCCCTAGAGGAATCCCCTAAGGGAGATAGGAGCTGCTCCTCAATACATAAGACTCTCATAGAGGAAATCAAAAAGGCTCTCACAAGAGAGCTAGAAGAGAAACGGGAAAAGGAAAGGGAAGCTTGGCAAGAGAGTCTAGAGAAGTTATCCAGAGTAGATAAAGAGATCAAATCATTGTGAAATAAAATTAGTGACTTAGAAAAGGTAAACAACTCCAAGGAAAACAGGATTAGTGAGCTGGAAAAAGAAAACAGCTCCCTAAAAAAATAAAATGGATGAAATAGAAAAAAATTCCATAGAAGAAAAAACTCACTTAAAAACTCAAATGGACAATTACAAAAAAATATAAAAAAAAGTGAGTGAAGAAAATGCATCATTGAAAAATAGACTCGAACAAGTAGAAATGAATGACTCAAGGAGAAACCAAGAAGTAGTCAAGCAAAACCGAAAAACAAAACAATTGAAAAGAATGTCAAGTACCTTATTGGAAAGACAACAGACCTGGAAAACAGATCCAGAAGAGACAATTTGAGAATAATCGGACTCCCTGAAAAATGTGAGGAAAAACAGAGCCTGGACACTATTTTCCAGGAAATTATCAAAGAGAACTGCCCAGACATTTTGGAAACAGAGGGTAAAATAGACATTGAAAAAATTCATTGATCACCTACTGAAAGGGACCCTAAATTCAAAATGCCAAGAAATATATTGGCTAAGTTCAAGAACCATCAGACGAAGGAAAAAATACTGGAAGCAGCTAGAAAAAAGCAATTCAGATATGGAGGAGCCACAATAAGGTGGCTCTAGCCAGGATCTAGCAGCGTCCACATTAAAAGAATGAAAGGCTTAGAATATGATATTCCAAAAGGCTAAGGAATTTGGTATGCAGCCAAGAATAACTTACCCAGCAAAAATGAGCATCATTTTCCAGGGAAGAAGATGATCATTTAGCGAAATAAATGAATTCCATCTATTCTTGATGAAAAAAAAACCAGACCTACACAAAATGTTTGATCTTCAAATACAAAACTCAAGAGATTTCTTAAAAGGTAAAAAGAAATCTTGAGAACTATATTTCTGCCATAAAGATATGTAAAGAACACATGTATAATTTGTCCTAGAAACTAGAGGTGGAAAGGAAATTATATCATAAAAAAAGGGTAAAGTGGTGGTACTACATCTCATGAAGAAGCAAAGATAACCTATTATATCTGAGAGAAAGAAAGGAGGGAGATGAACATAGTGTGTATCAATAGACATATTCAATTTATGGTGAAACTTCTTCCACTTCATTGAAAAGTGAGAAGGAAGGAGTAAGCTAAGGGGAAGGGAATACAGAAATTGTGAGGAAAAGGGGTAAAATAAAGGGAGGAACTTTAAGTTGGGGGAGGGATACTAAAAAGGGAGGGCTGTGAAAAGCAAGTGGTGTTCACAAGTTTAATACTGGGTAGGGGGGTAAGAGGGAAGGAAAGGAGAAAAGCATAAGCAGGGGTTAACAGGATGCCAAGCAATATAGAATTAGTCATTCTAACCATAAATGTGAATGGGGCAAACTGCCTCATAAAGAGGAAGCAGTTAGCAGACTGGATTAAAAGTCAGAATCCTACTATATGTTGTTTACAGGAAACACACCTGAAACAGGGTGAGACATTCAAACTAAAAGTAAAAGGGTGGAGCAGAATCTACTATGCTTCAGGCAAAGCCAAAAAAGCAGGGGTAGCCATCCTCATCTCAGATCAAGCAAAAACAAAAATTTATCTAATTAAAAGAGATAAGGAAGGGCATTATATCCTGCTAAAGAATACCATAGATAATGAAGCAATATCAATATTAAACATATATGCACCAAGTGGTGCAGCATCTAAATTCTTAAAAGAGAAATAGAGAGCTGCAAGAAGCAAAACTATAACAGTGGGAGATCTCAACCTTGCAGAATTAGATAAATCAAACCACAGAATAAATAAGAAAGAAGTCAAAGAGGTAAATAGAATACTAGAAAAGTTTGATATGATAGATCTTTGGCGAAAGCTAAATGGAGACAGAAAGGAGTATACTTTCTTCTCAGCAGTTCATGGAATCTATACAAAAATTGATCATATACTAGGGCATAAAAACCTCAAAATCAAATGCAGTAAGGCAGAATTAGTAAATGCATCCTTTTCAGACCATAATGCAATCAAAATTACATTTAATAAAAAGCCAGGGGAAAATAGACCAAAAAATAATTGGAAACTAAATAATCTTATACTAAAGAATGATTGTGTAAAACAGCAAATCATAGACATAATTAATAACTTCACCCAAGAAAAGGACAATAATGAGACATCATACCAAAATGTGTGGGATACCGCCAAAGCAGTAATAAGGGGAAGTTTTATATCTCTACAAGCCTACTTGCATAAAATAGAGAAAGAGAGGGCCAACGAATTGGTCTTACAACTAAAATTACTAGAAAAAGAACAAATTAAAAACCCTGAGACAAACACAAAACTTGAAATTCAAAAACTAAAAGGTGAGATTAATAAAATTGAAAGTAAAAAACTATTGAATTAATTAATAAAAGAGTTGGTTCTAAGAAAAAAACAACAAAATAGACAAACCCTTAGTAAACCTGATTAAAAAAAGGAAAGAGAAAAAGCAAATTGTTAGTCTTGAAAATGAAAAGGGAGAACTCACCACTAATGAAGAGGAAATTAGAACAATAGTTAGGAGCTACTTTGCTCAACTTTATGCCAATAAATTCGATAACTTAAATGAAATGGAAGAATACCTTCAAAAATATAGCTTACCCAGATTAACAGAGGAAGAATTAAGTAGTCTAAATAGTCCCATCTCAGAAAAAGAAATAGAACAAGCTATTAACCAACTTCCTAAGAAAAAATCCCCAGGACCAGATGGATTTACATGTGAATTCTACCAAACATTTAAAGAACAATTAACTCCAATGCTATATAAACTATTTGAAAAAATAGGGATTGAAGGAAATGAGAGTAAACTGTGAGCATTTTGTTTTGTTTTGCTTTGTTTCTCTTCCCAGATTATTTTTACCTTGCGAATACAATCCTTCCTTTGCAACAACAACAACAAAAAAATTCAGTTCTGCACATATATATTGTACCTAGGATATACTATAAGATATTTAATATGTATGGGAATGCCTGCCATCTAGGGGAGGGAGTGGAAGGAAGGAGGGGAAAAACTTGGAACAGAAGGGAGTATAAGGGATAATGTTGTAAAAAAAATATTACCTATGCATATATACTGTCAAAGAAAATGTTGTAATTATAAAAATAAATTTTAAAAAATTCAAATGGAGGGGAAATTAGGCCATTTGGGTTCTAATCCTTGATGTGTGACTTTAGGTCCACTGTTTTTCCTCTTATTGCCTTGCTTTTCTCATTTGCAAAATGGGACTCATAAAATTTAGGACTGAAGGAGACTTTAGAGATTATGTAGTATAACTCCCTCATTTTGTAAATGAGGAAATGAAGTCTCAGAGAAGGATAATGATAATGTTCAAAGCCATAAATAGAAGAATAAGGATTCAAACTCTTTCTTTCCCCCAACAAGTAGTTAGGCAAGGAGAGGCAAAGCTCAGTTAAAAGACAAGAATTATATAGGGGCCTGAACTAACACTCCCTATAGGTTGGATCTTTGCTCTGATTAGCCAGGATAAATAACCCACATTCTAAGTCATTGTTGTGTCACAGTTCTCTTTTATATTCCTGCCTCAGTTTCCCTAATTGTTCTGCCTCAGTTTCCCTGAATTGTTCTGCCTCAGTTTCTTGAATTGTTCTGCCTCAATCCCTCTGTTTTCAACACCATCCTTCCCTCCTAATCATTGTAACTTGGGGCTGACTACTCCAGATAAGGAGAAAGACTTTCTATCTTAGACATCATGACTCCAGACCTTCCCAATTTATCAGAATGTCCAGTGCTTCCCCCCATTATGTCATTATTCTTCTTAATCCCAACTTATCAGAATTTATGGTCCTTCTGCCCACTCTGTCAGAATCTGATTGATGGTCCATTCCCACTCTCAGTGATCGGACTGCACCCCTGCCTCAGTCTACCTCAATCACTTAGAGCCACATGTATATATGTATAGCTAGTATTTCTAATACAACATTGAATAGTAATGGTGATAGTGGGCAACCTTGTTTCACCCCTGATCTTATTGGGAATGGTTCCATTTTATCCCTATTACATATGATGCTTGCTGATGGTTTTAAATAGATGCTGCTACTGACTATTTTAAGGAAAAGTCCATTTATTCCTATACTTTCTAGTGTTGTTGTTGTTTTTTTTTTTTAATTGGGAATGAGTGTTGAATTTTAACACTGCTTTTTTGTATCTATTGAGATAATGATATGAGTAATTTTTTTTATTAATTTGGTTATTGACAAAGTCAATTATGCTAATAGTTTTCCTAATATTGAACCAGGCCTGCATTCCTAGTACAAATTCTACTTGGTCATGGTGTTTTATCCTGGGGATGATTTTCTGTAAGCTCTTTGCTAATATTTTATTTAAGATTTCTGCATCAATATTCATTAGAGATTGGTTTATTATTTTCTTTCTCTGTTTTTGTCCTATCTGATTTAAGTATCAGTACCATGTCTATGTTATAAAAGGAATTTGGTAGGACTCCTTCATTCCCTATTTTTTCAAATAGTTTATATATAGTATTGCAGTTAATTATTCTTTAAATGTTTGGTAGAATTCCCATGTAAATCCATCTGGTCTTGGGATTTTTACTTAGGAAGTTGATTAATAGCTTTTCTATTTCTTTTTCTAAATGGGATTATTTAAGTAATTTATTTCCTCTTCTGTTAATTTATGTAATTTATATTTTTGTAGATATTCCTTCATAATGTTTAGGTTATTAAAATTTATTGGCATAAAGTTGGGCAAAATAACTCCTAATTATTGTTCTAATTTCCTCTTCATTGGTGGAAAGTTCTCCTTTTTCATTTTTTGAGACTAATTTGATTTTCCTCTTTCCTTTTTCTAATCAAATTAACTAAAGGCTTATCTCTTTTGTTGGTTTTTTTCATAAAACCAACTCTTAGTTGTATTTATTAATTCAATAGTTTTTTTAAACTTTCAATGTTATTAATCTTTCCTTTTATTTTTAAAATGTCAAGTTTGGTATTTGATTGGGGTTTTTTAATTTGTTCTTTTTCTGGCTTTTTTAGTTGCAAGCCCAATTCATTGATCTTCTCTTTTTCTATTTTATGCAAGTAAGCCTATAGATATATACAATTTCCCCTTATTACTCCTTTGGCTGCATCCCACAAATTTTGGTATGTTGCCTCATTATTGTCATTTTCTTGGATGAAATTATTGATTGTATCTATGATTTGTTGTTTTACTCATTCATTCTTTAGGATTAGATTATTTATTTTTTGAAAGTAATTTTTATTGCATTGTGATCTGAAAAAAAAGCATTAACTATTTCTTCCTTTCTGCATTTCATTTTGAGGTTTTTATGTCCTAACATATGGTCAATTTTTGTATAGGTACCACCTCCCTCCATGCCTGATTGAAACAGACCTTCTCTGGCGATCTTCTAAATTATTTTCTCCTTGTAATTTGTTGCACTCCCAATATTTGTGGATTCTGCCAGTCCAGAACTGATTCAGAAGCTGGATTTGCTAATTAGTCTGAGGGATGTAGGAAAAGGTCAGAAAGAAACATGTGTCCTTTCTGCCATCTTGGCTCCACCCCCTGGGCCCATGACATTTCAAACTTAACATGTTTAAAAAGAAAATCATTATCTTCTCTCCTTCAAAATCTTCCTCTTTTTCCAACTTTCCTGAAGTATTGAGGTCTCTATTATCCTCCAGTTACCTGGGACTGCAAACTCAATCTCACTCTTGACTCATCATTCTCATTTATCGCACATTTCCAATTTTTCATCTTCTCAATGTTTGTTTTCCAGGTAAATTTTTGTTAGTCAATTAATAAATATGCTTCCAAATATGATCTTTTAACTTTGTTTTAAGAATTTTTATAGTTTCATTGCAAAATTTGAGTTCTATTTATTTCATCTATTCCAAATCCTTTTGTTAAGGTTTTGTTGTTTTTGATTTTATACCATCAATTTTTCTTCCAAGTTTTTCATAAATGTTTGAATTTTACTCTTTACTTCTTGCCTTAATTCTTTTTATTAGGTTTTCTAATCACTCTTGGAGTTCTTGTAGCCATTCTATTCTCTTTTCAGGTCTTCTAGTTTTACAGCTATTCTCTTCATCTAGAGATTTCTCCTGACATTTGCTTACCTCATGGTATGCCTACTGCATATTATAGCATGTTGGAATTGGAGTTTGGAAGACTAAGTACAAATTCTGCCTCAGGCACTTGTTAGCTATATGATCCTAGGCAACTTGCTTAATCTCTAAGATTCACTTATCTATCAAATGGGATTACTAGTAGCAACTACCTCACAAAATTGTTGTGAAGACCAACATGTAAAGTTCTTTGCAATTCTTAGAGAGCTACATAAATGTTAGTTATTCCACACAGTTTTCTTTCAGCTCTCCAGTGCTTTTTCTCTTAGTTATTAGTGGTTTGCTTTCAATTTATTTTGTGCAGCTTTTAGTGTTTTGAATATTTGAACAGGAGCTGAACTTATAAACAGTATTTTATTTAGTCATCTTGAATCTCTGTATGCATTTCTATTGGCAAAATGTCTATTAATTTTTCTCTTCACGTAATCCTCAGTATGAGTGCTTTTCAGAGGGTCTTCAGTTTTAAGAACCATGGGGTTATAAAAGCAGGAAATGACATGTTCCTTGACCTCAAGTGTTTACAATCTGGAGCTGCTTTTCAATCTTCTTTTTTTCAGGAAAAAATCTAATCTGTGAAGAAATACCTTATATTAATTTTATCCAAGCTTTTGAAAAGAGGACAGATTATCTCAGTAGTAAATACTAATCATTTGGCCAGTTTAGGAACACTCAAGATATGGAAGTAATTATTTAAATTACTTATCTTCCACAGTGTCCTCACTTAGAATGCACTCAGAAAATTGAATTTTTGAAATACATTTTCCATTTCATAGCATATATGCCACAGATTTAGAATTTTAGGGGCCTTAGAGGCTATTGAATTCACCCCCCCTCATTTTACAGATGAAGCAACTGAAGCAAAGAGAAATTAAGTTGATCAGAATAATATAAGAAAAGTTATAAAGAAGATGTGAACCTAGGTATTTCTCACTCAAGACCCAGCCCTCTATCCCCTATGCTACTCAGCTGCTTAGATGAGAGGCATAGGCATAGGGGACAGCCCAATACCTATAGAATAAGCCTTGAATCCAGAAGTGCTAAGTCAAAATTCTGCCTCTTGGCTAATGCTGATTGTGTGACCCTGAGCAAGTCACTTAACTTCTCATTCTCTAGATACTTCTTTTTTTATTTTATTAAAGCTTTTTATTTTTTAGAACACATGCATGAACAGTTCTTCAACTTGCAAAACCCTGTGTTCCAATTTCTCCTCTCTTCCCCCATGCCCCTCCCCCCAATGGCAAGTAGTCCAAAATATGTTAAACATGGTAGAAATATATGTTAAATCCAATATATGTATATATATATTTATATATTCATACACTTTAGATACTTCTTTAAAACTAATGTCTCCTTCCATTAGAATATGAATTCATTTTAATTTATTTTTTAAAATAGTATTTTTCCCCTCCAATTAAGAAAATTTTTAGCATTTTTTAAAATAAGATTTTGAGTTCTGAATTTTTCTTCCTCCCCTTCCTTCTTCTGAAGATGGTAGATAACTTGATATAGTTTAGATATGTGATATCACGTATATTTCCATATGGTCACAGTTGTGAAAGAAGAAACATATCAAAAAAAGAAAGAAAAACATGGGAATGAATAAAGTACAAAATATGCTTCAATCTGCATTCGGAATCCATTTGTTTGTTTGTTTGTTTTTTGTTTTTTTTTAATCTGGGGATATATAGCGTTTTTCTTTGTGAGTCCTTTGTACTTGTCTTGGATCATTGTGCTGCTGAGAAGAGCTGTCATTCATAAGTGATCATCACCCAGTGTTGCTGATATTCTGCACAATGTTTTCCTTATTCTACTTATATCACTTTGCATCAGTCTGTACAAATCTCTCCAAAGTTTTCTGAAACCTGCCTGTTCATCATTTTTATTACTCAATAGTATTCCATAACACTTATATACTACAGCTTATTCAGCCACTCCCCAATTGATGGGCATCCCCTCAATTTTCAATATTTTGCCACTATGAAAAAGGGTGCTATAACTATTTTCTGCACATAAAAATTTTTGTACAGTTTTTCAATATTTTAAAAAGTGATCACTTGGATTACACTTTTATTTTATCTTCAGTGCCAAACTTTCTCCCTTTTACTCTTCCACTTTTTGTAAGAAACATACAATCTATTATAAGTATAGATAATCAAAACAAATTTTTGCATTGATAAGTCCAAAGAATCTGCACTCTGAGTCTATCATCTCTATGTCTGGAAGTGGATAACATGTTACACATTGAATTTTCTGGAATTGTTGTTGGTTGTGGTATTAATCAGAGTTCCTAAAGCTTACAAAGTTGCTTGCCTTTATTAAATTAGTGATATTGCAGCAGTTATTCTCCTGAATTTGCTTACATTGTTTTCCATAAGTTTGTACAAGTCTTCTCTGGTATCTCTGAAACCATCCCCTTCATCATTTCTTACAGCACAATAATATTCCATAATATTTATATGCTATTACTTGATCATCAATTCCATGATAAATGGACATTTATTCAGTTTCTAATTCTTTGCAATAACTAAAATAAATTACTACTTCTAGGTCCTTTTCCTTTTTTCTCTGATCTCTCTTTGGGCTGTAATCCTATATATTGCTGTGTCAAAAGGTATATAGACTTTGAAGAATAAGGGGTAATTTCCAAATTGCTCTCCAGAATGATTGGACTAGTTCACAGTTCTATCAACAGTGCATTAGTATCCCAGTTTTCTCATATACTTTAGCATTTTCCTTTTTTAGCACTAGCCAATCTGACAGAGTGAAGTGGCACCTCAGAGTTGTTTTAATTTTCATTTCTTTAATTAGTGATTTAGAACATTTTTCCACATAACCTTTAATAGTTTGTATTTCTCTCTGACAACTGCCCATTTCTATCCTTGGACCATTTATCCATTGATAATGGCTCTTTTTTTTTTTTTCCTAGTAGCACCATTTTATTATTTTATTTTTTATTTTTATTAATTAAAGCTTTTTATTTACAAAACATATGCATGGGCGATTTTTCAACATTGCAAAACCTTTTGTTTCAAATTTTCCCTCCTTCTCCCTACCCCCTGGCATGTAGTTAAATGTTAAATACTTTACATGTTAAATATTATGTTAAATATATGTTAAATCTAATATATGTATACATATTTATACATTTATCTTGCTGCACAAGAAAAATCAGATCAAAAAGGAAGAAAAAACTAGCTAACAACAACAGAGAGAGTGAGAATACTATGTTATGATCCACATTCAGTTCCCACTGTCCTCTATGGGTGTAGATGGCTCTCTTCATCACTGAACAAGTGGCACTAGTTTGTATCATCTCATTGTTGAAGAGAGCCATGTCCATCAGAATTAATTGTCACATAGTCTTATTGTTGCCGTGTACAATGATCTCCTGGTTCTGCTCATTTCACTTAGCATCAATACATATAGTCTCTCCAGGCCTTTCTGAAATCATTCTGGTGGTCATTTCTTACAGAATATTATTCCATAATATTCATATACCATAATTTATTCAGCCATTCTCCAATTGATAGACATCCACCTAGTTTCCAGTTTCTTGCCACTACAAAAAGTACTGCCACAAACATTTTTGCACATGTGGGTCCTTTTCCTTCCTATAAGACCCAGTAGAAACATTGCTGGATAAAAGGGTATAATGGCTCTTATTCTTATTAATTTGACTTGGTTCTCAATATTTCTTAGAAATGAGATCTTCAGCTGAGAAACCTGCTGCAAAGATATTTCCCCCTAATTTATATTTTCTCTTTAAATATTAGATGCATTGGTTCTGTCTGTGGAAAACCTTTTTAATTTTATATAATTAAAACCATCCATTTTACCTTTTTCTCAATCTCTTTTTTATTTACTCATAAATTCTTTTGTCCCTAAACTTGACATGTAATTTCTTCTATGCTCCTCTTATTTATGTCATGTTTTATGTAAAAATACTTTATCAGTTTCAAGCTTGTCTTGGCATACAGTTTGAGATATGAACAATTTTTCTCAGAGTAAATTTTTGTTCCAATAAATAATAGGATTTTAGATTTAACAAATACTAGACTGCCATGCTTACTTCTGTATATTGTGTACTAATTCTGTTTTACCAATCTGCCTTTCTAATTCTTATCTAATACCAAATTGTTTTAATGAATATAGTTTTGTAGTATAGTTTGAGATGTTTCCTTCTATCCTACCTTTTTTTTTATTATTTCCCTTGGCATTTTTGACTTTTGTTTCTCAAGATTAATTTTGTTATTATTTTTTTAATAGCTCTGAGTAATACTGTGATAGTTTTGTAGGGCACTAATGGGTAAATTAATTTAAGGAGTATCATAAATGTTTATATCATATTGGCTCAGTCAGCTCATAAAATATTAATATTTTATCAATTAATTATTTAAATCTCTCTTAGTGTGAAGAATGTTATATACTTGTGTTTACATAGTTCCTCTGTGTCTCTTGACAGGTACTCCCCCAAGTATTATATACTGTTTGTGATTATTTTAAGTGGAATTTATCTTTATCTCTTCCTACTGGGTATTATTAGTAAAATGCAAAAATGAGGATGATTTGTGCATATTTATTTTATATCCTAAAACTTTGCTGAAGTTGTTAATTGTTTCAATTAATTTTTTAGTTGATGTTCTAGGATTCTTTAATTAAAACATCATATCATCTGCAAAAAGGGATAATTTTGCTTTCTCTTTGCTTCTGCTTATTCCTTAAGTTTCTTGTTTGATTCTGTAAGCAAGCAATTCTACTATTATATTGGGGGGAAATGATGCTAATGAACATCCTTGATGTACTCCATATTTTATTGGAAAGATCTCTACTTGATCACCAATACAATGAAAAACATTTTCTATGCCTAACTATCTATTTTATGTATTTAAGATATCAAATGATTTTTGTTGTTTTTGTTGTTAATATGACCAATTATGCTTATGCTTCTCTTAATTTTGAACCAAACTTGTAATTCTTGGTATAAATCTAGTTTATTTGTACTGTGAAATTTTTTGTGATGTGTTATTTTACTTTCCTTGCTATTATTTTATTTATAATTTTTACATTAATATGTGTTAGGGATATTGGTCTATAGTTTTCTTTCTCTGTTTTGAGTCCTTTTGGTTTAGATATCAGGACCATATTTGTGTTACAGAAGTAATTTGGTTGGACCCTTTTTCATTCTTTCATTTGACATAGTTTTGAAATTAATTGTTTTTAAAATATTTAAGAGTTTTAAATTGATAGAAATTCATCTGGTTCTGGGGATTTTCCTTTAAGAATTCATTTGTAAATTATTTGGTTTCCTTCCTTCCTTCCTTCCTTCCTTCCTTCCTTCCTTCCTTCCTTCCTTCCTTCCTTCCTTCCTTCCTTCCTTCCTTCCTTCCTTCCTTCCTTCCTTCCTTCCTTCCTTCCTTCCTTCCTTCCTTCCTTCCTTCCTTCCTTCCTTCCTTCTTTCCTTCCTTGCCATTTACCCCATTACTTTGCCCAATTCCTCCAATTACAGATATCAGGTTGGGAGGAGTAATTAACATGTTGACTGACTGATCCATAATCCCAACGGACTTCAAGGTAGAAGCAGGCACCAGATCTCAGTAAGTCAAAGTGAGAGGGATAACATCTTTCTCAGTATCTGTTTAAAAAAAAAAGACCTGGAGATTCCAGTAGGATTCAATGTGATACAACAACCAGAAAAGGGATGTAATACTAGAATACATTATGTTTGACATAGTGCCAAGGACAATGGCAATATTCTGATCTTGTAAAGTTGCATTTGGAGTACTGTGATTCAACAAACATGTGCATTTTATATACATGTTTTAGGAAGTATTTAGCATGGTGTAATGGATGAAGTTTTGGGCTTAGAATCAAAAAGCTCATGGTTTGAATAACTTTGGAAAAGTCTCAATTTCTCTGGGCCTCATTTTCCTCATCTGTAAAGTTAAAGGGTTGGATTTGATAATCTCTAAGATCCTTTCTAGTTCTAAATCTATAATCTCATGACTGGAAAGTAGAGGAAAGAATTGAGCTATTCAATGGATTTCTTCTCCCCAATAACTGTATTTGCCAAAACTGGCTGCTCAACTTCACTTCATCTACAATCTACTCTGTATGTTGGATTGTTTGGATTGTTTTATCTTCTTTTTTTTTTTTTATTTCTATGTTTATCTAATTGTGCTTACTAACATTCCTTCTCTGGTACTTGCAAATGTGGATAACTTTAAGTTAAAAATACTAAATTTTGGGATAAAATTGCTAGAGCATGAGTTAATTTGTTGAGCCCCATTATAGTATTTGGTTTATTTTGCTCTTTTGAACATAACCCACTTTACTTTGTCTTATGTACCTCCTATTGCTCTTTTAAAATTTTTGATTACTTTATTTTTTATTGTTTTATTTTTCTGATTATACATGTATATTAACTTTTAAAGCACACATTTCTTTATGAATCATGTTGGGAAAGAAAAATCAGAACAAAAGGAAAAAAACTATGAGAGGAAAAAAAGTAACAAAAAGAAAAGTGGACATAGCATGTATTGATTTACATTCAATCTCCATAGTTCTCTTTCTGGTTGTAGATGGCATTTTTTTTACAAAGTTTATTGGGATTGCCTTGGATCACTGAACCACTGAGAAGAACCAAGTCTTTCATAGTTGATCATTGCACATTCTTGCTGTTATTGTATACAATGTATTCCTGGTTCTGCTTGTTTCACTCGGCATCAATTCATGTAAATCTTTTCAGGCCTTTCTAAAATAAGCTTATTATTATTTATAGAACAATAATATCCCATTACTGCAATATACTATAAATTATTCAGCCATAATCATAATTGATGGACATCTACTCATTTTCCAATTTTTTTTTTGCCACCACAAAAAGAGCTCCTACAAGCATTTTTGCACATATGGGTCTTTTACTCTCCCTTATGATTACCTTGGGAAACAGACCTAGTGGCACTGTTGGGTCAAAGTATATGCTCAGTCTTATAGCCCTTTGGGTATAGTTACAAACCTCAAATTGTTCTTGAGAGTGCATGTCTTAATTTAATTCAACAAACACCATGTGTATTTTATATACAAAACACTTTACAAGGTATTAGGACTGCAAAAACAAAAATAAAATAATCCCTGCCCTCAAGGGAAGGTTGGCATTTAGTTTTCTTAAAGAATTATTTGAGTATATGTAGTAATATAATAGTAATAATGTTATATTTACTTCACATACACACACACACACACACACACATCTCACAGCAGATAGACTGCCAGCCTTCGAGTCAAAAGGACCCAAGTGCAAATCCAGCTGAGATATTTGTATTATCCTGGGAAGTCACTTAACCCTGTTTACCTCAGTTTTCTCATATGTAAAATAAGCTAGAGAAAGAAATGGCAAAATACTCCAAAATCTTTGCCAAGAAAATTCCAAAAGGATCGTAAAGAGTTGGACATGACTAATTGACTTAACAACAATAACTATTTGTATATTTGCATATTTACATATATATGTATATATTCTCTAGTATCTAGCAGAGGACTTTGAACATAGTAAGCAAATGTTTACTGAAAAAAAGAATGAATGGATGGATTCTGCCTAGCAAGACTCTCTAGGCTTTTTTGAAATCATCCTGCTGATCACTTCTTACAGAACAATAATATTTCATAACATGCATATACTATAACTTATTCAGCCTTTTCTAACTGATGGACATTTACTCAGCTTCCAACTCCTTGCAACCACAAAAAGAGCTACTACAAACATTTTTGCACATGTGGGCCCTTTACTCTTTTTATCATATCTTTGGAATACATATAAAGGGCTGAAACTCTTGAGTTAATGCACTGAGCTCAGACAACTGTGCACTTAAAGGCTAATTACCAATTGGACAATATAAGAATATGCTTGGAAAATGGCCCTTCACATTATCCTGTGCTGGCCCAATTGTTAGGTGTATACAGAGAATTGGAGGAGGGACTAGGGGGTGGAGTAAAACTAGCCAGGGTCACTTCTGGGTGGGAGATGAAGAGGTGAGGTCACGGAAATCCTACATGTCCATTCCCTTGACTTCTACCACTGAAGAACAAGAATAAAGACTTTTATTTATCCTGACTCTGGCTGATTCTGGATATCCAGGGTATTAACAGGGTCATCACAGATACAGACCCAGTAAAGACATTAACTAGATCAAGGGGTATGCACAGTTTGGTAGCTCTTTGGGCATAGCTCCATATAGCTCTCCAGAATAGTTGGATCAGTGCACAACTACACCAACAATGTATTGATGTCCCAGTTTTCCCACATCATCTCCAACATTCATCATTATCTTTTTCTGTCATCTTAGTCAATCTGAGAGGTTTGTAGTGGTAACTCAAAGTTGTCTTAATTTGAATTTCTATGACCAACAGTGATTTAGAGCATTTTTTCATATGATTAGAAATGGTTTTAATTTCATCTGAAAACTGTTTGCTCATGTCCTTTGATCACTTAACAATTGGATAATGGCTTGTATTCTTATACATTTGATCTATTCTCTATATATTTTAAAATGAGGCCTTTATCAGACCCCTTGGATGTAAAATTCCTTCTCCCCAGTTTTCTGCTTTCCTTCTAATCTTGTCTGCATTGGTTTTGTTTGTACAAAAACTTTTAAATTTAATATAATCAAAATTATCCATTTTGCATTCCACTATTCTAATATGTTAAAAGCCAAGGTGAATTATTTTGTCCTAGAGGCAATAGGGAGCCACTGAAGATTTTTAAGTAGATGAAAAACATAATTGGTCTTATACCTTTGGGTGCTTTTTAACCTAAATATCTATGTTCTAAGAACTGTTGAAACTCTAAGATTCAATGAGTCTATGATTTTACAACAATGCATAGTAATCTCTAAATATGAATATCAGTGTGATCTTGAGCAAGTAATTTTTATTTCTACAGGCCTTAGATTACTCATCTGTAAATTGAAAGGGAGGATCAGTCTAGGTGATCATTAAAGTCCCTTCTAGCTCTAAAACTGTAACGCTATGAATAGCCTTTAATCCTATATTGTTTCCTTGGCATTTAACATAATTCTGGGTACCTAGTAATCACTTAATAACTTCTTGAATGAAGGGATGAATTATAAAACATAAAACTAGAGCAGTTTGCTATGAAGTACCTTATTTGGCTGATAAGAGGTCAAGTCAAGGAATGAGATGTGATATTAGCTTGTAAGTGATATGGGTTGGAATGAAGAAGGATGTTATCCTCCTTTATTTATGTTTTTATTCATTTACTTCTTAAGCACATCACTAGTCTGGGATGTAAGATGGTAAAACATGATTGCTACTCTCCAAAAATTTAAATTTTAGGTGAACAGAAAAGGCAGACACTCAAAATTTAATTAATAATAGGCAAAGTCTGTAAAATGACAGAGGAAATGTCCAAGAGTTCTTAGCAAGGAGATCCTGTAGGCTAGAATTGTTGTTCAGTCATATCAGTCATGTCTGCCTCTTCCTGACTTCATTTGGGGTTTTCTTGACAAAAATACTGGAGTGGTTTGCTATTTCTTTCTCCAGCTTATTTTGCAGTTGAGGCAACCATGGCAGACAGGATTAAGTGACTTGTCCAGGGTCACACAGCTAATAAGTGTCTGAGTCTGGATTTGAAGTTGGGTCTTCTTGACTCCAGATCTGGTACCATAGGCTAAGATAGTCAGGCAATATAGAATTTAGAGCAAACATTTCCTAGGCGTTATTTGGGTAGATACATGACTTAGCTAACTACATTCTTAGTTGGAAGAACATTATGGGCCAAGGCTTGGAGTATAGAATGAATGTGGGAGACAATATAAACTCCAATTTGGAAAAGATTTGGCTAAAGAGGTAGTAGAAGATGAAAATCAAAAGACAGCTTGGGGCCTTATTGTGTAAGTTTCTGAAAATCCAGGCAGAGGTAGTTGGACTTTATTCTTTAAGCAAGAGAGAGCACTTAAAGTGCTTTGAACTGGGGAATGATATAATTAGAGATATGCATTAAGAAGATTAATCTGGCAGTTTAGAAAAGATCAGTTGGAGGGGGAAGAGAGTGAAGTGTCCAGAGGAAGAGAAACAATTGGTAAATAACCTTGAGCTTATGCTATATGAGGATCCATTGAAGGAACTGAAAATGTTTAGTGTATTTTCAATAAGAGAATTCATAGGAATCAGATTTATTGCTGGAAGGGAATTTAAAGGTCATTTAATCTAATCCCCTTTTAGATATCAGTAACATCAAATGGTGAAATGACTTGCCTAAGTGTTTGCTACATCAATGGCTTGATCCAGTCTCCCTGGACCAACTAAGTTTTATTGCTTCTTAGAGAAAAACTATCCAAATCTACATACAGAGCAGGGACTCTATTAAATGTCACTTCTGTTAGATCAGGGTCCCACAAAAAGTGGGCATCTAAGCCCTTGTCCTCTGTCTCCAAATTCAGTCCTTCCTCTTATATACTCTGTGACCCCAAGGTAGCCATTATAGAGTACTTTCTCTGCTTGAATATTCTCCTTCCTTCTCTGTGTCAGGGCTTCTTAAACTTTTTTCCATTTGTGACCCCTTTTCACCCAAGAAATTTCTATCTATATCTCTACCTACCAACCTATATCTATCTGTATCTCTGTATTTGTCTATATCTATACCTATATACACACACAATATACATTTGTATGTATATGTATATATGTGTGTATGTATAGATATAGATATATCTCTATATACAGCCATACATATATGTGTGTACATATATATATATATATATACATACACAATATATAATATATACCTTTATATAGAAATATACTTCTATATATCTCAAGTATACAGGTATATAAAATAGGTATACAAATCAAACATTTGCTGCTAATAAAGCATAATTTCACATCCCCCACATTGTTACAACATCCCATATAGGGTCGTGACACAAGTTTAAGAAGCTTTTCTCTTTGTCTCTTTAATTCCCCAGTTCCCTTTAAAAGTCAGTACAAATGTCACCTCCTACATGGGAGGCCTTCTTAATTTACATCCTTTTCACCACAGTTGCTAATACTGTCTCTTTTCAAAAATCACTTTGTATTTAATTTGCATTTATTTTCCTTTAACTTCTCTTTGTACATGTTGTTTCCTTCTAGTAAAAGGTAAATGCCTTGAAGACATTTTAGTATATTTATTTTTAAAAGTGATAGCTTTTTATTTTCAAAGTACATGCAAAGATAATTTTCAAACTTTGCAAAACCTTGTGTTCCAAATCTTTCTCTCTCCCTCTTCCTCTCCTCTCCCCGAGAAGCAAATAAACTAATATAGATTATGCCTTCTTCCCCTATTTTTTACAAATAATTTACATAATATTGGAATTGTTCTTCAAATGTTTGGTAAAATTCACTGATCACATTACTTTTTTTGCCTTGGAATCTATGTGTAATTCAATTCCTGATACATAGTAAATATTTAATAAATACTTGTTGAATTGCATTGCATTGCAATAAAGTATTTAAAGAACTGGTACATGGAAAAGGGATTAGGGGGTTCTATTTAGCTCCAGAGGATGAGTAATGGGCAGTAGTTCTAAAGAGGCAAGTTTAAGCTAAAAAATGAAAAACCTGTGTCAGTAGAACTTTGCCAAAGTGGAATGGAGACAATGTGTTCATGCTCACCAGGAGATCTTTAGGCTAAGAGCAGATGCTTTTCCACATCAACTGAAATGGTAGAAAAGGAAATTAAATTATACTTCTTTGTATAAACAAACACAACTTAGAAGCAAATGAACAGAGTAAACCTGGTTTCAGTAAATCCAATAACATAAACTGTGGAGGGGAGGATTCCCTCTATTTGACAAGAGTTGCTTAGAAAACTAGAAAGTAGTTAGGCAGAAAATAGCTTTCAACCCATATCCTAAAACATGCACAATAAGCACTGAATGGATAAGTGAATTAAATTTGCAGAGATACATCATAATAAAATTAGAGAAAACAAAAGGTATTTTTCAATACTCTGACTAGAAGGATAAATGATGGACATGCTTTTTTTTTTTTCCAATTCCTTGCTGCCACAAATGCTACTTATACAGGGTACCCACAAAGTTTTAGTGCAGTTTAATTGGATTGGTTTTAAAGTTTTGTTTTTGTTTTTGGAGGTGAAGCAATTGGGGTTAAATGACTTACTCAGGATCACACAGTTAAGTGTTAAGTGTCCGAGAATAGATCTGAACTCAGGTCCTCCTGATTTTGGGCCAATATACACTATCCTACAAGAATAGTCAAAGATGGAGTCCGTTTATTTCAAGTCCTCTCAGCCCCTAAATACCTTAGTATGATTACATTATTACAGCACACTGAGATGTGCCAACTATAGAACCATTACATCACCACAGCACACTGCTCAAATGCTAACTATAAGCACCCTGCTATAGAAATCTAAATTCTCCTTACTGTAAATATCCCTTTTTCCAAGTGGAACACAGGTGGTCACGCTCTCCCTGACTTTTCAGGGAGGGTGAGAGGCGCCAAAGGGAGATGGGGAGCTGAACCAGACCTTGTCAGCAGGTTCCCTCTGGGCTGAAGAGTCTTATACCTTACCCAAAGATCCCCCACTATCTGCAGCCCTCTATATCCCTGCCCAATTCTATTTTTTTAAAGAATTACCTTCACCTTTGAGACTGCATTTCCCCCTCTAGGTGGTCAACATGTTTTTCATAATCTTCTGGGTTCGTTCCTTCCTTCCTTCCTTCCTTCCTTCCTTCCTTCCTTCCTTCCTTCCTTCCTTCCTTCCTTCCTTCCTTCCTTCCTTCCTTCCTTCCTTCTTTCCTCTCTTCCTTTCTTTTTCTCTTTTCCTTCCTTTCTTTTTAGTTTTTCATTAATGTACCTCATTTGATCTTTAAATTTTTTTCTGAGTTCTATAAATAGTTTCTAGTCAGAGAGCCATTTCATGTTACTCTTTGAGGTAGAAGCCGTTTTTTTTTTTTTTTTTTTTACTTCAGTGTTCTCCCCTGAAGATGAACCTTGGTCTTCCCCGAAGTTTCTATGATGGGGTTGCCTTCTCTTTGTCAGTTCATTTTTTAAAATAAGAGATTTTAGTGTAAGCACTTCCAATCCTGAGGTGGGTGGATGTCACCTCTGCCTTTACTTCAGTTTGCCCCTCTGACCTGGAACCCCAAAGCAAGAGCTCCACCCTCCAGCAAGTGCCTGCAGCCAGCAGCATTCCTGCCCCACTGCTTTTGCACTCATGGATGTGCTGTTTCTTTTCACCCAGAGCCATGTCTCTGCAGCACAGCTGGGCCTGATCTTCCCAATCAGCTGAGGTTCCCTCGATTTTCTAGGACTCAAATCCTGATTCCAAAAAGAGTCAAGGAGATGCAAGTTTCTGTGGTTCCTCCTGAGATTCCAGCCAAATCCAGCTAACTGAAGAATCTCCACTTGGTGTTTCTGCTGAGCTAGTTCAGAAATGGTTGCACTTAACACAGCCTGGGTCAGATCTTCTAGGGTTGTACCAGAAGGACCCCTGTTCTGTCCCAAGTTTTTTTTATTTTTCACCAGTGTGTGTTCCCCTTAAAGTACCAATTTGTTTTGTTTGTGGGGGAAATTTGAAGAACTTGAAAATTTCAATCTACTCTGTCATCTCCCAGAATCCTTCCCTATGTTTTAACTTTTAATAGTTAAAACTGCAGTAAGACTTTTATCTATATTTTGGTTAAATGTTGTATCTTTGTTTTTTGTCTTCAACCTATCACATTTGTAAAAGTGATTTAAAAAAAGAATAACTGTTAAAGGGTTTATGAAAAAGACAAGCACACTAATATATTGTTGGTGAAGTCATGAATTAATGTAAGTATTGATAAACAATTTAGAATTGTGTAAGAAAAATCGCTCAATTTTTCATGCCCTCTGTCTCAGCAATTCTACTAATGGCCATATATGTTAAGGAAGTTGAGGACAAAAAGAAAAATTGAGTTATTTACCAAAATATTTATTTTGTGGTAGAGAAGAATTGGGAACAATGAGCATCCATCAATTGAGAATAGCTGAACAAATTATGGTATATGAAGGACTTTGATATAATGAATAGAGGATTGATCTTGAAATCCAGGCAACCATAAATCAAGTTTCACCTTACATACTAGTTAGCTGTGTGATCCTAAGCAAATCATTTAGCTTCCCCTCAGTTTCCTCATCTACAAAATGAAGGACTGAATTCTATGGTTTTAAATATACCTCTCAGTTTTATATCTATGATTCCCATAATCCTATAATATAATATGACTGAAATGATGAGAAAGAGACAAACATGAAGAATTCAGAGAAATAAGAAGACTCATATGAAATCATGCAGAATGAAAAACCCCCACAGGAAAACTACATAATAACTACAATAAAGAAACCAAAAACAACACTAAAAGACAATTTTAAATGCTATGCACCCTAAGAATAGATTATGAAACATGTTTCTTTTTTCCAAGTTAAGATATGGAGTATGGTTGTTTCCAGATACTGACAGATGCATTTGCTGTGTTGATCAATGTTACTTTTTTATTTCTTTTCACTACAAGAAAAGGTTCTAAGGAAGAAAGGCATTTCATGAAGCAACAAACAGCAATCTGTTAAAGTTAAAAAAAAAACCTGAAAAAATCATCTGTCTTAAGATCCCTACAGCTCTAACATAATATGTTTGAAATAGTCCAGTCTCTTTCCAATTTGAATTCATAATCCTGAGGTATCACTTGAGATTCATTCAGACCCCACCTCCAAAGGCAGATTCCTAGACAAAGCAAATAATAGCAGAGACAGAAACAATAAGCATATTTCCCATAGGCTTACTGCCTGCATTCCCTTAAGTTAGCCTTCTTTTAAATAGATAACATATATTCCCAGCTGCACAAAATGCTATTAAACTTTTCTGAAGCTTGTCAAATGTCAAGTTATTTCATTACTGGCTCCTTTTCCCAAATCAGAGGACACAATCTTCCAGTCCCTGTTGAATTTCTACATCAGTGACAAGAGGCTGTCACCCAAAGAGAGGAGTTAGCTTTCCCGGGGCTCAGGTCATTCTTCTTCATGGGATATGGCCAATCGACTTAAACAGATGGTACAAGTGTGTCCCTCCAGAGGCAGCCTGGGGTCAAAGGGCATTATGTCTTAAGAGGAGTGCTGCTTGACTTGACAAATAGCTCAGAAACAAAATGACATAGGGCAAGACACCAAAACAGCCAAATGAGAATAAGAATCCACAACCATAAAAATCATTCTGATTAGAATCAAACTCTGAATATTGGAGATGAAAGAGCTTTTAGAATCACAGATGCAGAGAAACCCCTTAGGATATATATAGACTGTTAGGACATAGAATGTTATAATTGGAAAGAATGTTCTTCATCCCTCATTTTGTACCTAAGGAAACAGTGGCCCAAGGACCTGTCCAAGGTCATAAAGCAAATTCAAGTTTATAGCTAAATCACAACCAGAACCCAGGTGACAGTGAATGAAAATTAAAGTCCCAGGACTATTATATATAAGTATATAAAATATTTATCTATAGCTTTACTTATCTGACTTTTCTGAGACTTTTATGTTTTGTCTCCCTTGATTAGAATAAGCTCCTTGAGGGCAGGGGCTGGCCTTTTCTATTTATATCCCTTGGGCTCAATCCAGTGCCCAGCATATATAGTAAGTGCCTAATAAATCCTTTTGACATTCACTGATCTTGAAGTCAGCATTTTCAAGGTTGAATTTATCTTCTGTCATCAACCCATTTCTCTTCTAAACTTTTCTTTTTTGAGAATACCAAAAAGCTTCCAGTTACTCAGGTTTCCCACCCTTAAAATCACACTTAATTCTTCTCTCCCCCTCATATCTAAAAACTAATTAGTTGCCAAGTCTTATTAACTTAATAATGCCAAATTTTTTGAATCTGTCCCTTTATTTGCTTGAACTCAGTATGCTATTGTCTACATCCATATCTTTGTATAAGCTATACCATGTTCCCGGAATGTACTTATTTCTTTCTTATCTTTGTCTCTTAGAATTCCTATCTGCCTTCAAGGTTTAACTCATATGTTACTCTATAGGAAGTATTTTCTAGACCCATTATGGAGGCTATATGCTTTAAAAAAATTTGTTTTGAGATGGCTAGGTGGCAAAGTAGATTCTGGAAGTAAGATCTGGAGTCAGGAAGGACAAGTTCAAATTTGGCCTCACACATTAGCTAGCTGTGTTATCCTGAGCAAGTCACTTAACCATTGTCTGCCTCTCTTTCCTCATCTGCAAAATGCACCTTAATCCCAGGATTGTTGTGAGGAAAAAAATGAGATAATATTTATAATGTAATTTGTAAACCTTAAAGCACTATGTCATGGTAGACTTAATATTTTAATTTCAATATAATTTCAATTTAATTTCAATATAATTGTCTCCTTTGTAATTTTTATTTTAATTATTGTATTTTATGTATTTAGAAATATGTTTCTGAGAAGGGATCTACAAATTTTATCAGATTGGCAAAGAGCATACGAAACAAAAAAGTTAACTCCTTAAATTATCATAAAAATACTTATCTGCACATTTAAAAAATTCTGTCTTCTCAAAATAATGCATTCTCTTTGAAGGTACGGACTATTTTTCTTTCTGTTCTTGTTTCTTCAGAACCCAGAACAATGTTATGCACCAGTACACAATTAGTAAATGCTTGTTGATTGAGCTAGATTTGATTGATTATAGATTAATAAGATCTCTGATCTTTCTTATTTCTTGACTATCTATAAGTACAAAGCTCAGCTTTACATATTGACTCTTTTATCCTTTTATCATCAACCTCAGTCAAATGTTTCCTCCTAGATATCAGGGAGAAGTTTAGACAATAAGAAAAATTGACCAAGGTTCCTGGCTGGTTGGATGATTCTAATGGCATGAGAGGTTGAGGAAATCCAATGGGGACAAAGAGAGAGACTCACAACTATATCAGTGATGTTTTTCATATGATCATCCACATTTTTCTAGAATTCAAAGGTTCATAAAGTCTATTCTCATCCAAAATCTGCAAGGCATGAAATTCAACTAATCATTACTCCTTGTTTTATAGAGGAAGAAAACTAGAAAGTTGTAATGCAAACCCAGATTATCTCCAAGTCAACAAATATTTATTAAACCACTCTACTTCAGTGCATATTTTGCTTCAAGCAAACTCCGGAGTCACCATTGAGGATTCCTGGGCAAGGACTCAGGTGTTGGACCTTGTACCTGATTTTTCTTCTCAATCCCAGAAGCTCCCATCCAAAAAAAAGACTTTGTGGGAGGAGTGACATCCTGGGTTTTTCCCTAGGTCAGCTAAGGTTGTCAGATCTGGTTTGCTGCTGAATAGCCCCAGCACTGGCTGTCACACAATGCCCAAAATGTTTAAATGGCTTCAAATGTCTAATTGAATTATCTTCAGACTGCCCACCAGAAAAGAAAGATTTGTGCTGATGAAAGGGGACATTCACTGAGACTGGGGTCAGCCCTGAACCCACTTTTTTTGAGGCATCTCTGATGCTGCCATTGCCCATGCAAAAAATAATCTTCTGCCTCAAAAGCATTTCAGGCTGGGGCACAGATGACGCGTTTCTACTAAGAGATATTAAGAGAGTTTCCTTTATTTCTGCAATGAAAACCTCAGGTTGATATAAAGGTAATGACAAAAATGGCTAAGTGAGGTCAGCAGGGTCTTTTACCTTCCTATCTTTCCAGGGAAGTTCCTCTAAGGCTTACTCAGGAAGAGAAAACAGCCGCTAGAGATGAACAGATGGCTCAACCAGCAGTCTCAAAGAACAAGAGCCAAGACAAGAGTCAATCCAGGTGAATGACCTCCAAGGACATCTAGTCCTTATTTGTCTAAGGATTTTCTCAACAACATCTGTGGCAAGGGATAATCCAACTGCCAAAGAAAGGCATTCAGGGATAAGGATACTACTTACCCCCAAGTCCTCCATGATTTTTGGATAACTGATGATTGGGAAATTTTCCTCCAATTTGAGCTTCCACTCATTGTCCCTAGCTGTTCTCTTTTACACCAAGCAAGATAACCAATCCCTCTTCTAGATGCCTATTCTTCAGCTATTTGAATATAGTAATCTTCTATCCCTAAATCTTCTATTCTAAAGATTAAGTCACTTTTTAAAAGATAAATTTGACAATAAACCAAAATCATCAGATAAATATACAAAATGAAGGCAATATCTTACTCAAACCTCTAGCTCATGACAAAGTAGATAACTGTTTTGTATTCCTTCATTTCTTTCCTTTTTATTGATTTAAAAACCTATCATTTTAAGAGCCAGCATTTCATCCTTATGGATACATAATTATCATGCCAATCTCTTCCTATAGGTTCCACCCACTCTGCTTAAGCCCTTTCTCCAGTTTACTTGCCCTACCCCAAATCCTTTAGTTTACTTAAATTGTTAATCTCTCTGTCTTTCTCCCTTCATTTTTGACCTTTCCTTTCCCTGTCCAAATAAGCATGTGGTTCAAAATTATCCTTGTAGCCAATAGCCTCAATCTTTTAGCTTCAGAAATATTCTCTTGTAGCATCTTTAAAAACAAACAAACAACAACAACAAAACCTTTTTGCTTACTTTGTCTTTCTTCCTGGAAAGAATTCCACTTCTGCTCTATACTGATTTCTGTTCTTGCATTTGTTAGCTACACCCTTACCTATCCCTACTTTATTCTTTCTATATTCCATTATTTGGCAACTAGGTGGTGCCAGACTTGGAATCAGGAAGATAAGTCTTTTGGAATTCAAATTTGGCCTCAGACACTTACTAACTATGTAGCCCTGGACAAGTCACTCTATCCTGTTTGCCTCAGTTTCCTCATTTGTAAATAAAAAGTAGAAGGAAATGGCCAACTGCTCTAATATCTTTGCCAAGAAAATCCCACATGGGGCCAGGAAGAGTTGGAAATGACTGAAAATTTCATATCTGAACAACAAATTGTATTATTCTCTATATTCCATTATGAATGTAAACCTTCCAGGGCATAAAATTTAAGCTCCCTACTTCATTATAAATGTGTGTTACTACATTTATAGATCCTACCCCATTTTTCTTACCATTGCATATTTATTTCATTTTGATTTTTGATGGGATTCTTTTTGAATATGTCCCATTCTTAGAAATAGGAATAAAGGAACAAAGGCTTTCATGAAAAAATTCTTGTTGCTTGGTGGGAGTAAATATCACTAGCCATGAGAACCCAATCCTTTTTCATTTTAAATAGTATTTTTTCTAATTATTATGTAAAGACAAATTTTACCATCCACTTAAAAATATTGAGTTTCTAAATTCATTTTGCCTTCTTCTTTTACGTCCTCCTTTAGATTATATGTGTGCAATATATTAGTCATGTTGTGAAAGAAGAAACAGGCAAAAAACATGAAAAAAATGAAAATAATATGCTTCAATCTGCATTCAGATTCCATCACTTATTTTTCTGGATATGAATAGTAATTTTCCTCATGAGACCTTCAGAATTGTCTTGGATCATTGTATTAGCTAAGTCATTCATAGTACATACAATGTTGCTATTACTATGGAGAATGTTCTCCTGGTTTTGCTTACTTCACTTTGTATCAGTTCATGTATGAAATGATGAAATCATGGTGAAATCATTTGGTCTGGCCCTGCTCAGGCAACTGCAGGTGAGTTCTTTCAGTTAATAATTTTGTATGGCCTGCAAATGATGTTATAAATATCCTAATGGCCCTTGGCAGAAAAAAAGGCTCCCCATTCCTAGTTTAGACTTACCAACTTTTGCCTTTACCATAAAGGAATGAAAATCAATAAAAAAATTATTAAGTGCTTGCTATGCTATGTGCAAAGTACTATGCTAAATGTTTGGGGAAATCGAAAAAATGGTCCCTATGGAAGCAGTGGCCAGGTAGCTTCTCCATGAGGGTTGCTGCCCTGGATGATGCTGTGAGGGGAAGTAGTGGTCAGGATTGTGGCAATGGTTTGACTTACCTGCCATATACTACCTCTTAGAATAAGTACTTTGCTTCTTTAGCTATGCCTCCTTGTTTGTTCTATTTATTGTGACATTTGGTAAACACATGTTACTGGTAACGATGGTTGGTCTTTTAGATGATGGCCACTGGGGCTAGACTGAATCAGAATTGTTGGTTTGGGCTTGTCTATCTCAGACTGTCAGTTGATTGGCAATTGATATTGGTGATACATGGTAATGAGCTTCTCCACAAAGATTGTTTCCCTCAATGAGAGCTGGAGAGGAGGGAGTAGGAGCAGAATGGTTTGAGGGGTGCTGCACCCCCCAAGACTTTTAGATTCAGGGTACTGGACTATTTCCATTAGGTCCTGAGAAGAAGGGATGGATGAGGTGGTGATGGTAGTTTGAATTGCCTGAAATATACTATCTATATACTCTTTCTCAGGGTGTCTTGCTGGGCTGACTTATAATAGCGGCCCAAATGATTTCTCCACCCTATCGATTCCCTCTCTTATACACTTCTTCTGAATGGTTCCTCTTAAGGTTTGGTCTAATCACATTATTCTCTGTTCAAAAAGCTCCAGTCATTCCCTATTGCCTCTAAGATAAGCCTGACCTTGAAACACAAGCCAATTAGATTGGTCATGCTGCTAGCACTGTGTATGTCTAGAATGGGTATGTGATTGAAAGATTGAAATATTTCATTTCTTTGATGTTATTTTCAGGAAGCTATTATCCTTGTTTGGTATCTCCGTCTTATCTTACAGATTCAGCTTAAATTATTCTAGATTTGGTGCATTTTTGGAGGGGGGGAGATTTTTAGCCTGAAAAGATTACTTCATCATCTTGTTCTCTGACAACTATTAGATAGATAGTCAGAAAGCAATGTTAGGTATGTATATTTAAATAGAGGAAGGGAATGGATAGTGTTCTTAGTCCTATAATATACATATATACATATAGAGAGTATTTTTAGTCCTATTGTGTATATATGTGTATATGGGTACATGTGTGTATGCATATATAAAAAATCTCCTGCAATTTTCAATGTCAATGGCTTTGCTCATACTATTCAAAGATCAAATTATTTCTAGAATGTCCTCCTGCAACTGCCAATCTTTATTTGTTGAAGCCTAACCCATTCTTTAAACCCTAACTAATCTACCACCTCCTTTGGAAATCTTGTCATACTCACCTGGCCTCCAATGACCTTTTAGATCTCATTTCCCCAATTACATATAAAAAAAATCACTTTTTTGTTATATGTGTATATTCATTTTCTTATATATTTCCTTATGAATTATGTTGGGAGAGAAACATCAGAATAAAAGGGAAAAACCACAAATTATCTCTCTTTCAAGTCTGCTCCCCTTTTAAAACTTGACTTCTTAAAAAAAAAAGAACATGGAATATGGAATATGCTGACTTGTGAAGTGACACATCTCTTTTTACTGGAGAGTTACAAGATCGGTTTTTGCTTCAGGTACATGGTTGAGATAAAGATCCTTAGACTCCCTGTCATCTCTGAAAGTCTAGATACATTCAGAGCTCTGCTAAATTAAGAAATTTAGGAATTGGCTATTTCAATGTTGCAATGGTACTTAGTAAAAATTTTGCTTGTGATTTTAAATTTTTAAAAACTGGCACTGGCACTGGTAATTTAAATTCAGGCATGGCTTGGGTTGAGCTATCCTAGATAAGGATTCTGAAGAACAAAAGAAACATCTGATTCTGAATTTTAGGATGTTTCTAAATTTGTGGGAAATAATTTTACTGTTGCCTTTTCATGCCAGATTTGTTCTGAGTATTCTTTTGGGCAGTTTTAAATTGTGGGAAATAATTTTACTATTGCCTATGCAGGCTAGATTTAGTTATCTTTGAATGTAAGAGCTTAAGAACTTGTTGGAAGGGAAGTTCTGTTAACTTACCTGAAAGGGATCACTTGCCTCTAATTAGGTAAAGAAAGGTCTGACTTTTCTAAAGGCTCCAACTCTGGCCAAAGTTGGATCTTAGGAAAAGTCCATTGGGAATAATGGCCACGTGGGGCAGAGGGGGGGAAAAAACTGTGATGTTCAGTGAAATTCATTATTTTAAATATGATAGGAAAAGCAGTTTTTATATTATTGGGAATTTAAAGTTATATTTGTTAAATATAGATATAAGTTTATCTAAATATAGATAAAAGTTAAAATATAGGTTATTAAAGCAAAATTCATGGGGGTTGAGGTCCCTTTAAGATTCCTCTCTGACTGCCCATAGCTGACCTTGATTTACAAATCCTGGTCAAAAGCACTCTTTTGAATATCTGGGCCCAGCCCCACCATCAGCTTAGCTTCCCCCAGCCCCCACCTGATCTGAGCTAACTGAAAAGCCCGCCAAGAACTTGGGGGTACTGTCCATCATCTTCTAGATATAAAAGAGCCAAGCGTACCTCTCTTTGTAGGAGCCCTCCCCGCCAACACATGGTATCCTTCCAGCCATGTAAGGGTTCCTGCCTGTCCAGCGGCCACCTCTGGCCCTGGCGTCTTTCTAACTGAACTTTACTTCCAAATTTCTACAATAGACCTGTAAGTTCATTTACAGGGGACACTGTGCCTCATGGGATTATCTTATTATCTGTGTGCCGAGAAATGGGGTTCCCCCTTTCCTTTCCCTCATTAGTACGTTGTTTTCTAGAAGCATTGGGTGATTTGTAAACTATCTGTTATGCCTTAAACATTTGTCAGCCCTGTTGGGTAAGTTTTATTAAATTTGGTTCAAAGTTATTTGCAAATCTTGAAGTTTAAAAGTTTTTAAAAAGTGAATTAAAGACAAGGGACAAGAAAGATTGATTTGCAAAAGCAATTAATAGTTTAAATGGAGCATCTAATATTGGTTTGGGAGTGTTTAAAGCATGTTAGAGAAGGTTTGAGCAAGTAGACATTGGGAAGACAGAGACAGAGATGGGACAGGAAAAGATGGTGTGAGAGAAGGAAAAAGAGGGAGGAAAATAGCTTTCCAGAAATGGGGAACAAAAAAGGCACAAACCCCTAGTGAATTTGTCATTTGCAATGGGAAATGAGATACCCCATGAGCTGTGAGAAATTGGGGTCAGGAAGCATGGTGGAATGGGGGAAGGGCGACCACATGGAAAGGGACAATCTAATCCCCCTCCCCCCATTAAGATGGTGGCTTTTTTTTTTTTTTTAAACAAACTGCAGCTCTTTGTTGGTTCAAATACTAATTGTTCTACTGTTTAAAGGATATTTTAAAGAATCTTTTAGATTCTTGTATATAGAATTGGGTATTCTGTATAAGTTCAATTAATTGTATCCTGAGGTTATGCCCATCATTTAAAGGGCTTTTGAAAATAATAGTTTTTCCTTGTCCTTTTGAAAATGTTGTAAACTTACTGAAACAAATTTATTACTGTTATTAATATGAGGTTATAGTATTTCTAAAAGTTTGACAGTTTTAAGAATCCCTTGGATTCTTTTATGTGGTATTAGGGTATTCTATATGGGATATTTTAAGTTTTAATTGATTGATTATATTAGGTCATTTAAAGAGCCTCTGAAATAATATTTTTTTGTCCTTTTGAAAATGTTTCTGTTTTGGACAATGTGTAATTTGGGATATTAACTATGTATTGGGTATTTTAAAAGCAAACTGATTTTTATGCATAATGTTTACTTATGGAAACATCTACTTAGATATGAAAGAAGTGAACTTACTGAAACAAATTCTTACTGTCATAAATATATAGTTATGGTAAATATCTGTTTAGGATTTGTCTGAAACTTGGTTAATAGAATTTGTTATTGGAAGTAAAATTCTTTGGACTTATAGTTAATGCTATTTGGGAGTTTTAAAGCTCCACCCTCTGATAGTGGGATAATTAGCTGGAGCAAAAATGAATTAAATTCTTTTTATCCTTTTTTGCTGAAAGTTGTTTTAACTGCTTATGTTATAGTTATGTCCCTGCATTTTTTCACCTGTAAATTTCTATAATCAGAGCAACGATCAATAGGAACTGTTAATGTAATTCAATTATAGTCATACCTTGCTATTTCCAAAATGGTTATATGTAATCATTATATCCTAAATATTTAGGCAAATAAGTATTTTGTCTGATCATTTATCTGTTTGTGAATATTTGTATCTGTGGATATTCAGGTTTTTAAAAGTCTAAATAAGAGAGGACAGTTAGCACAGTGAGAAGCTGCTGGACAATTCATACTGGCCTCTTCAGGCTTTGTATCTGTTCTAACCTTCATTTGTTAGATTTGTATTTTTGTTTCAGATTTTGGTCAAAATTACAGGCATTGACTTGCTTCTGAGACATGGATCAGCCCCTCTGAAGCCTTTGGTAACAGGCAGCATGGCCATGCCCTCCCCTCTCTGGACAGAGCATCTCCTCAGCAGGAAGCAGGGCTCCTGATGTAATTTGGACTGATATTGGGGAGTGGGAAAGTGGTTGAATTATTGTTAAAATTTTAACTTTATTACTGAATTTAAGATTTGTTAAAACTGGAATTTGTCAAAACTGTTTAACCATTGCTGTATGTTTGAGAGATTTTTAGGAAACTTACTGTACTAGTCTGTTATGTATAGGAATTTTGATTCACTCTTGGGATTTAAACATGTAGAATAGTAATTTGATAATTCCTTTCCATGAGAAAAAAAGGGAGGAAGAAATTGGTTGAAACTGGTCAGGAAATTGGGAAAACTGATGTATTTTTCTTAGCATTTCTGCCCTGCCACCTATCTCATTAGTTCAGATTGAGTTGGAAATTATTTAACAAGTCCTTTTCACTGTTACTCCTTGCTTAAAAGTTATTGGACTATAATTTGCTGGTTATATTTTAACTTTGAAATCCCTTATTCTGCTGAATTGCCTCGGCAGACTCAGTTTTGGGGATTATATTTTAGAAACAACCAGAAATCAGACACCTGTCCAAGTCAGTCTCTCTGATCTGTTCCTCCACTCCTGTTACCCCAGTCTCTTAATTAGTATTTCAGTATTTTGATATCAGGCTTCTAATAGTTCAGGGTTGCCTGCCTTGGTTTAACTACATAATCTGCTCAGAAATCTGTTTCCTAGTAGCAGCTCCTGTTCTATCAGAGGGGACAGGTGGAGCTACTCCAGGCCCCACTTTTTTCCCCTTTGGAGTACCTGAGACTTGGGTCGCCCATCTTAGGATGGACAACAGGACTATCTTGAGCACTGCTACTCCCTGCATAAGCAGAGGCTGAATTAAATGCAAAAATGACCACAGACCTAACTCACAGAGAACTGTCCATCTCAACCTGAATTCTCTGGCTGAGATGCTCCCCAACTGCAGAGGATCTGAACAGGGAGGCCAGTGTATCTCCTTAAATGAGGAATGCTGTTTTTATGCTAATAATTCTGGGGTTATCAGGGAGAGATTGGTCCTTGCATTTTTATAGTTTTAGTTTGTTATTTGCTTTACATAGGGTTAGTCAAAATTATGGTGCTAAGACCTTCTAGAGGAAGGTAATTCAATGATTTCAATATTCAGAAGAGCATGTATAATGTTATGCAAGTTCTCTTTTATTGTCCTGCCTTAGTTTCTCTAATTATTCTGCTCAACCATTCCTCCTAATCATAATGATCCAGATAAGGAGAAAGACCTTCTATCTTAGGCATCATCAGAACGTTGGATGCCTCTCCCCACTCTGTAATCCCAATTATCAGATGTTCCCCATGCCTCTTCTCACCCTGTCAGAACCAGATTGTCAGAGTCCCATTCCCACTCTCAGCACCCTGACTCTGCCCCTGCCTCAGTCTACCCACTGAGTCTGAGCCATGTGTATATAGGTCATTGAGAACTCACATTGTTGGCTGGATTCTTGGAGACAATAGTCTCATTCAGCCCTGGGACCAAACATGGATCCATTTGGTCCCAGTAAATCTCTCCCTTATAAATAAATTATTAAATACTCTCCAATCTTTATCTTGCCTCAGTTTCTC